>NC_140926.1:19911756-20511756 GCF_045865225.1 Trachurus japonicus | reverse complement strand
GAGACCCCCCCCTCTAGCGTCAGTACACACTCGCGCACACACTCACACACACAGGCGCTCTCAGAAAACATCCAGGCATCCCTGAACGCATCACGCCTAATGTTGTTGTATGGTTTACCTGCTCAGGTGTGAAAGCCCCAAGTCTGAGGGCAGGGCTTCGACACCAGATTCTACCCCTGACAGGTCACATGACACCGGTGAGTGTGATTGACAGGAGCAATCGACCAATGAGATCAGGGCATGTTGGTGCCTCTGTAACTGTCAGAGTGCTCTCTCTCTCTCTCTCTCTCGCTTTGCGTGCGCAACTTCTCTCGTTGAAAATGTGCGTACTATTTTTGTCTTTGTGCAGACGTGGACCTGGATGTGGTGGTTTCTTCAACAGAGAAGCTCAGTCATCCAACGGCGTCGCGGCCGAGAGTCACAGACCGCCGGCCTCGCTCACAGATCATCACACCCGTGAGTGTTGAGTTATTGTTGCGTCTTCCCCAGAATCATCTTATAGCTGTGTCCCAGAGAAATGCAGTAACCCAGGTAAAAAGACCAGAGGGTAACACTGTATAATAAGTACACACTGTTAACATTAACAACTTGTCCATGAGAGTGTTTTTGAGTTGTTGGATTGTGTATTTGATGAGTTTGATGAGGGAAACCAAGAAATCCCATTAGCCTCAGTAGCATAGCTCTGAGCAGCTTGCGGCTCTGCTCCGCCGTTCTAAAAATAGCTTGCACCGACAGTTAAAGGTAATGAACCTACTCCTAAAACCATAGGGATTATGGCAATGAGCCAATTTGCCAAAATGTTGAACTATCCCTTTAATAGTGTGTACTTATTATAAAGTGTTACCGACCAGGGCAGTCATTTTATAACACGTCTTTCCCTTGTCTGTCTCTCTTGCAGTCCTCCTTGTCTAGTATTGACCTGGACTTGCCTGTAGTTGAGGACAGGAAGGACAAGGAGAGAGGGAGGGATGAGCCGGAGCCTGTTCCCATCCGATCTATAGATGTATCCCAGAGAAAAGGACTTCCCACCATCTCTGTAAGACCACCACCTTGATCCAGTCTTTTTGCATTATTTATTTTATTCAGCAGAGGGCGCCCCAGCATCGATTTTCCTGTTTCTCCATGTATTGAGCATAGACTGTATGGTCTTGACTTGCACCCTGTCATGCACTACAATATTATTGGCATGTTACATAATTGTTTCTTTACACAAGACAAAGTGACACAACAATGCCAATGACATGATTGATAATCTCAACTAGTTTAGTAATGTAAAGTCTTAAAAGGTTTATTATGTTCTAAACTAGGGGTGTCAAACTAATTTTAGTTGAGGGGCCACATACAGCACAATTTGATCTGAAGTGGGCCGGACCAGTAAAATAATGGCATGATAACCTATTTTATAGAAAAAGAACTATGAATTTTTCCCTTTGTTTTAGTACATAATTAAGATGTTTGTAGTTAATGTACTGTCGTTTTACAAAACATATTATGAAAAACCTGAAATTTCTTGATAAAAATATGTGCAATTTCAGCAATATTATGCTTCTTCTGTCTTCTATGTAATTTTCACACTTGGCAAATTCATCCTGAGGGCCGGATTGGACCTTCTGCCGGGCCGGTTTTGGCCTGCGGGCCGCACGTTTGACACCCCTGTTCAAAACCATTGTAAAAAGTTAAACATCAGTTTTTCTGATGACTTACCTATGTTGACCTAAAAGTTGAAACTGAGAGTAAATTCTTCTCACCTCAAGGTCAAATATTTTTCACCTTTTGTCTATTTTGTGCTGTCATTTAAACGACCACTACTAATAATATAATAATTCATAAAAGGTTCAAATGACAAATCTGTATTTTTGTTAGGCACCTGATAGTAAAGCACCACTGCCCGCCAAGCCCTCTGTCCTGACCCCACCCAACGCCGGCCATCGACCCTCCTCCCCGTCTTCCTCGTCCGGTCTGAGCCCCTCCCCCGAGCTCCGGCACTCGCCCATGACCCCTCCAACACTAGAGGAACTCAGGAACCAGTTGAGAGACCTGAGGACCTCTGTGGAACTGCTGAAGAGCCAACACAGGTAAATGTGTGCATCATACTGAAGTTAACAATAGGCTTGTGTTATGGTTTTTTATCATAATGCTGATGTGTTGTTGTGCACTTCAGGCAGGAGATGAAGCAGTTGGCCAGTGCCCTGGATGAGGAGAAGAAGATACGTGTTACTTTACAGGTGAGACTCGTAAAGGACTGGTGGGTGGAGTTTCTTTTTGTCAGGGTTTTTGTTTTTACAAAGTGTAAAAGTACTGTACTCATTTTGACCACAAGAGGGCAAAATATACCGCTACTTCAGTATGATTTTGACTAAAAGTTTTAATGTTTTTTGATTTTTTTCTTCAATATTTAGGCTTCAATATTTTGCCATTTACACTGCAAAATGATTGAACATTAGCCAGCATCAAATAACTGAAGGAAAAAGAAAGGTACATTTATAAATGTCCTGACTTTGTGCAATATTTGTTTCACAGATGGAAGTAGAGCACATAAAGAAAAATATGTCAAAATAAAGACTGGAGCATCCTCATCTGCGCACTCTGATCACCACATCGGAGGCCATCATCTGAAAACATTTTTCACTGTTGGCCGAGACACTTCAGCCAAGATAAAGTTTGTGCCAAATGATCATCACGATCACCATCAGCAACAATTCAGCACCATGGAATCAATCAGCCACCCCCCTCCCCCTCCCCGACGCCGTCTTATCCTGTGTTTACTTCTTTATTTGTTCTTTTAAAGAGGCTTCTCTGTTCAGTTTACTGCTATCTTGTCAGAGCTTGCTGTGCCACCGGTTACGGGATTGACCGTGGCCCGTCGCTGTGTGGTTGCCACGGTTGTAAAAACGATGAGACGGGAGGTGTGTTTGCCGTGGCGACCCCATTGGTACTTTTTTTTGTTTCTGAGTGTGAAGGAAACTTTGGGACTCGACCTCCGTTAGCCTGGCTGGTTCAAATGACCTCTGTGCTGTTCTGCGTCCACTCTGCGGCCTTTTGCCTTTTTATCTAGGGATGTGTGTGCGTGTTTGTGTTTTGTTTTCCATCCATGTGAGGACTGTGGATGTTACATCTACAGTGAGGTCATCGTGGCTGGTCCTGACTTCTTCAACATGCTGGAATAAAAAGTTTGGATTTGGGTTTAGGGGTCAAAGCACACACTTTAAAGGCACATCATTATCATTGGGCACATTGTGCTTGATGCTCCTATGGTACACTGCAGGCGGCAGATCAGCCATTAACAGCACTTGCATTCGGCCATATTTCACAATTCTTCCTCCTCTTCTTAGTGCCAGATGATTTTAGTGAAATATTCAAATGTTGGTTAAAACTACAAGCACATCAGGATTCTTCCCCCTTCAGTAAATCTCACCAACACTATATGGGTGCTACACAAAGGAATAGTTTGACATTCTGAGAAATGCACTTTTGCTTTCTTGGGGGGAAGTACTGTATGAGAAGACTGATATCACTCTAATGCCTGTATGCTCAATAGCACAAAACTGGAAAACAGGGGAAAATAACTTCTCTGGCTCTGTCTAATTCTCACCATCACCTCTAGTTCAGTGTGAAAATGGCAATTTCTGGTTTTACAGTGAGGACAAGCCACTGCTTCCTGTCAATAAATAGTCTTGCGCATGTCCACTGGTAAAACCTTCAACTGTCATTTTTACATTTTGGTTTTATTACCTTTTGACAGAGCCAGGCTAGTCAGGCTTCAAATTTTATTTTGAGTAAAACATGTCTCTACATGAATACATCTATGATAATTTTCACATCAAGAGTATTGCCTTCCAGATAGACTAAACAAATTTAACCTCTTTTGCTTTTGCACTTTGATATTGCGACTCATGAGACAGCTGTGCTGGTCGCATCTCACCCCGAAACTCAAATTGAGATCCATGTGCACCTGGTGTTTCTGGTGCTCTTTTGGCAGCAGGTGAAGGTTTAAGTTAAGGACAGGGATCAAGGAATGTATTATAGTAAGTGTTAAGTCCTCACAGGTAAAGGAAGATAAAAACATGTATGTGCATGTGTGGTAGCATGTATGTTCGACTGTTTGCCTCCCTTCCATAAATGTGCACAGAATCTATGGCAACCTGTCACTGTGGCCTTCCTGTTCCAAATCTCTCTTCTTTCTTTCTTTCTTTCTTTCTTTCTTTCTTTCTTTCTTTCTTTCTTTCTTTCTTTCTTTCTTTCTTTCTTTCTTTCTTTCTTTCTTTCTTTCTTTCTGTCTCACTTTCTGTCTTTCTGTCTTTCTTTCTTATGACAGTGAGAAAACTGCTACAATTGAGGCTACAAGTTGTTTTCTTGACTTGGTCCTTTCTCTCCAGGATAGTGATAAATATATATACTTTTATATTTCAGTGTAATAAAGATGCTATTATGTACTGTATGTGTGCATATTTTATTTCAAAAAAACAAAACAAAACTGTTTGAATCGTCTGCCGGTAAAATGTGTGTGTTTTTATCCAGTCCATTCTTGATAGGAGCACTACATTGTGTTTCTCATAACACTGGTAACTGGTGCTCCTGCATGGATGGCTGCTAATAGAGCACTGCCATATACCACTGTATGTGATAGATGAAAACTGAAGGCCTGAGTGAACAAAAGGAGAAATGAAAGCCCTGATTCAGTCTTAACAACGTCTTAAACCACTGCAGAATTAAAACAACAGCATTATTTAGATGTAACTGAAAAACAATGACAAAGATGATTGAATTGTCTGCTGGAAAAAAACAAAGTGTGCGTGTGTTTATATACAGTACAGACTGTTCATAGGAGCATTTTGTTCCAATCTGTTGCAGTAATTGGTGCTCCTGCATATAAATGACTCACAGAGAACTGTATGAGTTTGTGACAGATGGAAACTGCATGTACTCAGTCTGAGTGAACAGAAGGAGAAGTGAAAGTCCTGATTCAGGCGACTTAGACCACTGTGGCAATAACGTCAAGAGGATTATTTTGATGTGATGGGGGGAAAAAACAGATACACACTTTCATAAGCTTCACTTCTGCAGTACATACAGTAGTGGTTTGGGGATGTATGACTGTCTGAACACATATTTATAACAGCAAAATATCCTACCATATAAAAAGGCATCCATGTTAACACCAGTTTATTAACACGTTCACTATTGCAAAAATAATCATTTAGTAATGTTTGGTTCACAACGTGTTTCTGCTGCCACCAAGTGTCCAGAAAGCCACTGAGCTGCAGCAGGTTTTTGGAATTGTAGAAGAAAATCAACATGTCATATATTGGTCTGAGATAATACATGTGTTTATTATCCAAGTTCCAAGCAGGAAAATAAGATATTTTCAGATTTCAGATTTATTTATTTATTTTTAAATGGGAACAGTACATATTAATGGACATTGACATGTAGATATGTGGGATTGTAGCCAAGTGGCTAATTTCCATCCCCAGTCCCATTGGCAGGTTGATGTTAGACATAAAAAACAATGACGATAAAAGTACAAGAGGCAGGACTAGGACAATAAAACACCTTGACATCTTACACAAAACATATATGAACGACATACATAAACCACCAGTTAACTGACAAATATCAAGTTTAAATGTGGCATGAGCCAAAAATGTGTTTGATATTTATTTATTTTTTAGTGTGTTTCACATGTAGTAGTGCAGTCTAAGCAAGCTGGAGTTGGTGTGTCTTTACTGAAGGTACCTTTTCCTCATCTAATAGCTTTAATCCTCACTACACAATCCACTTCTACCTTATAAATCTTTTCAACCTTTGATGGATACACTTAGATGCAAAATATGTTTTATTGTTATTCCTATGGTAACTAAAAAAAAACAATTAGTACCTATAGTGTTCTTACTACATGTATTCCTATACTGTATTACTTGTATCTGCAACATACAATTATAATACTGTAATGGTGGTTACATTAGAGTATTGAGGAGGGACCAGTGGGTATCATGACCCCACTTTGAGAACACATGGGCCGGTAGTGTATGTCCCTTCTTGTCAGAGTTTGATGGATGAGCTCTGGTCAGTCCAGTCCAGTCCAGCACTGGCACACATGCCACCATGCTGACTATCAGAGTCATGTGCTTCAACTCAGTGCAGGAACAGTGTATTAACTGCAGCATGAACTCTTTACTTCCCTCTATTGAAATGTAGATATGTTAGCAGATATTAAAAAAATGTCCAGGATCTTCAGGAAAAAAACTTCAAGTACAGCCATGACATCAGAAAGTGAAACCTGATTCAGGATAACTGATGAGGAAAAAGGGAAATATCATCCCTCTGCTGAATTTATTTACTGTCAGGAGGGCATTACTGAGAATAACTTGGCTGCTGTGAGGGCACCAGAAGGACACACAGTTTTATATTTAGACAACCAGAGGCACGGCGATAGCATTTCAGACTGTGCCAGGACCTGATTGTATCCTGCAACATAAACACTCGTGGAGCAGCAGCCTATTCCAAACCAGACGGACACATTTTAGGGAGTAGGAATTCAGTTTGTGGATGTATCTCTCTCTGCACTCCCTCTTTCTCCTCCCTCTCTCCACATCTCTTATTCTCTCTCTCTCGGGAATCTAGTCGGATCCAGTCTCGGGAGGGAAGCGGGCTTCTTGGTGCGAGATAATCGCCACATGATGTGAGTTAATGAGGCGGAGATGCCGGGTCACAAACTCAGACGCGCTGCGCTCCAGCCACGACAGGTGCGCAACAAGTGAGCGACAGGACAAGACAAGACGGAGGAGTCCCTACTCCCCACAGAATAAAGGAGTTAACGGGAGGGAGAGGTGGAAAGTAGCCGGAGATCACACACAGACAAACCCCCCCAGCAGCCCCTCCCAGGTTCTCGCTATGGAAACCGGGCAAAGCGCGCAGGTCGTCGACATGGGAGGGGAGCACTCCGCCGGGCTGAGCGTGGACAGGGACCGGGAGAGGGCCGAGGTGTCCAGCCCCAGTCCGCCCTTCAAGCAGCGCTCCCTGCGGGCCGTGTACGTCCTGAACGACGGGCTGAAGGCGGTGATGGCCAGCAGCCCGGAGTCCGGAGCGCTGCAGAGCCTGCAGAGAGCCTGCGACTCGGAGAGCGCCCTGCTCACCACCGTCACCTTCGGGAGGCTGGACTTTGGAGAAACATCGGTGCTGGACAGTTTCTACGATGCAGGTGTGTGTGTGTGTGTGTGTGTGTGTGTGTGTGTACAAAGAAACAGGAGGGTTCTGATCATTTGCATGTAAAAAAGAAAAGAAAAAAGATAAAATTATAACTTTTAGCTGCATCAAAAGTCGTTTGAAAAGTTGCATAAAAGTTGTTCCCACAGCATTTGAGCAACTGCCATGTTGAAATAGTGAAGTGAATTCTGCTGCAACAACGGACACTGCATTATATGGGTCTTGTGACCAGAAGCTAAGTTATGCTGGGAAAATGCAAACCCATGTAGGCTAGGTAGGCTATAGAAGTCTGTTACGTAACGTACACATTCATTATCACACTTTTTTTTAGCGTCCCCTGCCTGAATACACAGTCATGCAGTTTTTATTCATTTGTGCAGAATTTTTAAAATCATGTTACACCATGACATAATACCTTTGCTCCCCCTCATTCTCCCTACAGTACATGAGATTTGTCAATATCACATAATGGTGACCTTTAACCTCAAATTGTGATTTATATTTATAAATGATTATACTGTAAGTAAATAACTAGGAATCTGATTCCTCATAATCTTGACCATTACTGGTTCACTCACTGATGCTCCCCTTACTTGTGACCACCACAGCTAAAAAACACAACCCCACATGCCCCTGAAAGTCTTTATTGACTCCGATTAAATATTTAGGTCAACCCCTCTCTCCACCACATGATTCATCATTCTGTCTTCATCCTTAGAAGATGACACCTTTTACTGCTCCTGGTCTGATCGTGGCACTGAAACGAGAGCTGCTCTCAAAGTTTTCAATTGCCAGTTAGATACTGGTTTATCATGCTGTCCACACCTCCGCTGAAAAGAAGACGGCACTGACACAGATAGGAGTTTTAACTGTACAGAAATACAAGGCCAGTGGACTGTGCATGTGGAAAAAAACACCTAGGCCTATTGTATTTCATTGAAAATCTTTCTCATGGCAGTCATTAACTTGTCAGCGCATAAAACACTGTATTATTATGGCAGGCAGTCTATTTACACAGTGAAGGGATAGGAACTGGTAAAATCATTGGTGTAATAGATCAGTCCTGTCAGGACATGTCAGAAGGTTTGCTGTGAAATATCCCTGTGTAAGCTTATAGTACAGTACGGTATAGTACCATTGTGTACTTAGCTGACCCTATTGACTAATATCTAGCTATTATGTTTTGTATTCATACCCAGTAGTCTCCAGATGAGTAAGCTCAGTGTCTCTGGTGATTCTCATGTTTCCTCTACTGCTGTCATGAGACTAGCCTGTGGTTTTCAGAGAAATGTCTATTCAGCAATTGAATAGATCATTATGAAGTTATGTGCAGACATGTATGGTGTCCAGAGGATGAACCACAGTGATTCTGATGTTCCTCTGACTTTTCATCTAGTGCCACAACAAGGTCAAAGTCTTCCTTGATCCTCTGAAACATCTCAGTATTGACTTCATGGACTGGCATCACATTTATTGTTCCCATTTAAGAATTCTGATGACCTTTAGTGACATCATGGAGTTGACATTTATGGTTTTCAGAGAAATTTCTCAACAACAACTTCCAGTGTTGTCTTAACTTTAATGTATCCTGAAGACCCTGGGCTGAAAAACACTGACCTTACATTACCTTGATGTTTCAGAATTTAGGACTTGAACTTAATACAGTGGATTTGAGTTTGCTCATAACAGATCTAAGAGAGAAATCCATCGTTTCACTGACCCCAAACATTTCATTTATTGGATCTCCATTAGCACCAGCACATTAGCATAGCTATTCTTCCTGGAGTCCAAACATTAAGCCAAAATTGTCTATTCTTCCGAGTCCATCAAGGAAAAAACTAAACAAAAACACAACAGCTAATACAGTCACAACACATACAGTACAAGCATAGACACAGACAACACAGGCAGTGACCTGATCCAACAGAATGAGTCACAGTGACCCAGATTTCAAAACTGAGATTTTTGGTATCAATGAAAAGAGGAGAAAATACACTTTAAATGATGGTTTTTAAGATATGGCCATTTGAAATATGGTCTTCCACATTCTGTACTGTATATGCAAGGGGAAAACAATAGCAAAACATACAAACAGATACCAAAATACTACATCATATAGCATACCAACACCTTCATGTGCACCTGCGCAATTGAACTACTGTTAGTGATGGTAAATGGAGGTACATGACAAAGCGAGGCCAGTTTCAACAAGGTTTAAAGTGTTTAAATCTACTTGTGTTTAAACACTTAAGGGCAGATGGGTTTTAGTCTCAGCTGTTGTGTTCAAAGGGGCTACTCATGGATTGTATTCGACCGGTTATTGTTGCTGTCATCATCATCTTTCTAATCGTCCTCTTTCTAGACATCGCAGTTGTGGACATGAGTGATGTGTTTCGGCAGCCCTCCCTTTTTTACCACCTTGGCGTGAGGGAGAGCTTCGACATGGCCAACAATGTCATCCTATACCATGACACTGACCCCGACACTGCCCAGTCACTGAAGGTACACACACACATACACACACATACATATGCATGCACACACCTCTTTGAATCATCTGATGGTGTAATCAGAGTTCACAGATGCCATTCCCTTGCACCTCCTTAGAACAAAGTCATCCACTGAGTTATTTACAGATCAGAGTAAGTGTGTGTGTGCGCATTGGTCAGTGTGTGTGGGTGGTGCAGTTGCGTCCTGCACTGTGGTGCCAACCAGAGGGAAACAGCTGTTTCAAATAGTGCCACTCAAAAGTACACATCACATGTCCAGGTCCAGTCTGACATTTCGTGTTTTATCTGCTTATAGGACATGGTGGTGCAGAAAAACACAGTAAGTAACTGAGTGTGTGTGTGTGTGTGTCTGGATATTTCATTGTGATCTGTGTCCCACATACTGTCTTGTGCTATTTCTGGAATAATATTCATAGCAAGTACATAGCTACATACTTTCTCTGTCTCTTTCGTTCTCTCTCGCTGTCTCTCTCATTCTCTGTCTCCCTCTTTTCTCTCACACACACACACACACACACACTAGAACATGTGTGACAGGTGCCTGAAATATTCTATTGCATTATAAAGTGTAATCTTACTAGTGACATATTTTTTTGTTAATGTGTGTGTGTGGAGTAGGCCTCTCGTCCTCCAGCATTAGGTTTTCCATGGGTTCAGTTGCCTCCAGAGTACAGAGGCTCTGGATTGCGCAATAAAGTAGGTAACATGCTGCACCAAGAGCATGCTGGGAGATTTTGTCAAAGACTAATAATAATAACAAAGAATAAAGAGGGGCCAAAAACAGTGACCACTCCAATGGGATCTTGTGTGAATAACAATTTCTATCTCCTGACAATATGCAACTCACAAAGTCACAATAGAATAACGTGCTTAGGGTCACAGCAGAAACACTAACAGCTGTTAATTCTATAAGAATAACAAGTTAGAGTAAAATACGAACTTCAAACAGGCACTAACTCATTTGATGAGATAATAAAATGTGTTTGCTTTATTCAAAAGGTGGCAGAGGGCCCTATCCTCTGCTTAAAAAGAGATAAGAATAGCTTTTTTCATTTCAAGTCATAATGAGTTGTTTTGTAATTAGCTACAATTTGTGGTGAATGGAAACAAGAGCCAACCCTTATTTCTCTGTGATGGATTATCATTGGATTTGATTGGATTATCCCTTTTCTGCTTTGATTTACCTTGGACAGCCTGTACCAAGAAAGGCAGTCTAATTATAGAACTGGTTATAACAACATCTGGATTCAAGACCCACTATGGGTCATGTATGCATTCTTAGTAATTCAGCTGATGTTATCCAATAGGACAAACAGAGTGCACTGTAAAAAAGACCTTGCACCCCCTTGTTTTTAATGTTTTTAAAAAAAATTAATCTATTAAAGGACAGGAGAACTTTCCAACATAGATTTAATCATTGGTGCATGGACTTTGACCTCAGGTTTAATTTGCAGTGTAGCTCCACCCAACTTCAGACAAGGTACTGTATAATAAGCCAGAATGCATGATAAGACCTCAATATAAAAATGACAACAGAGAGGATTTATGATCATAATGAATATGCCCAAAGGTGAAGGAGGAAGAAGAAGATAAACCAACAAAAAAAGAATAAACAGTGTACATAAAATAAAAGGGAACATTGTACAGATAGTACAGGCAAGAGTAAGAATGAGCAAGAGTGTATTGATGTTGCATTTGCTTGTGCTCTACTGGATATTTAACATTTAAGTGAGCTTTATCGCTGCTGCCAAGCTTTGCTGATGTTGCCACCAAATAATGTCAGTGGTGTACTACTGATCCCATCATTAATCACTCCCTAATCCCCATGTTCTCCTCACCAAGCCCCCTCTTTCCTTTTACACCTCTCATCAGTATCCAGCATGTGTTCATCTGATATAGTTGTGATATATTTACACGATTCATTTGAAAGCATCTCCGGTAATTAGAGATCTGTGACTTGAAACTAAAACTAAAATCCCCTCCCTCTCTTCCTCTAGGCATCCAGTGGTAACTACTATTTCATCCCCTACATAGTGACTCCTAACCATGAGTATATGTGCTGTGAGAGTGACGCCCAGCGCAGGGCCAGTGAGTACATGCAGCCCAGCTGGGACAACCTGCTGGGGCCGCTCTGTGTCCCCCTGACCGACCGCTTCAGCAGCCTGCTGAAGGACATCCACGTCACATCCTGGTGAGAGCGATGCACCAGTAATATACACTAGAGAAACTTCAACTTCTGGCAACCTCTCATATCACAGTTCGAAAACTTGAAGTCTATTCCACTTAATAATAAATACGTGAGAGGTTATCTTTAATGAATTGTTCTACTGTTCAAGATGTGTGTGCATGTGTGATACTGTGTGAGTAATCATCATACAGCTACATGGAAAAATGATTTATGATTCCTTTTTTATTATTATTACTATGCCCCTAATTCATTTTTTAAATTTCATTTCATTCTTTTTTTTCTTTCTTTCTTAGGTTAGGTTCGTTACCTTTAATTGTCACTGCAAGGGAAACCAAGAAATCCCATTAGCCTCCGTAGCGTAGCTCTGAACAGCTCGCGGCTCTGCTCCGCCGTTCTAAAAATAGCTTGCACCGACAATTAAAGGTAACGAACCTACTCATAGGGATTATGGCAATGGGCCAATTTGCCAAAATGTTGAACTATCCCTTTAAATTAAAGTATAAATTAGGAGGTTTGCTTTACCCAAGAATCATTTCCCAGTGTTATCATGTTGCATTTAAGTGTCTTTTTTTCTCTATATTACTCTCTCTCCTTATCCTCCACATCTACCAACCTATATATTATTCATTAATTTAATCTGATTGTCCCTCCTCTTACTGTCTGTCTCATCCAGCGCCTCCTTTAAGGACACCCTGCTAAACGACATCAGAAAGGCCAGGGAGAAATACCAGGGAGAGGAGCTGGCAAAGGAGCTTTCCCGCATTAAACTCCGAATCGACAACACAGAGGTCCTCACACAAGACATCGTCATGAACCTGCTGTTTTCCTACAGAGATATACAGGTACAAACATGACATGGTGTGAAACTCAAGCATGAACAGAAACACTGAAGAAAATCCTGATGTAACTGCCTCTATGTGACCCATCAGGACTATGACGCCATGGTGAAGCTGGTGCAAACCCTGGAGATGCTGCCGACGTGCGATCTGGCAACCCAGCCCATGATCCAGTTCCACTATGCGTTTGCTCTCAACAGGTACTTCTTCTTTTTCCTGTTTTTTATTATGCAAAAGTCATGGCCTCCTTTTCATCTTTTTTATTCCCTTTCCATTTAAATTAGTTTTGAGTCGGCAGCTTTATCGAGAGCAGAATCTTTTGCAATGCTTTGGTCAGGTATAGAAAATGAACACCCTAATTGCTAAATGACCCCAGATAATAATTATCCATCTGTATGTGTGCAGGAGAAACAGTCCTGGTGACAGGGAGCAGGCTCTCAAAGTGATGCTACAGGTGTTACAGTCATGTGAACATCCAGCGCCGGACATGTTCTGCCTCTGTGGACGAATATACAAGGACATCTTCCTGGACTCAGACTGCAAAGACACTAAAAACAGAGACAACGCTATACAGTGGTAAGAGCACAGAAAAGAAATGCTCCTGTCAAAGCCTATATTAAATTATTTCTTTCTGTTTCTTTATTTATGTATGTGCTGTTCTCTATCCTCAGGTACAGGAAGGGTTTTGAGCTGCAGCCCACACTCTACTCCGGCATCAATCTGGCCGTCCTGCTCATAGTTGCTGGTCTACAGTTTGAGAGCTCAATTGAACTGAGAAAAATAGGTGAGAGATCACTGGCACTCCTTTTACTTTTGTTCACAGAACACATAAAGCCAAGTACAATTTCAGACATGTTACTTTCAAAGAGCCCTTGTTTACTCCATCTGCTTCATTTGTCTGTGTCATATTTCAAACTAATAACTCGTGGTGAACTGTTAAACTACAAAAACAAAGTGCAGAAATAAACTGAGAGAATGCATTTTTCCCACTCTCTCCTGACTGATAACCTCATGTCTTTAGGTGTGAGGCTGAACAGTCTGCTGGGGCGCAAAGGTTCCCTGGAAAAAATGAATAATTACTGGGACGTGGGCCAGTTCTTCACCGTTAGCATGCTGGCTAACGACATCCCCAAAGCTACTCAGGCTGCAGAGAAGCTCTTCAAACTGAAGCCACCTCTCTGGTAAACACGTTCACATTAACACACATGCTTCTTTAGGCCGACACAGATCTGCTCTCTGTATTATCAAAGTATTTCAATCTAAACTTTTAATGGTCTTAAAAAAATTCTATATAGCTATAGATTCTATCAATTTCATCTATTCCTAGTTAATTTCAAGAGGACATACAGTAAGATCAAGCCATTCAACAACATACATGTTGTAATCAAAATAACTATATTTTCAGTATTATATTAATATTAATTGGCTACAACAGGATTCAAATTTTCACACAATGTATTACTACCATTCTTGGTTAGTTTTATTGTGAGTTGTACCATCTTCTGCAAAGAACACTGTATAGAGGTTTTATAAACTGTGAATTTTGGCATCATCATTGAACAAAGGGCAGATTCTTTATACTGCATATCAGTAAGAACAATAAAAAAGTTTGGATGGCAAAAATGTTTTAAAAAAAGCTATATTTAACTGGAATTTTTGCAACCTGGCAACTGGTATTCTTGCTAACAGTTTGAAACATTGTAACATGCGTTGTGGTCTCCATCTCCTCTGTGTTTTGTCTTCCAGGTATTTGCGGTCAGTGGTGCAGAACCTGCAGCTGATCCAGAGGTTTAAGAAGCAGTCGACAGAGCACTCTCCTCAGCGGGAGAGGCTCAACTTCTGGATGGACATCATCGTGGAGGCCACACAGCGCACCACCAATCGACTGCGGTTTCCGGTACAAACACATACAGACAATTAAATATGCACAATATTCACAGTATTCAGTATTCAGAAGCCTGGGCTAACATGCCACCATGTCTTTTCATGTCTTTTTTTGTGTCTTTGCTGCAGGTGTTGATTCTGGAGCCGACGAAGATCTACCAGCCCTCCTACGTCTCCATTAATAATGAGGCAGAAGAGAAGAACGTCTCTATTTGGCATGTTTCTCCTGCTGAAACTGTAAGAATATGACCCTCTTTCCACCTAACACTATCTTTATGCACATTTTCAACTTTTACATAAAATCATTTCAAATATGATAAACAGTAGTAGATGAAAATGCTGATTAATTTTCATGTCAAAATAAAAAAAACTGGATTATTTTTCATTACAGAAAGGCATCCATGAGTGGAACTTCACTGCAATGTCCATAAAAGGCATCAGGTATGAAAAAGAGTTGAATATTATGTAGCTAAAAAACTATTTAAAAAAATTACTTTTAACACATTAAAAGTTCATTTTGATTTTATTTATTTTATTTTTTACTCTTAATTCTTAGATGGAAGTCACATGAAATCCAAACTAGGTCACTCAGATATTGTTTCCCATTGTTAAAATCCCATTTGCTGCATTGAGTGCTGCGTTAACAAAATTTGGCCAAGGCACTTTTGAAACAGGCTTTACATGTAGTGTAAAAGGTTTCAACTGACAGTTTGAGATTATATTTAAATTAAACTAATTATAACAGAGAAAGGACAGAAAACGAGAAAACCTTTACAGGTTAAGATAGATTAATCTAAGCTTTGGTCTAATCTAACTCTCCTGCCTGTAGCATCAGTAAGTTTGACGAGCGCTGCTGCTTCCTCTACGTCCACGACAACTCTGACGACTTCCAGATCTACTTCTCCACTGAGGAACAGTGCGGTCGGTGAGGACACACACCCCTAGATGTGTCTGTGTAGGTGTGTGTGTTTGTCCGTGTTTGCGTCCAGTCAGTACGTACAGTATATGTGTTTGTATTGTAACACAACCTGATGGCCATGAACTAGAGACAATTGTAATGTCTGGTTGTGTGTGTGTATGTTTTAACATGCTTTAGGTTCTGCTCCATGGTGAAGGAGATGATATCTGATGGTACAGGAAACGCTGTGGAGCTGGAGGGAGAGGGAGACGGAGACACACTGGAGGTCAGAGGCTGTTAATGACAGGAATATAGCTGATGCTGTTTATGACTGCTGATCATTAAGAATCATCTTCATGTGTTACAGTATGAGTATGACACCAATGAGACGGGAGACAGGGTGGTGTTGGGGCGAGGAACCTATGGAGTGGTGTATGCTGGGAGAGACCTCAGCAACCAGGTCCGAATCGCCATCAAGGAGATCCCTGAGAGAGACAGCAGGTAGACTTACATAGTCTAATGATGGTCCAATCTTATTCATTTGTTTTTAAGTATAATTTTGGGGGGTTTTATTGCCTTTATTTGACAGTTGAGAGACAGGAAATGGGGAGGCAGAGAGAGGGGGAATGACATGCAGTATTTCGAACCAGGGGCGACTGCAGCGAGCACTGTAGCCACTGCATAGCACCTGCTCAACCCACTGTGTCACATGGCACCCCACATTTGTTTTTTGAAAATCAGACTTCAACACCATATTTAAAGGTCCAGTGTGTAAAATGAGGGTAAAACAGTGACGTCTAGCATTCCTATTCTATTATTTATCTATTAAATAATTCTGTTGTTTATTTATGAACGTGAAACTCTTGAAACGTGCTCTCTGGTTGGCTGGATTTTCCATTCTGTACAAACATGGTGGTGAAAGATGGCGACACAGACCCTTGCTATATGTATAGATAAAAGAAGAATAGGCTATGAAAACCAAACAGATTTTATTATATATTATATATTCATTGGTAGTATATTCAGATTTTGCAAATAAACCTTGACAAATATTACACACTGGACCTTAAAAAAAAGCTTAAAGTGCTACTCACAGACTGATTAAGGATAGAAATTCCCATTCTTACCTCATAAGTTGTTAAGTTTTTGCTTAAAAAGTTACTTATCATCAAATGTTTGGATGATGGGAGAACCACTGGATAATGTTACATCCTGTGTGTTAATGAATGTCTTGTTTCACAAAATCTGTACAACAGTGTGTGTGTTTGTACTAAAGAGCTGTGTAAACAAATGTGTGTCTCTCTGTGTGAATCAGGTACTCTCAGCCCCTTCATGAGGAGATCGCCCTCCACAAGTACCTGAAGCACAGGAACATTGTTCAGTACTTGGGCTCTGTTTCTGAGAACGGATACATCAAGATCTTCATGGAACAAGTGCCTGGAGGTGTGTGTTTGTCTGTGTGTATGTGTGTATGACACAAAGAGATGGTTAAATGGATCATGTGTAGTATAATCACTGTGTATGTTAGGCAACACAACAATGTGGACATTTAGGTTTTCAATACTTTGAAATCCATGAGAAACAAAAGTCTGTTTCCTCAGATATTGAATGTCACGCTTTGTGGCCTCTTGATTGAAATACAGTATATCATGCATGCATGTGTCTTGTGTAGAAGAGGAAATAAAGTAGAGTAGCTCTTCTCTCCATAGTGTGAGTCGAGGTCAAAAACTCCACAGGGAACCTTTAATTGGAGCCAAGAAAAACATGGGTTTAAACCAGACAATTTCCATCCACTGTTGGTAATATAAAGATAATGCAAGATTGGACATGTCAGCATTGATACAGGGATGTGAAAATGTCCAGGACAAATAGTAAATCTCTATCTACTTGATATGTTTGAAGGGATAGTTCAGCATTTTGGCAAATTGGCCCATTGCCATAATCCCTATAGTCATAGCAGTAGGTTCGTTACCTTTAATTGTCGGTGCAAGCTGTCTTTAGAACGGCGAAGCAGGGCCGCGAGCTGCTCAGAGCTACGCTACGGAGGCTAATGGGATTTCTTGATTTCCCTCATCAAACTCATCAAATACACAATCTAACAACTCCAAAACATTCTTGTGGACAAGTTGTGAGCTGCACATTCACGAAACGTTACGAGACAGAGTTGTTTTAGAGGTAAATTAATGCAAAACCGCTGATGCGCGTTCTCATCGGGGGCAGTTTTTTAGCAAGCAGTCTCTGAATTTGCCTCGAAAACAACTCTGTCTCGTAATGTTCTGTTATTATCTCATAGCGTGGTGAATGTGCAGATCACAACTTGTCCACCAGAGTGTTTTGGAGTTGTTGGGTTTTGTATTTGATTAGTTTGCTGAGGGAAACCAAGAAATCCCATTAGCCTCCGTAGCGTAGCGCTAACCAGCTCTGCTCCGCCGTTCTAAAAACAGCTTGCACCAATAATTAAAAGTAACAAACCTACTGCTAAAACTATAGGGATTATGGCACTGAACAATTGCCAATTTGCCAAAATGTTGAACAACCCCTTTAATGATTATTTTCTCCAATGTATCACAAAATATCCAAGCAGGTGGGCAGATATTGTTAAAATAAAGACACAATTCAGTATTAAAGAACAGGCTAAATGTCCCTTTCAGAGATGGATGCTTGTGGCCTCTCGGTTAGCGGGCGGTCTCTCTAACTGCTTGGTCATCTTCCCATTTCATGATAGGTTTTGGACACTCCTTCTCTTCCTTTCTCCAGGAAGCCTGTCTGCGCTGCTGCGGTCCAAATGGGGTCCGCTGAAAGAGGCCACGATCATCTTCTACACCAGGCAGATCCTGGAGGGGCTCCGGTACCTGCACGAGAACCAGATCGTCCACAGAGATATCAAGGTTCCTGTAGCTTGTATCTTTTGTTAAATCATTTCATTTTATTTTTGTTTGTTTTTACACATACTGTAAAGAACTTTCCTACCATACACTGATGATACATGGGGTTTGGGCTTATGCCGAAAAACACTTTTACATGTGGACTGGAGGAGTAGATGACGCGCTCCCCCTCCTGAGTCATATCCACCCTGGTGTTTTTGTAATTAACAAAAACCCATTCTCACAGCAGACAACCTGACATTTTAGGTGTAAGTAATTTAACACTGATGATCTGATGATTTCATTTAGCTGTAATATCAATGCCAGGGAGTGAGCACGACAGGGCCCTGGAAATAGAACCGTTAACTAAGAACCCAGTTACCATTAGTGTTATTAATAAGGCCAGCTATGACATTTTAAAATGTGTGCTGTGAAATACAGTATCAATGTTAAACAACGCTGACTTGACAAGACAGAAAAAAAAAGAATTAACAACTACACTTGTATTTGAGACCAGTGCAGTTTCTGTATCTTAACAACAATTTATGTGAATGAATCCCAACCCACACTACCATATATAAACTATAAACCCTGTTTCTCTCTCTGTATTATGGTTTGTGTTCTGTGTTTTCAGTTTATGCTGTGTTTTATTTTGAAATTCCCTGTCTTCTTGACGTCCTGTGCTCGCCCTCCTCTGATTACCTCATGTGTCTCACCTGTGTGTGATTGTTCCACCTGTGTCTCGTTTCTCACCTGTGTTTTTGCCCGGGTGTCTGTGTGGAGAGTGAGTACCCCAGAGCCTTGTTTCTGGAAATCACCAAATTCACCAAAGTAAAAGTGTTCACCAACATAAAACTTATAAAATAGGCAATAACTTGTAATACAATTAAATACAATGAAAGAAGAAGCTTAACATAATGGCTCTGGGATTTTCTTTAAGAATTATATTCTTTAAATTAAAAAGTTTCACCGCATTTTATTAGCTTGGTGCTTTTATTTTGACGGAAAGGCCTGTCTCTCTCGACCTGGTTCCGGTTGCTTACCATAACAGCAAGTAAATGGCCCCAGACTCTGAATACCCCATGTTAGTTTTCTGAGTTTGTTGGTTCTTTTTTTTCCTTTCTTTGTTGTTTTTTTTTAAGTTAGAGACTTATTTCGCCTTTTGATTTCCCTTGTAGGGTTACACCTGGGTTCTCCAGCTGTTTTTAATTTTTTGTGTTTGTTAAGAGTTACTAAAGTCACCATTTGTTTATTCCCCTTTCTCCATGTCTGCTGTTTTCCTTTTTGTGTTTGACTAGTCTCCCTTTGACACTCTGTCGGTCTCTGTCTCCATCAGGGTGATAATGTGCTGGTCAACACCTACAGTGGTGTCTTGAAGATCTCAGACTTTGGTACCTCCAAGCGTTTGGCAGGAGTCAACCCCTGCACAGAAACATTCACCGGTAACTTGTTTACACTTTACTCTTCCCCCAGTACACGTGATAGTTGTCCAATATCCTGCTGATATCTTATACACACACAACATGCCTGCATTTTGTTTGTCGCTGGCCTGTCTCCAATACCTAAACTACCAATTAAGATGGAAAAATTGACTTTAATAAGCGAATCTTTGAATCAGGTGTAAGATTTTCTGATGTAAGAGCTCCAACGTTTTGCTAATATAAATGTAATTTCATCACAGATTGTTTCTGTTTAGTCCAAATGACTGTTTAGTCTGTTTCCATTGCTCTTTTCTAAATATGCAAACCTTTCCTCCTCAGCCAGATGTTTGCAATATTTGTAGACATTTCAGATTTTCTTTTTTTTTAATCATTTCCACATGGATATTCTTTGTAAAACACATAAAAAGTGCCAACTGGTATAGAATCTTTTCCTTTTTAACATAAAAAACACTGAATAATCTCAGAAATAACACTGTGTACCACCACGTGATGCTTTATGAACAGCATGTCTAAAACAAAAAGGCTAAACTGAGTCGTAAAGAATGAGCCTGCACAGAGCTCCTTGCTCGACAAAGTGCTGTCATACATCAACAGTCAGTAATTCTCTGGGCTGCATAAACGGAGTCATAGAAATGCTGCAGTCTCAGACTATGACTGTAAATATCAAATGACCCTCAAAATGTCAAGAGCCACTATCAGCCTCTATGGAAACACTCGGGACACACGAGCCAGTGCGAATGTGAATGTGCACACACACATATGGACGTGCACATTCATTGGCCATCTGGCCTCCTCCAGCAGCCGGCGACGTGTGTAATTAGATTAGCTAATCAAGCACAGACAGAAAGGTGTTTACCTTTCATTAGCAGGTGTGTGTATGTGTGTGTGCCCTTATCTGTTTCTCCTCGGCTGCTTCCATCTCTCTCTCTCTGCTGATTCTTTTAATAGCTCTCTCTGTTTACATCAGCACGTAGAGCAGTTTAGATACTGAATCCACTCAGAATTATTAAGAAATACTTAAGAGTTACATGAATAAAATATTCTTCTGAACTCACCTTCGAGGAATAAAATGACTCAGATCTGATGTCGTCAGACTTTTGAATCTTTGCAGCAGTTTGAAATCAGTACAGATCTTGAGTCTTGGGATTTGGATTCAAAAGCTGATTATGTAAACACCTGCCATGTCTTTTTTGGAGAAAGGTCTCCAGTGAAGTCAAACCTGGGTTTCTAATCATGTTTTAGATAGTGCCTTTCAAAATTATTCATATTATTCATTCATATTATTATTCATATTATTCATATTATTCAAATTATTTGTTCCCTTTTCCACATTTTGTCACGTTACAACCACAAACCTAAATGTATTTTATCAGGATTTTATGTGATAGACCAACACAAAGTAGTGAATAATTGTGAAGTGGAAGTAAAACGATAGCTCGTGTACAAGATTTTTTTACAAATCAAAGACAAACATTGAACTTTTTGTGGCGGAAAGCTAACACACCTGAACACACCATCCCCACCGTGAAGAGGAATAGACATACTCCTTGCAGTGAAAGGTGGTTCAACAAAGTATTGACTCATCTCAAAATCTCAATAAAATACATTTAAGTTTGTGTTTGTAACGTGACAAAATGTGGAAAAGTTCAAGGGGTATGAAGTTTTTGCAAGGCACTGTAAGAAAAGGCACAGTTCCAAATCTGGAGCTCAGTCAACGAGTCCAGCAAAGATTTGTTGACCCTGACTCCAGATGAGTTACCCGTCTCTCTGTGTCCGTTAGAAATGGTTAATATCTAGCTCTCTGTCTGCAGGTACTCTGCAGTACATGGCGCCAGAAATCATTGATAAGGGCCCTCGAGGGTACGGGGCCCCGGCCGACATCTGGTCCCTGGGATGTACCATCATAGAAATGGCCACGGGGAAACCTCCCTTCCATGAGCTGGGGGAGCCACAGGCAGCCATGTTTAAGGTTGGTCTATCTTTACTATTTGAAGCCTTATATCAAAAACTGGATTCCCAAACTTCCTATGAGTATCTATGAGTATTTTTGTGTGTCTGATTTCAGTGTGCGCATCTGTGGCTGTGTGTTACAGGTGGGTATGTTCAAGATCCACCCGGAAATCCCTGAGTCTTTGTCGCTGGAGGCCAAATCGTTCATCTTGCGCTGCTTCGAGCCCGACCCTCACAAGAGAGCCATCGCCTCCGACCTGCTCAGAGACACCTTTGTACGGCACAACAAGGGCAAGAAGAGCAAGATCGCCTTCAAGCCTTCAGGTTAACTAACATACTCCCATAATGACGCAGCTTATTTATATTTATCACTGGAGGCTGTAATCTTTGCTAAAATCATGCTCTAGTAAGTTTGTTTTCCCAAAGTTGAGAAGAGAGATTACTACCTGTATATTAAGATTCAGGGAAAATTCAAATTTCCAACTTTATTACGAGTATAGAATACAATGCAGCAGAAATTATGATTTGGTATTTTCCCCTCATAAATGATTCTGTGAATTTGATTGTTTGTGGTTTGTGTGTGTGTGTTTGTTGTTTGCAGACTACATCCACAGTGTTTCCCTGCCGGTGCAGTTGCAGTGTGAGGCCACCGGGAGCAGCAGCAGCGAGCATGGCTCCGTCAGTCCAGATTGTGACTCCAAACATGATGTTTTCTTCCAGAAGAAGAAAAGCTCTGGCTCCGAGAACCTGCTCAAACCCCCCAACTCCAACTACCTGAGGTGTGTGTGTGTGTGTGTGTGTAACAGTTAGTGAGGTGGATCGACTTTACAGGACTTTGACATCCAAACTTTATAGCTCAGAATTTCTCAATATCTCAAATCTACTTTGTCTTTGGCTGTTACTGATCTTTCTTGACTCTGACACTGATGTTAAAGGGATATCGATAATTCACTAATCATCTACTCACTGTCATACCAAGGAAGGGTTTGGAAAACCTTTGGAGTTGTCAAAATGCTTTTGGAGCTCCAGACCGGCTGGCAACGGATTTTCATATAATGGCGGCGGATAGAGTTCACTTTTGATTCGTCCAAAACACACACTATGAAACATCCAAATACTCCATACTGCTCGTCTGTACTGGCCCAAGTGTCCTGAAGCCGCCACATGAAAAAGTTGTTTGGAAAAAACTAATTTGATCTGTTTTTTACCTTGCTATTGCGAGATTTGCTGCAAGATTTTGGTTCGTCATTGTAAACCGTTGGATGTCTGACGTAAACACGGAAGAACATCTCGCAGCAAATCTCGCAACAACAAGGCTAATAACAGATCAAATTAGTTTTTTCCGAAAAACTTTTTCATGTGGTGGCTTCAGGACACTTGGGTCAGTACGGACGAGCAGTATGGAGGTATTTGGATGTTTCATAGTGTGTGTTTTGGATGATTCAAAAGTGAGCACGATCCGCCGCCATTATATGAAAATCCGTTGCCAGCCGGACCCCCCCCTGGAACTCCAAAAGCGTTTTGATAACTCCAAAGGTTCTCCAAACCCTTCCTTGGCATGACGGTGAGTAGAAAATTGGTGAATTATCGATTTTAGGTGAAGTACCCCTTTAACCTGGAAGATTTTAGAGTTGCATTAGCGAAGGCTTACTGGTAAAAACAAAGCTCTTCTCAATGCAGAAACACGATTAATTCTTTCTTTCACAGTTTTAAAACCTCGTCAGCTGCGGACTAAGCCCTGACGGCGCAGTACAGACCATGTGCGAAGATGTGAATGAATGTGCACCTGTCTGTATGTGAGTGTGTGTTTGGCTGGCAGGTGGCCTTATTGTGCTCAGTGTGCTCTGCTGCCCTTTACAGCACTGACATAATGAGGTCTGATCATTTTATGAGCTTCAGCTGGCGGCTGAGCACACACGCACGATCACACACACATCTGTGTGCGCATACGTGCACGGCTTGCGAGCGCTGACTCATGCTGCCTCTGCACTTTCCTGGGCACACACAGTCGCCTGGAGAGGCTTGTATCTGTAAATAAACTGAGCGGCACATCACAATGTTGTAAATCATTCGCGTACCCGTTGTCTTTGTTTTATGCTGCTGTGAGATCACTGTGTGTGTGTGTGTGTGTGTGTGTGTGTGTCTGTTGCAGTGTGCCAGACGAAGGTTCGGCGTCAGAGGACCGCAGCGTCCCCCCGTCCCCCGAGGACAGGGATGGCGGCCTGTTCTTACTGAAGAAGGACAGTGAGAGACGGTCCATTCTCTACAAGGTCCTCAATGACGACCAAGACAAGGTCATCTCCAACCTGAAGGAGAACCACATCCAGGTGTGTGTGTGTGTGTGTGTGTGTGTGTTTGTCGTAAGGAAAGAGACACATTTGATCTTCAAAAATAAAGGAATAAACTAAAGTGTGCAAGCAAATATATAGAAATACGATTTTGGCTTTCAATAATTGTGAAAACAAGATAAAGGAGGTCAAATTACCATTTACTATCCTTCTGTTTTGCAACAAATTTCATTTGCCGACACTAAGGAAATCACGTGAACTGCAGGAGGCACAGATTTAGGTTTGTGCAAAAAAGTTCACATTATTTTGAAATCAATTCAGGTGATGAGCAGCCAGCCACGCCACGGTGTAATTTCTGATTCTACCACTAGAGGCGCAAAAGTCACATGGTTTTAAAGGGACACCGAGGAGTTTTGGAAAGCGAAGTGTTTTCACACTACATTTCCCATGAGTCTCCGCGTGCATGGTGAAATTCTTGGACCGGCGCAAGACGGACGTCTTGCCAAGAATGTTTTCATTCATCAAGAATGAAAGTCAGAGGTTCGAAGATGATCAGATACCGTCATAGTTCCGACCATAAACGGCGATTCGGCGTCGTTATTCCCATGACCCGTCGGGCAGCGTGCGCAAAACCGAAAGTAAGGAAACGCTGGTCGGCTCGCCCAGCATTTCCACTACTAATTGTAATAACGAAATAACGATAGAGAAAAAACGATATATTTATCGAAACTGGAGCCATTAACAAGTGTGGGTAGCGTAGATTCATCCACATTAAGGTGAGACTTTTTTATATCTAAATACAAACTCCTCATTGTCCCTTTAAATAAAAAACAGCTTCAACAGCAAATTCACTGAATGACTCTCTCAGTATCAGTTACACCTGAAACTTTCATGTACTTCATGTGCAGTTTGTTTTAATCTGTAGTCTGATCTTTGATATGTTACTTTAATTTGACAAACCCACTAAACCCACATCCCTAATAGAGTAGCTGGTTGGTTTAACCATTAAATGTGTGTATATGAACAGGGCAGTGAGGAGCTCCAGCTGTCTGTCGACCACATCAAGCAGATCATCTGTATCCTTCGAGACTTCATCCATTCCCCAGAGAGGCGTGTCATGGCGGCCACCATCTCCAAGCTCAAGCTGGACCTGGACTTTGACTCCACCTCCATCAACCAGATCCAACTGGTGCTGTTTGGCTTCCAGGACTCGGTTTGTACACACATGTATACATACAGTACCACACACACATTGATAAAAACTGTTGGATGGGGCAGAAATGGCACACAAGAGGCAAACTGATATTCATATTGTATCATAACTCTATTAAATCAACCATATCTTAACAAAAAAGCTGATTCCACTTATCCAGATGTGTTTATGTGTCCACCCTGATGTGTGTCTCAGGTCTGTAGGCCACTTTACAGTTTAAATACCACTATTTGTCCTTTTCTGTGTGTGATGCTCTCAGGTGAACAAGGTCCTTAGAAATCACCACATTAAACCTCACTGGATGTTTGCCATGGATAACATCATCCGCCGAGCCGTGCAGGCAGCCATCACCATCCTCATACCAGGTGGGTGCTCAGAGTGTGTGAGCTTTTGTCGCCATCCAGTGGACACATGCAACATTTTGGATCTTACATTTTGCCGTTCCTCATGTGTATGTTGAAACAGGGTTTAGGGTGAAATAGTGATATAGTATCTCAAAAAGTTAAAGGGAAGTAAAGCTCAACTTAAGGCGAGACAGCCTAGGTGAATAGGCAAAAAAAAACATATTTTAAAGGTATCCCTATGAAACATTCCCAGTTATTTACATAAAAACCAAGAAAAAATGTATTGCAAGTTTCTGAATCTTATGTTTATATATGCAAATGAGGAACTTACTCATTAAATATGTGCTAATTTGCATATACCCAAGAACAGTATTACCAACATTGGATGATGCCAGATTCAAAAGCTTGGTTTCATTTTGTTGATACATTCCACAAGAAACTTTTTACAGAAGGGATTGTGGCTATGTCCTCTTATCAGCCCATACATCAGGATATACTGTCTACAGTCATAAAAAAACAATGTTCACCCTGTGTTTGGTATAAAATGTACTTTAAACCTGGCTATGAATGATATATCAACAAACCCTTCTGTAAAAAGAAGCAGGATATAGATAGGAAGAAATGTGGAAGGTTTGGTGAGTGTAGGTACAAGGGAAATGGGTATTTCATATCCTGGTGTGTAAGAAAAACTAATTTTTGAGAAAACATCCTGAAAGTTCTGTATTGTAAAATTCCCTACATTTTTATTTGAAACTGCTATTTACTAACACAACACCTATTCAAACCATTAGTAATATCCTAAACACATGACTGATAACTGAACAACACAGCATGAAGTTATTCATATGAAATGAACAGAACTACACACATACAGTGTAGTACAGCTATGCAAAAAGTGCTAACTTTTGGCAAATTTATGAGAAATTTATGGACGCAGTCTGGCAAAATGAAACTAATTGTGTGCCAAAGACATGTTTAGGAAGCAAAATATCTCAAAATTGACCGAAAAAAGGGAAAATGGCATTTTCGAGGGTGCTGTCTCGCCTTAATTCACAGTAACATGTCATGGCCTTAACCCTTGACCTTTGACCCCTCCTGACAGAGCTACAGACCCACTTCGGCCCAGCGTCAGAGTGCGAGGGAGCAGAGAAAGAGGACGAGGTGGATGAGGAGGAAGTAGAGTTCGGCCCCGTTCTGGCTCCTCAGGCGGACGACACGGGCCCGACGGCCGACCCCACCCACTCGGCGGTGGGCGCGCTGAACTCGACCCCCTCCCAGGAGAACCAGCGCTCCCATCATCAGCTGGGAGCTCAGCTGGGACGGCTCAAACAAGAGACGAACAGGTGAACAAAACACACAATTCCTACACCGCGATCACCGTTCTGGCCCATTCTCATGAACGCAACATATCATTAACAGCTGGAGGGAGATTCTTCACATCTGGCACATACTGTATGTCCGGTGGGACTCAGAAATGAAGTATTTAGAATCTGGCGGTCAAAAGTGAAAGGTCACTGCAATGTGAGTGAACACATTTTTGGCAATAACACAGAAGTCATTCATAAGATAATTATGAGTAAGAGTCACACACCTGCAAAGTGGAAATTCAAGTTCTTGTGGTGAAGCAACGCCGGTTAAGGAAGCTCAAATTGAAGAGTTCAACACGTACTTCATTAGAGAACACACACGCATGGAAAACTACCCACAAATTCTCATTCCACTCATATCTGTGAACGGAAGTGGAAGAGATTGTGCGGCTAGAAGTAAACACACACATGCCTGAATCTGGAAAGTGGAGGAAATACACACACGCAAGCACTTACGTTACTAATCCAGCAGAGAAGGTGACACGCACTGTCGCGTGACGTCGACGGTGATTGATAAACCTTCACACATACAACATTACTCAGCAAAACAGATGTATTTTGTATTTGTACTTTTTAAAACCTAATGAAATTCTCACTAAATTAAGATTTTCTCTGTAAGGAGACATGTGGCTGCATGGATCTAACAATAAGTAAATTATAAAAAAAGAACACAAACACATTGGTACAGAATATCAATACACAAGCTCATAGAGATTATTTAACATTTAAAAAATGAGGTGCTGATGCTACACGCAGGAGAAAGGCTGTCTGATTTTACATGTTGGAGAGATTAGTGTGAACATGACTCATTGCAAAACTTTCTTTTGCTTTGATACTGTAACTGTTATTGTTAAATTGTCTACTGAAGGCTGCGTGTGACGAAGGGATTACTGATGCGTGAGTCGAAGATAAGGTACAGCTGCATCTCTCCAGGAAAGGAAAACGGTTGTCATAATCACATACCTGTAATTTACATTAACTGATTTATTGCAATTAAAATGAATTCAAGTTGATTCAGAAATAATGCTACACAACACAGCAGTAGTCATTGTGACAATCTATGATGCTGCTTCTAAATTTACTGTTCTATTACAAGTTTGAAACAGGAATCAACATCTTGAGAAAACATGCAGCAGTTCCCTCTTTAATACTTGCATTCACATTTCAAAATTACGTGTTGAAGTCATGACAATGTCTTAAATTAAAAATTAAAGTATTATTCTTACCATTTATCATAACTCTGTCATTAAAGTCCCTCAGTAACTGGATTCAGAGATTTCACTTGATATTTCTTCTCTTTTTGATGTTTGAGCCTCTGAGTTCTCTTTGTATTGACCCTTTTCTTTTTACATTTTCACTTTCTACATCTTCAGCCACACGTCTCCATGAAGTTAAGATTTTGATCAAATTTGTTGAGTAATGACTAATATGACTAATATTAACTGAACAGTATCAGTGTACATTTTTTCCCATCATTTTGGGTAACGGCCATGAAGTCGTGTGAACGGTTAGTTGATCCTGTTTATTCGGCTGCACCCGTCCGTTGACAGTGAAACCAACAAGGAGGTTAAAAAAAAGTGCAGTCGATGCTTCTGTTGTCTTTGTGTCTATTTTTAACAGGGGAACAATTCAGTGTACAGTGCTGCTATTTGTTTTACTGCAGGGATTAACAGTGTTGGCTCATGTGGACACAGTCATTACAGGGAAGACAGAAGATGGCAACTGCCGTGGAAGTGGTCACTTAAATAGACGCATTGCAGAGATTGTGTGTCATGTTCAGGTGGTTATGTGCAAATAGAGGAGTTTTTGAATAATTGAGATGTTTGTTTTCTTACGTGGATTTCAACAAAATACTTTTGTCTTATTTAAAGCCCCTGTACGGAGCTTTTAACTGGATACGCAAAAGTCTCTGGTTTCTGCTGATGTGTCTCTGTTACCTACAACAGCAAATGAGCCCATCAGTGTGAAGATACACTATTTCTAAGTAGTCTAATTCTATACCTCTGGAAGGCATGGTCGGGTCAGACCACTGACGAAACGATACAAATAGATACATTATGCTGCTAAAAAAAAAAAGAGCAAATCCCGTCTTCTTTCTGGCGTTTCCAAAACAAATCTACACAAACGTCTTCATGACAGTGGGAAATGCAGTCTTCATTCTGGCAAAACACCACCGCTTTCATCACAGGGGCCGCCAAAATCAACACTAAATGAAAACTCTGTACAGGGGCTTTAAGCATTTATTTCAAAATGTTGACCTGAGTCTCTCTTCTCTCTTATTGCACAGCATAATGCTGCTACTTCTCCATGTTCGAGTCATATTCAAGATGTGTACTACTTCTGCAAGGTTCATATTCCCATTGTGACCCTGAACAGTGCCACTGCTGCATTGCCAGACTAAGTTCCCTTGCTGTCTGTTGCTGTGGTGGTCTGTGTAGGCTGCTGGAGGAGCTGCTGCAGAAGGAGAAGGAGTACCAGCAGGTCCTGAAGGCCACGCTGCAGCAGAGAACACACGACCTGGAGCTGGTCAGAGCCCGACACAGACCTCCAGGTAAACACACCCATTAACTAACTGATGGATTAGTATCTGTCTACTTGATCAACACTTCATCTCTGTTTTGTTGCGTATTTTCATAGTAAAGTGATGCTGCACACTTGTAGCCATTGATGTAAAATACTTTTAGTTTAATAGTTAAAGGGATAGTTCAACATTTTGGCAAATTGGCCCATTGCCATAATCCCTATAGTTTTAGGATAGTAGGTTCATTACCTTTAATTGTCAATGCAAGTTGTTTTTAGAACGGTGGAGCAGAGCCGCAAGCTGCTCAGAGCTACCCTACAGAGGCCAATGGGATTTCTTGGTTTCGCTCATCAAACTCATCAAATACACAATCCAACATCTCCCAAACGCTCTGGTGGACAAGTTGTGACCTGCACATTCACCACGCTATGAGATAATAACGGAACGTTATGAGACAGAGTTGTTTTCGTGGTAAATTCATGCAAAACCGCTGATGCGTGTTCCCGTCGAGGGCAGTTTTTCAGCACGCAGTCTCTGCATTTGCCTCAAAAACAACTCTGTCTGGTAACGTTCTGTTATTATCTCATAGCGTGGTGAATGTGCAGGTCACAACTTGTCCACCAGAGCATTTTGGAGTTGTTGGGTTGTGTATTTGATGAGGGAAACCAAGATAATCCCATTAGCCTCCATAGTGGCGGCACGGTGGCACAGTGGTTAGCACTGTTGCCTCACAGCAAGAAGGTCCTGGGTTCGAATCCCGGTTCCCGGTTAAAAAAACATGTCCGGGTTCGAATCCCGGTTCGAATTTCTGTGTGGAGTTTGCATGTTCTCCCCGTGTCTGCGTGGGTTTCCTCCGGTTTGCTCCGGTTTCCCCCACCACTAAAAAAACATGTCAGCTAGGTTAATCCTCCAGTCAGTGCCCCTGACTGGCTCATAATCTGGAGTTGGTCCCCGGGCGCTGCACCGCGGCTGCCCACTGCTCCTCAGGGATGGGTTAAATGCAGAGAAAGAATTTCACTGTACTAGCTGTATATGTGACTAATAAAGTACCTTTAGAGTAGCTCGCGGCTCTGCTCCGCCATTCTAAAAATAGCTTGCACCGACAGTTAAAGGTAACGAACCTACTCCTAAAACTATGGAGATTATGGCAATGGGCCAATTTGCCAAAATGTTTAAACAAACATGACCAACGTTTCGACCGAGGTCTTCATCAGGGTACAAGAACAATGTTGGTCATGTTTGTTTAACTTTATTAAACCAAAAGTATTGACGTCAATGGCTGCAAGTGTGCAGTGTGTTGTCAGCACCTCATAAACAAGTATCTTTTGTTTCTTATTTCAGACATTTCCCCTCCCTCCATCTTCCAAATCCCAGCGGACCACGAGCCAGACAAACAGCTCACCGATTGGCTGAAGGAACAGGGGGCAGATGCTGACACCATTGATAAGGTTGAATCATGCCCGTTGACTTTGGTTTGTGTACAGTTTCCTCTCCCTCTGGTGGGATTATAACAGCTCACTGGTGATTCTCTGGGGTTTCCATTCTAGTTTGTGTTGGAAGAATACGCACTGACTGATGTTCTCAATGAAGTTACCAAAGATGACCTCCGCTGTCTACGTCTACGGTATTTACTTTTTCATATCTGTGTATCATGCGACAGAAAAGCCACATCAGATCAAGTTACCAAGACACTGATACAATACACAATTTAGCTCTCTAATATTCCATAAATGATTAAATAGCCATTTTGCAAAAGTTAAAGTCCATGGCCTCATGGATTTCTCCAGGCCTGCATGGCCTCAGGCTGTCTCTCTGTAAACTTAGCGTGTGCTTCTGGGAGCTAAAGTTTTTTGTTTTTTTTACTTTAGCACACCTTGCACATTTTTTGCCTGCAGTGTTATAAAACATTTAAAAGAAACTGTCCACAGCTCAATGCCTTCAATGAGGAAGTTTTGCAAGCCATCAGGCAAATTTTGCGTCTTCAGTTTCCTCTTCGTCTCTGTATCTAAGGCGTCATGCAAGTTTGTGATGACACAGTGTTGGGACTTAAAGGGATAGTTCAACATTTTGGCAAATCGGCCATTGCCATAATCCCTATAGTCATAGCAGTAGGTTCGTTACCTTTAATTGTTGGTGCAAGCTGTTTTTAGAACGGTGAAGCAGAGCCGCGAGCTGCTCAGAGCTACGCTACGGAGGCTAATGGGATTTCTTGGTTTCCCTCATCAAACAGAGTTTGTTTTCGAGGCAAATGCAGAGACTACTTGCCGAAAAACTACCACTGACGGGAACGCGTATCAGCTGTTTTGCATGTATTTACCTCGAAAACAACTCTGTCTCGTAACGTTCCATTATTATCTCACAGCATGATGAATGTGCAGGTCACAACTTGTCCACGAGAGCGTTTTGGAGTTGTTGGATTGTGTATTTGATGAGTTTGATGAGGGAAACCAAGAAATCCCATTAGCCTCCGTAGCATAGCTCTGAGCAGCTCGCGGCTCTGCTCCACCGGTCTAAAAATAGCTTGCACTGACCTCCTCCTAAAACTATAGGCGTTATGGCAATGGGCCAATTTGCCAAAATGTTGAACTACTGTATCCCTTTAAGGTTCTCTGCTTGATAAAGTCTTTCAACAAAAATGAAATTAAGACTTTGAAAAGTGTGAGTCCCAGGAGTATTCCCAAGAGTAGTCCCAAGTTGTTTTTCTCTAAGGTGAAGGTGCAACCGTTTGTTTGTTTGTTTGCTTGCTAGCCACACAATATAATGTTACCACCCTAACTAAAGCGACAGTGATGAACCCATCTGTCCCCTCAGGGGTGGAGTCCTCTGCCGCATCTGGCGAGCCATCCAACGGCACCGAGAGCGAGAGAGGGTGACGGGCGACGCGCGCTCAGAAGATGATGCATGACGGGACATGTAGACTACAACTCTGGAGGACTCTGTATTGCAGAAACACGCACACACAGACACACACACACACTACCAGCCTTTCTCTTACTCCACTCTCCCGTTTCATGTATCTTATGCACAGGACCGACTGAGCCTTTGCTCCTCTGTGCATCTCCATACAGAGTCAGACTTGACCAGACCAAAGCGCTTTAGTGCAGGCACTAGTTGTATGTATCTTTATGTGCACTTAAATGTGTATTTGTGCCACATCATGAGCTTGTGCTTGAGGATTTTCTATTGAAATTAGCATTTTAGCAAACAAGGAACCCCTCAGTCTTTCTTTAATGTATGACATACCAGATGTAGAATTGAAAAAAGGCTTTTTAGAACTGTCTTACATGCTGTCTGTCCAGATGCCAGTATATTTTAAACCAGTGATCCCCAATTCCTTAATGACTCCTTAAAATGAAGCAATGTCTACCTGGGACTCTCCACTGTGGCCTTCATGTGTACAGGATTTATGTGAACAGTTCAACCAAATATTTTTCCTCTTTCTTGTTAACATGAGGGATTCTTCGACACTTGAAGAGGTGAATGTGTCTTTTACAAGAAGCAAACAAGTTACAAAAACGTATACTTTGTTTAATATTTGGTTAGCAGGTTGAATGTCTTTGTCAAATTATTGCAGAACACATGATTGGTATGAGTACATACATTACTCTTGTTGCTGCAAAATGTGAAGTATCAAATTTTATCAAAAAATGCCATTTTAAACCACCTGTGTTTTTCAAATCTCCATAACCTTTGGACTGATTTGTGTCATCAAAAGTCTGAGCTCATTCTCAGACAAGACATATTCGGCAAAGTATTCCAGCTTCAAGTTGGAGACTTTTATCATTTACTAGTTTATTATTCTAAAACTGTGCATACGGTGATATGCAAGCAACCACAGACACTGTTTTAGCGAAAGCCTAATGCCTTACTATGACTGAAATGTGCACACACCATGACTGCCAGCCCATTGCCGCTTTTATATTTGTATCCTCTTATTTATTAGTTGTTAAATTCCTTTACATTTCTCGAAGTGAAGTAGCTGTTGTTTTCTCGTCTGTGTGTACCTGTATTTAAATTGTTTGGGTTTTTTTTATTCCATCTAGGACACTACTGCATATGTACACAACTATTGTACATAATGTGCTTGTCTGTTTCCTGGTTAACGGCAATAAACTGTTGTCACCTGGAAGTATTTATGAGGGCATTGTTGAGTATAATCCATGGCAAAATTAAATGTGACATCATCACCCATGCCGTCACGACCTCTACTTACTGTATAGTGCTTATAGCACTCATTCATTCCTTTAATCTTCCACTGATCAACCTCTCACCTGCCTAAAATACTTTTAACCATTACAGCATGACGTCTCACCTGCCCCCTCCCCTCAACTGATTCTATCATATCTGAGCCTCTGCTAGTTTCCAGCCTGTTCATGACCATTGATGACCAAACTACTGAGTCCAGCCTGGGGTTACCAGGTATTTACATCTGTGACAGTCATCCAATACCAGTCGGTCTTAACAACTTTTTTTTTTCCTTTCTAGGCGTCTGTGTGCCTGGATAACAGAAAGAATGCTCATCACTTATCTGTGATGGTAGATCTTTATCTCTGGGAATTTCTTCCTCATTTTAGTTCAGGGGCCACATACAGCACAATTTGATCTCAAGTTGGCCAGACCAGTAAAATAATAGCATTATGACTGATAAATAATGAGAATTTTTCCCTTTTTTTGTGCAAACAATGAACTATCCTTTTACAAAACATATCATGAACCACCTGTAATTTCTTATGAAAAATATGCGCAATTTCAACAATATTATGTCTCTTCTGTCTTTTATGTAATTTTCACACTTGGCAAATTCATCCCACAAGCCGGATTGGACTTTTTGGATGATTAAGTAATGCTAACTAATGCTTATTAAGTTAGTTTGTGCATTGTCACTGCACATTATTCCACAGTAATCCATCAATTTATTTTTGAGATCAGTCCAGGCCACATTAGAGACATCGACAGCGATGAGCATGTCTAATCTCATGGTTATGGCTATATTGCTCCCATCACTCATCTGCAACATAAAACCCACTGCTGACTTCTACTTTTTATCAAAGAAACAGTCCCAATGACAGCTTCTTAAAGTTGTGTGTTCTGCATGGGTACACTTCCTGCCTCCACATTAATAAAATGCATTCAATTAGCTGATCCATCATCAAGCTAAACGGCAAAGTTTCCACACGGCCTTGTTTGACAGTTTGATCCCATTGAAGCCTCACCTTGAAACTTGGCAGTGAAAGCACAGCAGGTTATGTCAACTGATATGCAACACCTTAACCAACCAACCAAACAAGTTTTCACATACAAGGATAATGCTGCTCTGTAAAGGACCGGCTTGTCTTTTGCCTCTGTAACACCAGCTGGAAGTATACTCTAGACACAGACCAGGGTTGCCAACTCACGCACGTTCTGACGCTCAAGAGAGAAATCTCACGCCAAATCTGACTTATTTTATGTTGTAAATTTTTCCATTTATCACCTACTCATTTCCGAATGACTGTAAACAAGCTCTAGTCTTACGTACAGTAGGCTCTAAACCACTCCAGTGTCTAATGTGTTATTTACACTTTTCTCTGATTATTGATTCGCTGAAAACATTTACCGCCATTACGTCAGTGATGTCCGTCTGCTGCTTCGGTGTTGGTCAGACAGCCCAGACCCCCAGACCCCCCTAGAGGGGTTTAATTTGCCACCTATTCCACCTGTACTCAGTTTGCAGGTATGGTGTGTGTGTGTGCCTGTGTGTGGAAGAGAGAAAAACGACATTAAACATTACTATTATTATTATTATTATTATTATTATTATTATGGACAGCTCTCCTCCCTGTCTGCCCCCCCACCCCCACCCCCCCCCCCACCCCCGACCCCCAACCTCCTGGCGCCACCAACAGAATCTCACTCCAGCCGAGGACCAAAGGTTGGCAACCCTCCCTGACAGACTAGACAAGTTAATGCGTCATGTATAGGAGTTTTTCCTGCATGTATCACTGGACAGTCACTGCTTCATCTTGGAAAGACCCTGCATTATCAGTTTAATTTTCTCCTGTAGCCTGGTTAATAAGTTAGTCACAGAAAACCCCTCTATGCAACAGACCGCTGAGGAAAATGGTCTAAAAAAAAGTTTAATCAACATTCAATGAAGTGATGCAGTGAAGTGTAGCCTATTAAATGAGACACACAGACTGCAAACTGTTCAAAATGAGCAACATACAGTATTAATCCATCTGCTAAATGGGTTAGTTAGCTTAGCATACTACTGTAGCTGTACACAAACTGAGGTGTAAAACAACAGGGAAGAGAAGTAGTAGGTTACAGTCTTTGTATGTATAACCTGCTGGTGAGATACTCCATAAGATTTAGGAATGTGGATTTTGTTATTGCCTGACAGTGTTAGCCTTTAGAGCTTATGTTCCCACAGCCCTACAGTATGTTCCCTCAGCCCTATGTTCCCACTGGACTCTCTCTACCTATCTGGACTCTATCTATCTGGCCTGTCTAGCCTCTACCTGGTCTTTTTACTAAACTTAACCAACTCCTTTCTTCATTGCCTAAACCCAACCAATGGTGGGACCAAAGGGCTGTGGGAACATAGGGCCTAATTTTCAGTGACAACAAAAGTTAGAAATGTGGGAACAGGGCTGAGGGAACATAGGGCTGTGGGAACATAGGGCTGAGGGAACATAGGAATGACCCCGCTACGGGAAACCACCTGCTTGCTGGTGCATTTTTGCCTCACAGATATGAAAGAATAGTAAATAACTTGATTTTGCCAAATGTAGAACTATATGTTAAAAAAAACATGCTATATTTCATGTTAATTAAACATTTGCACGGCCATTCTGATGTGTGGCTTTCATGAGCTTGCAGTCACATGATGTCACAAACAATACATAACTAAGTCAGGAAAACTCTGAAAGGAAGATGGTAAACTTAATGTTGACAGCTCAATTATCTATGTAAGCATTCGTGACTTAACTATCCTCTCGACATTCCTTTGACCCTACACAGTTTTGTAATTAGCTTGTTATGATAGTTTCATCATACTGAGATGTTGTAACTTTGATAGGGACAGTTTTAGAATGAAAAAAGTAAGCGTGTGGCTACAGTCTAAACAAATAGTAAGGGTCGCGGAAAAGCAAAGTATCTTTGCATTGGGTTTTGGTCAAAATCACAGCAATACAGCTTCTTATTTTCTGGCTGCTGCCATAGGCCTTACCAAGTTAAACTGCAGACATTTTTTCATAGAGATATTTTAGATCATTATCACAAGCTATTGCAGCAGATTTCCGGTTTACAAACAGGCTACACCAGGTTGGTGGAGGACATTACCCCCGTGGATCATGTCTGTGTATTTTTAATGAAGTTGATACTCTTCAAAAAGTGGCAGAGGACAAAGGATTTTGTTTCCAGTGTGGGTGCAGTTCAGACTTTAGTCTTTCTCCTCCGTAGGCGGTGATGGATCCTCACTCCTTTACGAGCTTTTCTGCTGCTGAATAGAAACACAGAACAAGGCCGTCTGTTTTACGTCACAGGAACAGGAGTTTTGCAATAGGGTGATTTATGATTGCACCACACCACTCACAAAGTTGTATCAGAGTGAGAACAAGAACAGGTACAGTAAGAAGGTGGGGGTTTATTAAATCCCCGCCCATTTGTGCTTAATCTCATCATAACTGTTGCTTGTGTAGCCAATCAACCTGCCTTCAGGAACCAGGTACAGGATGAGAGGACCTCAAAACAGTAGCCTACTAGAATAGAATAGGACATGCTTTATTAATCCCTAGGAGTAATAGCCTACTACTAATAGCCTACAGTGTCCTCCTATTTGACATTCTGTGTGGATTCAGTTATTCCAACCCCAAATGAGGTTATTTACAGAAATGAACCCTGTATATCCAATGAACTGATACAAAAAGACAAAAACACTTAATTCTGGTCACTAGCTGGTGAAGCTAAACATGACTCAGTAGCCTACTGTTCTGTACTGACAAAACAGCAATCTAAGTCAGCCTGGCAAGAAATAAAATCAACGGCAGCCATTAATCAGCATATCATTTAGACCAGACCATTAGAGGGGAAAGTGTGGATGACACCGACTTGTCACATGCTTCAAAATCTTTTTTTTTTCTTGGTCTGACAGATTTCCACAATAAGAGAATAATTAATTGTTTCCCAATGCTCTTCCAAATGTTTGCTGATGGAAGCCTGTATGGAAAAAATGGACTACAGTACCCATCTACGTACATGCCAAAGACCTGGATGAATTCAAATTTATTATATTTGGCAACAGAAAAATGAATAGAATAATCAAACTAACGATTAATGGTGTCGAAATCGAACAAGTCCAGGAACATACATTTTTGATAATAGACTCAGCTGGAAATCACATATTGATAAAACAAAAGTCTCCAAAACAATCACAATACTACATAGAATAAAGCACATAGTGGACAAAAACTCACTCTACATACTGTAGGCTACTGTTCCCTCATACTTCCTTACTTAACATATTGTGTGGAGGTATGGGGAAACACATACAGTACAAAACAATTACTAATCCTATCGTCATACTGCAAAAGAAAGCCATTAGAATTATACACCAAAAGGATTACTTAGCACCAACCAATCCCCTCTTCATCACCAGTACCAAAACATTGAAATTCGAAGACCTGGTCAATTTAAACACTGCTGTAATAACCTACAGTATAAGGCAATAAACAACCTACTTCCACCCTGCATACAAAAGCTGTTCTCAACTAGAGAGTCCCAGTATGCTTCTGCCTTCGCCCTTTCGCCCATATTGATCCTGAAATTTTGACTTGTTTGTGTATGTTTATGTTTTGTGGAATGGACGAATAAAATAAAATCAATATACAATATAAAACAGGTTGCACGTATATCTCGAGAAAAGAGCTGCTTCCACGACTAAGACTAAAGCTATCAACTGCTGGTTCTTAAAGTGTGGTATTGTAGTATAACTAGTTACCTATAAGTAAGGGTGGGGACTAACTGGTATTTTGGTGGCAAAATAGATGCCATCTTTTTAGCTAGGTTAATTTTGGTGGTTGCTAATATGTGCTGATAACGGGAGATACCCTATGTGAAGATAGATTTATTTTATGTTACCTGCTCACAAACTAAAAGTACTGTAAGTTTAAGTGTTTGCCCCTGGGCTTTGTATAATGTGAGTTAGTTAATTTGCTAATGATCATGGCCCACATTGAAGATAGCACTGTATCATTAGATGTCAGGTATTGCTCTCACTTCAACTTGCCATAATGAGTGGGGGTTGATACACCAGAATTGCAGTTTAGAGGTGGCAAAAAGAATTTTGTTGTGCATTGTTAAGCTATGTGTGCTTGCATGTCTCACCATAAAATTGCAAGAAGGTTTTGCATCTTTTGGGGTGTCGGGTCCACACATATGTTGCGGCCTCTCCACTTTAGTATGCTTGAAGAGAAACAGAAACAGTACAAATGAAACCGAGGCACCGACCGTCAGATAAGCAGCAAGGCTCAAGGACGGTCATGTGAAAATAACCTCAAAACGAGGTGAAATTGTTGCGAGAAAGTACTGTACTGTAAATTTCAGGTGCTGACGGGAAACGAGAAACCTGTAAACGGGGAAGTGGGTCATTTTGAAAGGAAAGGAAATGGTTTGAGTTCAAAGAGTCGTACAGTGTATCATAAACACAAGCGCAGAAGAAAAGAAGGGATTATGCAAGAGATAATCTTACACTGCATTAATGTTACAATTTTCTTTGATGTCCTGCAACTGACACCACACCGTCCCTCCTCTTTTTAAGATGGAGTTCACAGTACGAGCTTTGGAGACGGACGTACAGCAGCCACTTTGTCCTGCAAGAGCACAAGCACATGCACGGGCACAACGGTCATCTGATATACAGTAATACTTCAGATAACATCTTGAAGGTTGATGGTTGTTGGCTCCTCAGTCTTTTGTGGGATGTAGTTATTCTCCAGTGTAGCTGTTGATGAGTCCCTTCCTTTAGTTGGACAACATTATAGTTATTTACAAGTGATATGCAGTACAGTGTTACCTATTAGCAGCCTGTGTTCGACCGGCATCTTGCAAACTCAAATTTCTGCCATCCAGTAAATATTCAGCGTTTCCTTTTGGGATAAGAACCTCATCTAAGCATTACAACAAACTACATGCCAGTGATTGGGATTTGACGACACCCAAATCTACAAATATAAACAGATTTAAGCCAATGTTCACACATTTTTATATCATTGATGCCTTTTTTACTCTCATACTCTGAGAAAGAGATCTCAGACTTTTGGACTCTACAGTATGCACAGGCCTTCTTCTTTAACACAACAATAGCAAGAGAGTGAGATGAATCATCTTAAGAAAATACATTCAGGCAAGAAACGTGACATATAGTGACGTCAAATAATTTAAAAAAAGAACTGTGATCATTCTGCAATTATTTTAATCTCTGCAAACAAAGACTTACCTGCTGCCTGAATCAGCGTCAGCGTACTGCTACCTGTGAGAGCCAGCCAAACAAGACCGAGCAGAACAATGGAAAGAAGCCTCATTTGAGACATCGGGCTGTGGACCGTGTTGATGAAACAGTGGGCTGGGTGTGCAAGTGTAGTGACTGAGTATTGTTTGTGTTGCCCGTGGGATTCACAGATCTCAGAGGGAGGGCCTACTGGAACTTTTTTTTGGATATTCAATGTGTCTTAAGTTACTGCAGGTGCTTTCCACGGCCTGGACTGGATTTCTTTCCAGAAATTGTGCACGATAAATAACAATTAGTCTAAACTGCCTAATAAAACTCAGTCAGGCGTTGCCCAGGAGATTCCATTTCAACACATCCTAGCTACTCACACAGCAATCTGACCCTAAATCTCCTGCAAACATGTGACAAACAGTGTTTGTTCTTTTCAATCTTGACACCTGCTGTGAGTGATTTGCGTTGTAACTGTTGTGGAAGCTGTGCAGATAAGACCCAATCAGCAGTGAGTTATCTGGAGTGAATTTGTTCTATTGTTCCTCTCCACTCTTAGACCTAACCTGAGCTTCTTTCTGAACACTTTATTTATAAAGTTTTTAAGTTTAAACCACTATAGAACAACAGAGACAATATACAACAAAACAAAAGTAGAAGGACAAAACAAAACAAACTGCCAGCCCACAAAGATATGTAAAATTTACAGTGATGCATGTCAGCTCACATACTGAATCAAAAAAGATTATTAAGTCCAGGAGAGGGTCCAGAAAGTCCAAAGAGCCAGGTCCAAATGAAGACAAGGAGACTGGATGCTTGGCTGTGCAAAAAAATGTTGTAGACAGTTCAAAACAGAATGAGACAGAATAATAGTGTCCAGTAGCTACTAGTCCGGAGGATGATGTCTGTCACTTTGAATATACTCAATAAAGAGTCCCCAGACATCACCTGAGCTTCTTTCATAATTCAGAATATGTCATAGGCCTACACATTTCTCCAAAATTCAATGTGATTCATTTAACAACTATAGCAAGACTATAAAGACAATGATAAAATTGTATTTGTAATAAAAATGTTAATTTCAATACATGATATGACGTAATGTGAGCCTCTGTTTTTGGTCTCCACCTCCAAAACAACATATAACAACAACATGAAATACCCCAAAACAACATATATTTGGATTCAGGGGTCAATTCCCAACAGCAACAATTAAACATTTAATGTTTTTATTTTGATGTTGTGTTTTGTGTAATGCCACCCACTGGAACCGCCCACTATGCAAAAACTTCCTTGGGAAAAAAAACCAAACAAACTCGGATATGATTACAGGGAGCATTTTACTTTTCAAAGCCTCAGCAGATTGAGTCTGCAGTGTGACGCATAAAAGTGGACTTTGTCAAGGAAGAAAAAAAAAATCCTTGACCCATAGAGCGGCATGTAAAACTCCAGCAAACATAAACTCATAAAAACTGAGGGACTGCTTTGAACATGCGGCATAACTGCACTGTAATCTGTGCTTTTCCTCCTGCATTTGCGTCACCAACAAGGAAATAGCAGCACACTCCCCACCATTGTAAACATGATTGCACACCTGACAATGTGTTGCTATTTTTAGTCGCTACACCTTGAGCTATTTTTAGCATAAGGCTGTGGGCTAAAAATAGATCCAAGCAAACATGTGCACGTCATGATCAAAGATTTGGATACGGTCATTCAGAGTTTGCACATTTTCTCATCGATTGCAAGCAGGAATTTTGCAGAGGTCAATGACGACATCCACAAAGCGTTACAGGTTTTATGGGAACGAGTGTCAAACTGTAGGAGAACTAAAGGGAGCTTGGTGTATACAGCAGGAGAGAATGTGCAGGTCACAACTTGTCCACGAGAGCATTTTGGAGTTATTGGATTGTGTATTTGATGAGTTTGATGAGGGAAACCAAGAAATTCCATGAGCCTCCGTAGCGTAGAGCAGCTCGCGGCTCACTCCGCCATTCCAAAAGTAGCTTTCACCGACAATTAAAGGTAACAAACTTCTAAGACTAGGGATTATGGCAATGGGCCAATTTGCCAAAAATGTTCAACTATCCCTTTAAGTAAATTGCTCCTATAATCTTTGCTGCTGCCTCTGTCAAAGATATCAATGACAATGTGGCAGATTAAGACCTTGATCTTACTGTAATGTGGCATGGTGTTGCAGTGTCACTGCTGCCTTACAGAAAGAAGGTTTGAACCCCTGATCCTTTCTGTGTGAAGTCTGCATGTTCTCTCTATGCCTGGAAGGGTTGGCCAGGTAAGCCCGGTTCATGCACATTAGCTTGATTAGCGAAATCAAAATCTGAATTGTCTGTGGATGTGAAAGTGAGCATGTGAGTTTGTTTCTCTCTATATGTCAGGTGCCCTCTCTCTACAGTGGTACCCTGCTGTCACTTAGCTGTCTGCTTCAGCTTGTGTACATGTGAAGCAGCTTTGTGAATTAACCTAACCAGCAGACAGCAAGGGCCCTGAATGTGGCAGCAAGTGACTCATAACAAGAGGTGTTGCTGAAAAGTGAGTGTGCTTTTTATTGTGCATACTACAAGATTTCTCCCTGCAAGTTCTAATCAGGTCACTCATTGCGAGTGTGATTCATCTTTTATCTGCTCCGGCACGGGAAACAGCTTACTGCCCCCCAGCACAGTTATTGCATTAGGCCCATCAAGTGACCAAGAGGTTATCGTAAATTTGGCACATTCATCTGTGATCTGACGCACAAGCTGTGAAAAGACAGTCATGAAGAACAAAATAACCATGACGACCTGGCAAAATAGAAGGCCGTATGAGGGATAAGGTGAAGGGATTTTTTTGACAGGAAAGGTGCATGCTCATGACACAGTGATGAACTGTGACAGACAGTTTGGTATGCACCCACCCTGTAATGGAACCATTTGCTCCTGGGAAATCTCCTCAATAAACACCAGGGAAGACAAGCTAGTTCCAACTTAGAAACAAGTGCAGTTGCCTTTCAGGCCCATGAGACATTTGCCCACTTCTTCTTCTTTTTTTCTTTTTTTTAGTTATCAGGGTCATCACTGACATATACGTTATGATAGTCAAGTCATGCGATCACCTGTGAGCCTCCCATACCTTGACTAGTGGTATTAGTGGTATGTTTGTCAATGGCACGTCACATAGTTATACTGCTACCACTCTGCCCCATGTGTGTTTCATCATCAACAGTGATGTTATACATTACACACTCAGACTTTTAAAGGTCAAACTTTGTCAAGGCTTTGCTCACTATGCTCAGTGCCGATTCCTATGAGCTTTTAGTTTTCACACAGACCATGCAGAGTAGAGACTCACCTGCCAGTTCATATGAGAATAGAAATCCAACCAGAACCACTTTTACAAGAATTTCAACAAACTCTTCCTGGCCTTTAAACAAGTTGGGAGTAAGATTTCGACAACTTAGCAAATCTTTGACGAGTAGCCTAACCCACAGGTACTTCAGTCATCTAAGTGACACGCTTCTAAGCATCAAAGCCACACAACAAACTTGACAATGTGATTTTCTTGGAGTGAAGCGGTGCACATTCCTTCACAAGCAGATTCTCAGTTAAACACGAATTACACACTTAAACATAAATGATGGCCCCAGTACAAAATAAACAAAATGTTTCTAATAGAGACACAGATTAGGAATCTGAGGGAATTTCTTCAACAAAAGCCTCCATTAATCTTTCCACTCTCTACACAGATATCCCTTATCTCAGCTATTTGCTCCTGAGATAAGCCTCTCAAACAATTGTATCACCTCTGATGCCACTAACGTGGAAGTACGGCATTCTTTCCAGATTTAACATGTACCATTAGTCGTGATTTTAGAAATGATTCAGTGATTTGACCATTGAAAGACTTGAGAGATTAATGCCGTAAACTGCATAAATAAAAATGTAGCCTCTAGCCAGATAAACAAAGCAAAGCCGCATGAGAATTAAAGGCCAATTGCCATGGTAATTTGATAAGTTACTGTAGTAAAACACAATAATCTCTCTGGTGTGAGCTCTTACTTTGTCCCAGACAGCCCCTCTGAAAAATCTATTTGTCATAATAAACTGAACCATTCTGCTAAATACTACATACTAAAACATTATTATTTTTTTAATTATTTTGTTTATTTATTAATTGTGCTGTGAAGCTGCAACCTGCTTTACAAGGATCCCCAGGGAAGCACAGTACTGTATGTAAATTTGTTGACAAAGCTGTTTCGGAAAAGGAAAGCGAAGTACATTATCTTTATATTCTTGTTGTTGAGTACTGCAGGTGAGTGTAGGTGATGAAATCTGACTTGGAGCCAGCTCTTTCGTAGGGCGGCACCTCCCACTGTTGCTCATGCCATGTGTTGCTGGCTCAACTCCAGTCATAATCTAGACCAACCGGGGGAAATCCCAGAACAGAGTACTTAAGGAGAGCAACACATTCAGTAGATCAGCTACTCTGAGGGCACCTGAGCTACTACCAGCCTCACACAGACACAGACCGGCAGAGCAAGCATACCAGCAGTGAAAACATGGCAAACAACAAAGCGTATCTCTTGGCAGCTGCCTGCTCCCTCATCATCCTCACCACCTCCATCAGCAGCACAGAGTCAGGTGAGTGCCTCTTCGGCCTCTTGTGTTGCTAGTATGAAAATGACAAGGTTGCTCTTATTATATTTTTATTTACATTTTATTTTCTTTGTGTGTATTTGTAGCGAGCTGCTGCCTGAGGTACACCAAGGGTCGGTTGCCTTGCGCACGGCTGCTGGGATACAACATCCAGACCATCAACACTTCCTGTGATCTCAATGCCATCATGTAAGTCACCTGTCCACTCTCACTTGATGCAACATTACCTGATGGAAATTGATTCTAAGTATACACAGTGTGTGGCACTGTACCCGCAAGTTATTATAGATTAGTTGATTAGAGAAAATGAAACAAACAGGCCTAAATAATTAATTATATCTCATGTATGGTTGCTGGGTTTGGTTGCATTGGTTGCAACTGCTTTTATAGGATATGGAAAGATAAGTTTGTTTTAGCCGCTCAGTGTTTGACACACACCATAAAAAAGGCTCAAGATAAGACCGCTTCTGTGACATTGTCTATTGAAAGTATGTGGCAGTCCCCTGCCTGTGTCTCTGCAGTGGTTAAAGTGTAACTTAGTAAATCACCAGTGGAATTCAGCGAGTCAGCAATTTGCCAAAGCAGCAAGTTTGGATTACATGTGTTTGTGTGTGTTGAGGTAACACTGCAGTAAATATAAGAGACACTGGGGTTAATACATAAGCTGGAATGAGACCCCCCGGGGGAGAAAGTGAATCCCAAGTCATGTGTCATCAGGTGACTTTATGTTTCTCATGAGTAACCATTTGTCTCCACTGTTTCCTGAATGCTACAGCTTCCACATTCCAGGGAGGTTTGTGTGTGCCGACCCAAACATGAAATGGGTCCAGCGAGGGAAGGCATGTGTGAAGTGAGTATAAACACGTGGCTTCATTAAGATTTTTCTGTACAGTGTACTTATTTGATATACAGTACTAATGGCTCTTGCTGAACCAAATTTAAACCTTTTTTTGTCTGCTTTTGTTTTGTAGTGAAAGGAGGAGGAAGATGGCTGAGCTCATCCAACAGAACGGCAATGGCACCACACCAGCATAGTCATACACAATATATAATGAGATATACATGTACATAATGGATTTATACTCATTGTGTCTCCAGCACATAACCCAACATCAGCAACACTGGAAAATGTTTTAAATTACTGTCATGGGAACTTTGATATTTAGTATGTTATATTATTTTTGTATTTCATTTATGATATTTATTCTGTTTTGTGAACAGTAATGTGTAGTATTCTAAATACATAAGCTAAACTAAGTTAAGTAATAAGATTACATTCAAAAAAGGGAAGAAAGAAAATAATTAAACTACATTATTTTTTTGTGTTTATATTTTTGACATTCAAAACTGACAGTTTTCATTCAGAGAAATGGAGTGACTGTCTTCCCAAAATATGTGAAATTCTGATTTTTTTTCATTCATTTATTTAAAACAGAGATCAATAAAGATGTTTATACCAATATGGATTCCTGTCTATGGTTTCTGTATACTTAAACCATGCACCTGGGCCCTTTCATATCTTCAATGCAACCTTTAAAGTAACAACAATTTAAAAAATGTTTTATTATATACAATTACAAACAAGCAAGAAAATGAAACACCATGTTGCTGCTGTACAGTCACAGATTTTCTTCAGTTGTATTTAATGTTACTGTGATAAGAAGTGGAATTATATATTTTTTAAATTGCTATTTAATAAAATCATTGAAGACAGAACTTTATAGAACTAACTTGATAGAACTAAAGCAGAGAGAGAGAGAAATCACACACACACACACACACACACACACACACACACACACACATATATGTATATACTGTACAGACACACATTGCCATACCAAAAGCACAGCTAAACATGTGGCGCATTTGTCATTTTACCCCGAAGAACTTAAGTTTGTCTGCAAATAACAAGCAAAAGCTAATATTGTCTTCATCATAATTATTTAGAAATAATGGCTTAATGCATATTGAAGCAAAACTAGAGTGCAAAACATTAAATCAAATCAGATGGTTTTGTACTCCCTGCTCACACCTCAAAATGAATGTGTGTGACTGTGGACGGTTTTTCCAACAGGCCCATGCAGGCAAACATTGGACAGAGAGGCCCCTCTTTATTCATTTTCTTTCTTTCTTTCTTTTGAATTTTAGAACAAAGTGAAATTTGATTAGATAAAAAAAATGTGGACAGGAGCAAGTTTTAAAAAAAAAAAAAAATCCAGTGATGACAGAAATCCTGCGGTGGGAAATGAGGATATAAACCAGGTCATAGGCGAGCACAGGAGGACATACAGTAGAATGCTGCGTACATATTTGTGATCTGCATTCAGTATCTGCATTCATGAACCATCCTTGGTATATACCTAAACCTAAACTTAAAAAGACCGTTATTGTCCTTACAGAAAGTTGTGCTGCATCTGCTGCCTGTCTGTATGTTTTGCATTTTTGCAAGAATATTTGAGTTGTGAGCATTTAAACACAGAATTCTACATAATTCTGAAGAATCATCTGCAACAAGCTGAAATGAGATACATGAAACACCTCAGTATGATAGCCACCACAGTTTTCCACATCTTATTCCAGTCTGTCGGATTGCCTCACATATGTATGACAGGTTACAGGACTGGTTGTATCACCTTATTTCAACATGGAAAAATTAAGTCCACCGGCACTCTGTCATAACTTGGTCTTCTGGTTTAGTTGTATGGAAACATTTTAAATGTGGAGCTCCTGATTTTCCATTTCATTTAATTAGTAGGTGCAGCTAAACTGATTAATGAGTCTAGACAGGCATAAGGTTGTTGAATATCTTCTGATAAAAAGTAATGGTAGCCTCTCTTTGATAAACTTATGGCTTATTTTATTGGAAGACTTCAAGCAGGTAACTATACTGACTGTAAACTTCATACAGAAAGATTAACTGTTTGATTTCATCATATTCTGTCTCCCACAATGAGCTGTAAGGAGGTACCACCATCATCTTCTCCGGTCTTGAGCGCCTGGCGGAGCTTCTCCCAGAATAGCTCGGGGTGCTCCTCAGCTCGAGGCCAGCTCAGGTAGGTCCGCTTCTTCAGCAGGCTCCTCATGCGGTAGTAAGGAGACAGCTCACGGGTGGGAATGTCCTCCAGGAAGACCAGGATCAGCACATCCTTCTGTTCATCAAACAGACGGAAGCTGGAGGGAACAAGGAGGGATGGGATACAGAGAAGATGAGATCGTATGAGTGTGACCAATGTTGTCTGGCCTGCCCTGAGTGGGTTTTGAACCCAGTTCTCCCGCACCGCGGTCCGCGGGCGACAATGCTAACCGTTTTGCCAAGAAGTCAATGACCACTTGGCAAGTGGATTAGCACATTTTTATGGGAGACTGAGTTTAACTTCAGTACCGCTAACTGCCACACGTTGTCACTTCTCCTCACTGGTACCTCGTGACTATGGTTATACCTGCGGACCTCTGTTACATGAGTAGAGTAGCAGCAAGTAATTGTTCTTGAAAAAAAATCTCCCTTCCTTGAGGTAACCCAAAGGTTTAGGTATAACATTATGTCAGTGTTCATGGTGCCAACAACTTGAGGCTAATATAATATAATATAATTTATGTACAAGTGGGTACAAATCAGAATTTTCTTTTTCAAAAAAAAAAATACTTTTACTTTCTGATAACTTAAAAGTGTAACAGGAACAGACATAAGGAACTAAATCAGTAAATATAGCCTACACAAAGCATGTTTTGTTTTTTGTTTCACAACCTGCAGTAGAGGAAAACCTCAGTGTTCCTCATGGAACAAACATGTTACATTTCCTCAGGATTTTCTATATGTTTTTCTATTATTTTAGGTTCGACTAGCTCCATTACGTAATTTTGTTTAGACCTCTTCAGCTGGAGAATTAGCTCTACCAACTGTTCATCTTGTGGTGCTGAACCCCTCATCTTTGGGTAACAGTAGAGATGAAAAAGGACATTCTCTTGCTGACTTTCTGTAAATTTGGTGTTCACTACTTCTGGGGAGACTGGGAAGCTATGAACCAAAACAGCAGCAGGCAGTACCCGGTGAAAACATGTGTTCGAAGAAGCATGTCTAGTCAGAACAAAACAGACTAGACATATTTCTTGTGTTTTATCTTCATTTCAATTCAAGGTGAATCGCCAATGGTTACTGGAACAGCCTAACTTTATGAGAACCAAATATACGGCATAGATACCTAAGTGAGATGTTAAACTGACATGTACATGACATTACCTGGCCACCTGGATTTCTCTGGAGCACCACTCACTCTCGAGGTACTTGCGACTGATCACACAGATGGTCTTCCTGCTTCCATAAATGGAATCGGTGATGTTGTCTATGATGGGTTTACCTGAGGAAGAGAAAAGGGATAAGACAGTAACCACTCCCATGTGGAGCACAAAATGTAATATGGTGACACCTGCTCAAGTATAGATGAAAGCAACCAATGGGAAGATGGTATCTGTGAGGAAAAAGTATGCTCATTGAAAATGAAGTTGATGCAACTTTCTCTTAGATGAATTAGATGATTAAGATATAGATGATAGTCTGAAAGGCAAAGATAATGGAATAAATGACAACTTATTTTCATAGATTTATCATGTCTGACCCCATGTCTGAGGTTAACTAAATCTATCTGCCCTGTTACAGCCCTACACTACATTGTAACCCATCAAGAGCACACAGTTTAAACAATCAACGTTCTGAAAACAGATCAGTTGATTAAATAAGTCAAGTCTGGTGTGCTGCTGCTTGGTTGGAACAAAAACCTGCAGCCACACCGGCCTTTTGTGGAATAGTTGCCCAAGCCTGATACAATAAAACAGTGCCCTCTAGTGGCTGAAAAACCTCCACTCACCTGGCTCAAAGTCACGATGGTGCAGACACAGTCTCCAGCCCTGATCTCCTTCCAGTTTGGGCAGCATCTCTTGGATGACCCAGGGCTCATCGTGGGTGTTGTAGGAGATGAAGGCGTCGTACTGATTGGGAGCTTGCTTGTTTTTATGCCTCGTGTCAAAGAGCAAAGCCAAAAAGAGGTAGTAGGCATAGGCCAAGTGCCACCTCAGGAAGTGGTAGGTGAAGGCCACCACCATGAACAGGAGGGTTGTACACAAGGTGGTGATAAAGTAGATGAATTCAATCTCTACTAAACAGGACCGGATGTCCAGATCAAACAGTTTTGTGCCTTGTAGGTTCTCAGGATAGTTGCATGTTAAGTTGTAGGCATCATAAACCTGTGTTTGGCTGTTTGTTTCTATCCAGTTGACGAGCCATGCATTATCACAGTCACATCTGAAGCTGTTTCCCATAAGATCAAGATAAGTGAGAGATGGTAAAGCATCTAGCATTTCCTTACTGATAACTGAAAATTGATTCTTTCTTGCCTGCAAAAACTCCAGTTTGGTAAGGTTGGCTTTGATAAGAAAATTTAGAGACCGAAGAACTGTTGTAGATATGTAAAGGCTTGTAAGGTTTGGTATCGGGGAAAATAATTTTGGAGTAAAATATCTAACTTCATTTGAACTCATGTCAAGTCTTTTCAGTTTAGGTGTATAGATAAATGTGTCATCGTGCAAGGATATAAGCTGAGCGTTGCCAATATCGAAAGTTTGCAGATTGGACAAACCTTGCAGGAAGTTGCGAGGAATTACACCCTTCAGCCTGTGGTGTTGTGATGGAATTGTCAATGTCTCCAGATCGGACAGCTGATAAAATGGTGGTTGACGCATTGCTGAATCGTTTTTATATTGAATGCCATTGTCCCTCAAATCCAGTCTCCTTAAATTTATCAGTGCATTGAAACTGCCTTTATTTAGAATTTCTGCTGTGATCTCATTGCTCTGGAGCAGAAGATTGGTAAGATTTGTCAATCCAGTGAAACACTTTTTATCAACATCTTTTATTGAATTATCGTGTAAAGACAAATTCTGGAGGGACGGTAAGCCCTTGAACTCCCCGTCGTTAATGAATTTGAGCTTATTATTGTTCAGCAGCAGTTGTCTGAGGTTTGGCAATTGGCAGTGTTTGAATGCACCACGCAACTTATAAATTTGGTTGCTCTGTAGCTTTAAAACTTCTAATCGAATTAAGTCTTTGAAAAGACATTTATCCAGTGCTGAGATTGAATTCTGGTAAAGGTCGAGCTGTCTTAGCATTGTATGGTTGGCAAAATCATCACATTCAAGGTTGCTGATCTTATTAAAGCTCAGATCCAACTCTCGAAGAATCGGTAGATTCCTTGTAGCGTTTGGAACAGATGTAAGTTTGTTGGTACTTAGAGTCAAGATTTTTAAATTCTGAGTAGATCTGAAGGCGTCCTCACTGATATTCATTATTTGATTTTTTGCCAAGTCTAACTCAGTTACATTAATGCATAACTTGAACAAATCAGAGTGGACCACCTTGTGGTTATACTCCCGGAGCTGCAGCATGGACATTGTTGGGATGGTGCAGGAAATGTTGACCAGCTCTGGGAAGTTGTTTTTGAGCTGATTCATCCTCAGACGTATGAGTGAAGAGTTTACAGACTCTAGTAATGTTTTCATGTCATTAAGAGACATTTGGAGGATGCTAATGTCAAGAGCAGACACTCGACTTAAAAAAGTTTTATTGCGCAGATCCAATTTCATCTCTTTCTTTGTAGAAGCACTGCCAATGGAGAACCAGGTGAGATTTGGCAAAACATCTGCAGTCATCTGAAAAACTGTCAATGGATTGTGAGACAGGTCAAGGTACTTGAGTGGTATTGAGCTGTTTGTCAGTTCCCATGAGTTAAAGGTGGTCAGATTGTTTTTTTGAATGTATAACTCTCGTAGATTTGGCAGATGCTGTACTATTGGATGGACTTTTGTTATGCTGTTCAGTTTGTTGTCAGAAATTTCCAGAAACTCTAAGCTTAGCATGGGCTTGAAGGACATGGGCGCCACAGTGCCAATGTGATTGCTAGTAATCCTGAGCTCGGTGAGGTTGCTCAGACCTTTAAAAAGATTGTCTCCAAGTTCAGCAATTTTATTATGGTTTAGATTTAACTTCTTGAGGGAAATCAGACTGACAAATGCTCCGCTATCTATTTGTCTAATGAAGTTGTTATTTAGGTCCAACTGTCTTAAATCTGTGAAATCTTTGAAATCTAATACATTTATTCTTGTAATTTTGTTATGAGACAAGTCATAACCTTTCACTGTTGAGGGAACATCTTGAGGAACAGCTCTGAGATGACTGCCGCTACATAAGGCAGTGCCTTTACTGATTCTGCAATTCTTCAGTGCAAATCCTGAGACCGGGACAACAAAACTACTGATACACAGCAAGCAGAGAAGAATGACAAGTTGCAAAGTTGTTCTTCCTCTTGTTGTCTCTTTTTTGCCATCTTTTACTCCAAGAGCCATTTTAAAATCTGTTTAAAAAAACAAAGAACAAGCTCTGTCTAACTAACAAGACATTGTAAATTTGCATGATGATTGTTAGAAAATGAAACAGCCGAAAGTAATCACACAGCAGACAAAGGAGACCAGAAGTGGTGACACATGACAAATGTGTCATCTACCCTTCCTCGAAAATCTACACAATCAAATTCCAGTCTAAACTGGTCAGAATTTGTAACCTATTATTAGTAACAAATTAAAATAGCATTGCAAATGACAGATTAATGACAAATTAAACATGAGTTAGAATTATCCTCTTGAGCAAATGGCATAAAATTGTTTCTGATACTCACTGTGTCCCAAGGAAAAGCTGCTCTCTCAATCAATCTGGAATCTTGTTGTAATAATCTTCATTTGTCCAAATAAAGAATTTTTCTTAGTTCAAAAGAGTGAAATCACTCACTGTCGTTATAAAAACCATAGGTGTGTGTCTCCGTGTGGTTGAACATCTTAAACTGCAGATCATGTCATCACTCATTTTCCTCTATCGACTTAAGGAAGTGAGAGTTGCTCCCGATGTGAGTTGTTTTTTTCTTTCGATTAATGAGTTTGCTTTCTGCAAGAGACATTTTGTTTCATTTTTGAATGATGATGAATCCACTGCCAACATCACTATCACTTTTGATGCATGTTAAGAGATGTGTTAACCTACGTTTCTGAAAAAAATATATATACTTGAGGATAAATACAGAATGACTATGTTTATAATCTAGCATCACCATCTACGTTTCTTTCTCTTTTGTGTCATACAGGAAGCCATGGTTTTTATCACTTCCTCCAGGCCTCCACAAATGACTGCGGTGTTCAAGCGATGGCGGTGTCTTGTGGACACTTCCTCATTTCGGCCAACTAGAAGACATCATGTCTCGATAAGACCAGAAAAAAGGTAAAAATCACAAACTTTGGAGATCATCAATACTTCAGTGAAAATACCAATCATCTTATAACTTTATTTACTGTAACTATCATGTATAGAAATCCAGTTGACAGGGGAGTGTGGTGCTTTCAAAGACTATCAATTTTTTTACTTAAGTGCAGCCCCTCTTTGATGATGAGCCCATCCTCTCCTCTGATGGACAGTGTTACTGTTGGTGGAGAGGAGATATCCCTGGTTGGTCTCAGCCAAGCAAATCAGTCAGCAAGTCAACAAAAATTTGAATAATTTCCGTGTGCATAGATAGAATAAATTAACTCACATGACATAACCTGTGTATAATTCATTCATTTGTTGTTCTTTTCTGTTCATTTTCTCTTTGTTCTTTGTTTTTCTCTTCAAGATCATTTTTATTCATAAAATTCATTCATATAAATTAAAAATGAAGGCATACAGACTTGAGATGGGCAGACGCAGATGACAATCTGGTAAAAATAGGAATAGGAACAGGAAGAAGAGCGACTGTTTCTAGATGTCATCAAGTGTCTTTCTAACCACTGAAGTATGGTCTCGTGTTGTGATGAACAGCATATGAAAAAGTCTGTCAATAATTTTCATGGTTATTTTTGTATTCCTGAGATAGGTGCAGGTGGTTCTATCTTCGGTCTGTTCATTCACACAAACACACACGCGATAACCCACAACTGAGAATACTTTAACCATACCACAAAAAAGAAACAGAAACAGATACAGTAACTGTAGGTAAGAAAAACAGTCCAAAAGTAATACAAAATAAATAATAAAGGACATATCAGTGACAGTGAAGCACTCAGGTCTTCTGTTCCACATACATAGATCACTGTAATAAAAGATAAAAAATAAACCACCTTACTGCCAAGACCTCAAATTTACACACAGTTCGTACAATAAAAACAAACCTGATAAATAAATAGGACCCTTATGAGCAGAGAACATTATGATTCCAAACAAACTGTAAAAGGAAGGGGTGGATCAAGCTTTGCAGAGAGATGGGTGATGAAAAAACTCCTGTTTCAAAACCAACTCATATGGTTAATACATGTGTATGGCTGTTTTTTATTATAACAAGCCTTGTAATAAATGTAAACCTATAATGCAAATGTCAGAAATATTCAATTTGTGGTAGAACAAAATAATAGCAGCTACTAAAACGAGCCAAAAGGAACAAAAAAAAAGTCCAAAGTAACTTGAGGAAACCAGTGAACTACAGTATAGTGCATAGCTGTAAAACTGTAAACATTGCAAAGAGCTGGCTGTGCTTTCCATTACCACTGTCTGTCCACGACAGTTAACTGGAGGATGCCCTCACCATCATCTTCTCCGGTCTTGAGCGCCTGGCGGAGCTTCTCCCAGAACAGCTCGGTGTGCTCCTCAGCTCGAGGCCAGCTCAGGTAGGTCCGCTTCTTCAGCAGCTTCCTCATGCGGTAGTAAGGAGACATCTCGCAGACGGGAATGTCCTCCAGGAAGACCAGGATCAGCACGTCCTTCTGCTCATCGAACAGACGGAAGCTGGAAATGATATAGTAGATGATGAGAACACATAAGTGCAAAGTCACCATGTAATCTGTGACTCCACATGCATGATTAAAGTATTTTTATGTCCATTTAAGCTTTGTAGTCTGATGTGGGACTCGAGGCTGCATCAAGTGAAGCTACAGTATCTTGCATGATAGGCCTAGCCTTCCCCTCAAAACATTCAAGCCATATGATGTGTTAAAAGAGAATGTTTTTGTCATTGATAGCCTAGATAAATGCAAGTGGGATATTAAATGATATTTTTTGCATAGCATGTTAGAATGGCAGCTAAGAGGCTAAACTCTAAAAAAAAAAAAGAAGTGTTAAAGTCATAAATAACTAACAACTAAATATTCTTTTTTGGTATGAAAGTCATGCAAGAAACACTCCCTGACTGTAACTACCTCACTTTTCTGGGAAACTTCATAAAGCACTGTCGGGTGGTTTATGCCATGGTTTCATTTCCATATTGAATCTGTTACCATTTCTGTCCCAGGCTATTGCCTATTCTGCCTTTGCCTTCGACCAAAGTCTCAGTTCCTCAGGCCTCTGGTGTAGAGGTTAGCCATCAACTTCCCACTCATTATATAACTGACTTTCAGGAGTGGGCCCCTTTCTCAATACAATAGCTTGACTCTTCACCGTTATGGTCAGGTCAGGTTAAGTTAAATGACTTGTTACAGGGAGAATGGAGGCTCTCCACTTTCCACCTACAGTAGGCTATTTTTTTTTCCACCTACAGTATTGTCTCTTGGCCGAAAACCAACCTGCAAGAGGGAACGCCTCCGATTTGCACTCCGAAACAGAGCTCCGTAGAGGGAAAAAAAGCGACCAAAACAGCGAAAAAGCGACCATACTTACCCTTTAATTACTAATGGGCTCTTTGCACAGCTCCACTACTTCCTGAACTTAATGCTGCTCCTTGTTTCCTGTCTTACATTATTGGACAAACTGATTAATCCAGGTGTGTCTGAGTAGCCACAATGGTCACACACACCTGGATTAATCAGGTTGTCCAATAATGTAAGACAGGAAATAAAGGAGCATTAAGTTCAGGAAGTAGCAGAGCTGTGCAAAGAGCCCATTATGTGGGGCAAAAAGAGAAGAAGAGCTTATGCCATGCTAATATCTTGTTGCCGTTCTCTCCCAAATACTGGGAGGGTTATACTGTACTTGTGTTCCTCTTTGTGTTGTCTGGGCCTTAGGCCTGTTAACCTTGATACTTTGTTTTCTTTCTTTTGGGGGAATATTTTTGTTCCTTCACCCCCCAATTAAATTACTTTGAAATCACTCCCCAGGTGTTTGGGTCCTGAATCTTTACTCAAAAATTGACAGCATACACCTTGAGAGAACTTGGCTATTATCATAAATTCTCAATGTCTTATTCTTACCAGTGTTCAAGTTGGGGTCCCTGATAGATATTTTACACAAGGCTGCCCTCTTGTGTTTAATCTCTCCCCCCACCCCACCTGCATCTTCTCACTTGCACACCTGATCACAGTTTTCTCTTTATCTCTCCCCCCTTCAGCTGGCCCTTTACACAATCCCATAGAGAGTCAGATCCATCCTGCTCACTGCATGTCTACCTGTTTTATGATCTTTAAGTTTAGATCTATTTGGGTTATTGAAGCCACTTTAAGTTGGCCTTAAAAAAAACATCCAAATACCATTTTGGTGTGTCTTTTTGTTACGAAGACAATTGGTATCCATTTGCAACCATTATGGACATGCACTGCTACTGTACGCCGAGACCTCCTGTAACTCAGAGAAGCCACGGATAACTCTGAAACTTCTCCAAACCCTTAGTCGACATGAGGGTGAGTAGATAATGAGTGCAATTTGAGTTTTGGGTGAACTATCCCTTTAACTGAGAATTAACTTAAATCTGATCTAAATCTGTAGATAGATAGAAGTCTTCATACAGTAGATGATAGACAACTGCTTAACACACAGGCATGCTTCATATAAACATAAGACATTACCTGGCCACCTGGATTTCTCTGGAGCACCACTCACTCTCGAGGTACTTGCGACTGATCACACAGATGGTCTTCCTGCTTCCATAAATGGAATCGGTGATGTTGTCTATGATGGGTTTACCTGAGGAAGAGCAGAGATAGAAGTAAAAAAAAAACAAAAAAACACCTGAACCACAAACACTGCACTCCCCATGAGTTCCTCTGATAGTGCAGCACAGAAAGTAATATGCTGACACCTGCTGGAAAAGAGATTGAAGTACAAAATGAGACCAGCGTCAGCAGTGATTCCTTGTTCACACTAACCCCCAGATTACAGGTTCTGAACTCATGCCGTCTTTAACACCATTTTTGAATGTATTGAGGAAGAATGCCACATTTGTGTTTACTGCCAAACTCAAAGTTTCATGTGCAACTCTTACTTCTGCTCTACTATAACCTCTGTCTGTGAAATTTCATAGTATTATCACCATCATTTGCCCATTAAAGTGCAGCTGAAGTGGTCTCACCTGGCTCAAAGTCACGATGGTGCAGACACAGTCTCCAGCCCTGATCTCCTTCCAGTTTGGGCAGCATCTCTTGGATGACCCAGGGCTCATCGTGGGTGTTGTAGGAGATGAAGGCGTCGTACTGATTGGGAGCTTGCTTGTTTTTGTGCCTCTTGTCCAAGAGTAAACCCAAGAAGAGGTAGTAGGCATAGGCCAGGTGCCACCTCAGGAAGTGGTAGGTGAAGGCCACCACCATGAACAGGAGGGTTGCACATGAGGTTGTGATAAAGTAGATGAATTCAATCTCTACTAAACAGGAGTGGACGTCCAGATCAAACAGTTTTGTGCCTTGGAGGTTCACAGGATAGTTGCATGTGAAATTATAGGCATCAAAAACCTGTGTTTGGCTGTTTTGTGCCCAGTGGAGGAACCATGCGTTGTCACAATCGCAGGTGAAACTGTTCCCCTGAAGATCTGCATAAACAAGAGCTGGTAAAGCAGCTATTATTTCCTCACTGATAACTGAATATTGATTCTTTCTTGCCTGCAAAAACTCCAGTTTGGTAAGATTGGCACCGATGAGAAAATCTAGAGACCGAAGAATTGTTCTGGATATGTAAAGGATTTTAAGGTTTGGTATTGGGGAAAACACATCTGGACTAAGATCCACAAGTTCATTTGAACTAATGTCAAGTTCTTGCAGCTGAGGTGTGTGAGTAAACGTTTCATTGTGCAAGGTTAACAGCTGAATGTTCCTGGCATTGAAAAGCAGCAGATTTGTCAAACCTTGCAAGAGGTTGTGAGGCAAAGTAAACTTCCCCTTGCCATGCTGTACACCAATAGCTAATGTTTCCAGACGGGACAACTTAGAAAATGGTGCAATGGTTGAATTATCGCTTGTATATCTAATGCTATTTTCCCTCAATTCCAGTCTTTTTAAATTTATCAGATCATTGAAACTACCATTGTTTATTCCATCTACTGTAATACTATTCTGCTGTAGCAGGATATCAGTAAGATTTGTCAGTCCAATGAAACACCCTTTATATAGGACTTTTATTTTATTTTGATGTAATGACAAATTCCATAGGGACTGTAAACCCCTGAATTCCTCATATTCAAGGACTTTGAGATCATTTTCATTCAGATACAGTTGTCTAAGGTTTGGCAAGTATTTGTTGAAAGCACCATTTAACTTAGAGATGTGGTTGCTCTGTAGCTTTAAAACTTGCAATCTTATTAAATCTTTGAACAGACATTCATGCAGCGCTGAGATTGAATTCTTGTAAAGGTTGAGCTGTCTAAGCATCGTCTGGTTGGCGAAATCATCACATCCAAGGTTGCTGATCTTATTAGCGCTCAGATCCAACTCTTGAAGAATCGGTAGATTCCTTGTAGCGGCCGGAACAGATGAAAGTTTGTTCCGACTCAGAGTTAAGATTCTTAAACGCGGAATTGATCTGAAGGCGTCATCACTGATGTTTTGTATTTGATCATCCGCCAAATCCAGCATAGTTATATTGACACACAATTTAAACAAATCAGATTTGACAAAACTCAGTTTGTAACGGCGGAACTGCAGTTTGGACATTGTTGGGACGGAACAAGAAATGTTGACCAGCGCTGCAAGGTTGTGTTTGAGTGCATTCATCCTTAGAGATGTTAGTGAGGAGTTAACAGTCTCAAACAGTGTTTTCAAGTCATGAAAAGCTATTCTAAGCCCAGTCATGTCAATAGTAGACACTTTACTAAAGAAAGTCTTGTTGCGCACATCCCATTTCATCGGTTGCTTTAAAAAAGAGCTGCCAATGTTAAACCAGGTGAGGTTTGGTAAAACATCCCCTTTGATCTGAAAAAGTGTGATTGGATTCTGAGATACATCAAGGTATTTAAGTGGTATTGAACTATTTGTTAGTTCCCACGAATGAAAAGTGTTAAAGTCGTTGTTTTTAATATACAACTCCAGCAGATTTGGCAGATGCTGTATTATCAAATTAACTTTTCTCACATCGTGCAGTTTGTTGTGAGAAAGGTCCAAAAATGTTAAGCTTATCATGGACTTGAAAGACGTTGATGCCACAGATTTAATACGATTACCAACGAGTCTGAGCTCGGTGAGATTGCTCAGTCCGTTAAAAAGATTCTCTCCAAGTTGACCAAGTTTATTATTGTTTAGATTTAACTTATTGAGGGAAATCAGATTGATAAAAGCACCATTTTCTATCTTTGAAATGAAGTTACGATTTAGTTCTAACTGTGTCAAAACTGGAAAATGTTTGAAATCTGATATTTCTACTTTTGGAATTTTGTTTGCAGACAAGTCGATACCTTTAACTGTTGAGGGAATATCCTGAGGAACAGATGTGAGTTTACTCTGGGCACATATGGCAATATTGTAACTGATTCGGCAATTCTTCAATGCAAATCCTGTGACTGGGGCAACTAAACTGCTGATACTCAGTAAGTAGAGAAAAATGATGAGTTGTAAATGTCTTCTTCCTCTTGTTGCAGTTGTTTCATTCTCTTTAACTCCAGGACCCATTTTTAAAAAAAAATCTCAGCTAAATATAAAATAAAAAGTGGAGTCCAAATGGCAGAGCTCTTGTGTTTTCTCCAACAGGCAAATAAAACTGAAGAATATAATGCTGAAAATGAAATAAAACAGACAGACAAGCACTATTAGAGGCTTTAACACTAAATTGTTGAACTTCAGCTCATTAGAAATTAGCCATTAGAAAATGGCAATACTACAATTTAACAGTGTCATTTACAAGAAAAGATTGTTACTCCTGTCTTGTTTCCTTCCCTGATACTGTATCTACTGTTAAGCCTTGGTTTGTGATCAAATGAAATAAAAATGACAATGGTTTCTGTTACTTACTGTGTCAAATCTTGGTTGGTCAAATCCAGAGAGAATCCAAACAATCTTCCGCCGTCTTTCTTTGTTCAAGTGAAATGTGTCTTAGTTCAAAAGAATAAAAATGATAACTATCCCTTTAATATCCAGGGATCATGAGCAAAAAATGTCTTGCTCTGTGGTTGTACAGCTTTCCTCTGGCAGGTGTCTCTTCTCTTTTTCATGAATCAACTGAGGAAGTGAGATTAGCTTAGAGGGAGGGGTATCTTCACTTTTAAATTTACAGTCCATTGACTCATCCTGAGTATTCAGTGAGACAAGATATTCAGGAATAAACACAATTCCCCTCTTGTTAGTATTTTCAGAATGCTAAATTCAGCATCATCTACTATTTTGTCAGCCTTTTAAACAACATTGTGTTTATGTATACAGTAGCGTATTTACCATTAGCCTACACTGTTGTTTGTGTAGCAAGGTGAAGAGGGCCCGGGCGGGGATTGAACCCACACCCTCTGGGTAATAATAGTCATGTGCGCTTGCCAGTCACCCAGGGACATCCCCTTGGCCAAGTAGCCAGGGCGCATGATCAATTGGAGGCATAGTGACAGGAACCTCAACTGTCACATCTGCATACAGTACATGTCAGACAAAAATCCAATCATATAGGCTACAACAAATACAAATGCTCTAGATATACAGTAATTTACTCGCATGAACTTTGGATGAACCCCACTTATCTCTCTTAATATTTTTTGTTATTTTTAATGTAGTAAAGAGAGCTGTTGATTTCATCACGTATGCTAAAAAGTTTAGTAATGATGATTACAGACTACAGTAGAAAAACAACCAACACTTCACTCTAGAGATCACAGTCACTTTAGAGATAAAGTGCATACAACTGGAGAAAATGGGAACCGACTTGAATTCATCAAAACAACATGGGGGACATGAGCACTAGTAAACCTTTTTTTTTTTTTTTTTTTTGTAATAGGCTTCATGACATTTCAGGACCAAATTAACAATAGTTAAGCGATCCGGTCGTTTTGGCTAACTTCCTGTCAGCCGATGGAGTTAGCAGTCTCCGCCCTCGTCCCTACGTCACCACATTCACGCGCATCCCTTGGCTGCACACACAGAGAGGACCGCCCCTTTATGCCGTTCTCTCTCCTCATTGGATAAAGGTTGTAGGATACAAGGAAAGTTTTCTCCTCGGCTTACACCAGAGCAGAGTGACTGACAGACCTGTGTTTCAGACCAAACACTCTATAAGTGATTGCTGTCGGAAGATAGAACTATTTAAGGCTTATATTAACACAAACATTCCACTTACTTCTGCTTTAAGTCCATGACTGCAGCATAAAACAGATACTGTAGGGGTGATCATGACCTAAGGAAGCAATCCGGTCACTTTTGCACAATAATCCCGAAATCCTGTCAGTACAGAGTGAGTCACTAACTTGACTCAACAATGAACAGCATGTTTGAGCTAACTTGCATGCCGACACGTGTAACTATATAGCTAACTAGCATGCTGCCTATAGGCCACCATATTGAGTGAGCCATGTAGGGGTGGTACATTTCCAAACATTTATTATAGTCCTTTCATTTGTCATATAGCTACTGTACCATAATTGTGTGTGTTAGATATGTACTGTATGTGTTCTACACATTTCATGTTGTATTAATTATTTTTCCAAATCAATATAAAATATACTGTCACTGAAGAAAGAGTTACTTCCCTGGATGATGTACATCATACAACAGTGACTCAAGCTTACTTGAGTAAAAAAAGAAAGTCCCAGTTTCACTTTACTTATTGCACATCAGTGAAATATTTTAGGCTTTGGCAGCAAATCGAAATAAATAGACCTACACTACTACTGGTTTAGCTTGTTAAAGGGACAATGAGGAGTTTGTATTTGGTTATAAAAAAGCCTCATATTAATGTGGATGAATCTACATTACTCACACTTGTTAATGGGTCCATTTTCGATAAATATATATTTTTTTGTCTTTATTTATTTATTATTTAGTGGTCGGCTCGTCCAGCATTTTTGGTTTCGCGGATGCTGCCCGGCGGGTCATGGGAATAATGCCGCCTGATATGGTCGGAACTACGACGGTATCTGATCGTCTTTGAACTTCAGACTTTCATTCTTGATTTGAAAACATTCTTTTCGCTTTCGTCCGTCTTGCTCATGGGAAATGTAGTGTGAAAACACTTAGCTTTCCATTGTCCCTTTTAAGTTTTTTCTTCTTTAGTGTGAAGTTTGATCTTCCATCACAGTGTCCTCACTCTGTGTTCTCTAACTGTTCCATAATTATTCACATTGGTATGGGTGATTTCTTAAGTAAATCAATATAGATAAATTATAAATAGATGAAGAGTTTTGTTTCACTGACAGTCAATTGCATGTAAAGAAATGCTTTAGAAGTATTTACATATTTTCAAATCCCCTTTCCTCTTCCCTATTCACATATTATTAATCACTAGTTCCTCAACTGGGTAAATGATTTGTAGGTCAATATGTCTGTAAACTTCAAATGATTGTAACCAATGACTCTAACAACACAAGTATTTGAAAACGTTGTTTTGTCAAAATGTAAAAGTATGATATCCATTCAAAGACACTGGTGCCCAGATAGCACAAGACTAAATTACGTCACTTTGAAAAGTAATTGCGTTGATTTGTTTTTCCCTCTGTTTCACAAGTTTGGTAGACGTACATGGGGAAGTAGCCTAATTCTAGTTGATGATGAAATCTTGATGACTAAATTTGATCCTATTCATTCTTAGAATTGTCCCTTCATGCTAAGCACAGGAAATCACCATCTGACTTAATGTTGCGTATGGACATGAGTTGCATCGATTTTGGTGTTTGACCCTCAATGACCCTATTCGTCTTCTAAGACAAGGTACAAATTGAAGTGATGGGACAATTTGCCCTTTCTTCTCCCTTAAAATAGAGTCTTGTTGAATATTTTATTTCTTGACACTCACTCCACATTGGTCTTTTCTCAGGCCTCCGTATCTAAAAAAAAATTCTGGAAACTTGAGCTTCATTTCTAACAGCATTGAAAACCCCAAGAATAAAGTCTCAAGTCTCTGCTCTGATATCCAGTAGTAACAGAGCTTAGAGCCTCCTGCTTTCTTTCACTACACAACCACCATCAACTTCACTTGTCACCAGCAGAGGTCTCAGTTGGGAAAGGAAACTCTTCGTGTCCTTGCTCTTTGCACTGGATCACAGTCTGGGTACAGTATGTGCATACATCCACCTACAGAGGAGATGACGCAGCAGTGAATCAAATCAAAAGAAACCAGATCTGATGTTTATCTCCAGCACTTCTGCTCTGCTCCTTTTGTTGAAGCTGAGCTGTGTGTGCAGTGTACTTTCCTGCCTCCTGTGTAAGTGTGTGTGTGTGTGTTTGTGTGTGAAAGAGAGAGATAGAGAGGGAGAGAATGGGTGACATGCATGAAGGGCAGGGGAGTTCTTTAACACACACACACACACACACACACACACACACACACACACACACACACACACACACACACACACACACACACACACACACACTCTCTCTCTCTATTTCAACACAATAAATCTTTAATGATTTGATTGAATCGAATAATGCTCTCATCATATTCTCATTATCTGGCCACACTGACTGAAATTGCTACAGTGCCTTTAGTTAATGTCCCAGCGCTGAGCATAAATATGTATAGGAATTCATTAGTGAGACTTGGAAGATCTTTATTCAACAATTAATAAAAAAAACATGTTACACACAAGTGTACAATTACAGCCAAATGGGGAATTAAGATACGAAGAGGAATGAGAATTCCCATTTTGGACATAAGATTAAATGTGTGTATTCTCAGGGAAAAAATCCTAAATTACAAAATGATTGTTTTCTTATGTAACTCCAGCAGCTGTATCCGTAGTGTAGCCTACACTTGACTTAATCTGTCCAGAGTTTGTGTATAGAGTAGAGGATACTGAGATAATTAGATAATTTGTATGTTCTGTTCTCCTAGCTCCGTGCCTCGGCCCATTCAATTTAAATAGCTTGATACATAGAGGTGTGATGCCTCTACTTTATTCAAACTTGGTTTACATCAATATAGAACACACTGTCATCCTGTAAAAAAGTTACGTTACATTTTGTTGCTATAGGCAACATGTAGTTGCTATAATAATTAAGACAAGAGCAAAATGTGGTGATTACATGTACATTGTATTGTATGCTTTTTTTAGTAGGCCTATTCAACAAAGTCAACCACATGATTGTTACCCTGACACAGAGATAGTCTAATGTTGCGGAAGCACTTATTCTAACGTAATTTCCGATCTTTTCTGAAACCCTATAGCTACCAATAGTTTTTTGTGCCTAAACCTACTTCAAATGATCTACACAGTATGGTTGTTTAAGCTGGAGGACTTGTTTATATAGACAGAGCTGTGCCCTTTAAAGTCTAAGGGTTATTCTACATTGAAACATGAAATGATTTACAGTCAATGACCGCCTGAAGCCTTTGGCCCAGACATCACCTGGCACTCAGTTTCTCTCTCTTATCCTCTCACTCTCTTAAAGGGATAGTTCAACATTTTGGGCAAATTGGCCCATTGTCATAATCCCTATAGTTTTAGGAGTAGGTTAGTTTCCTTTGCCTCGAAAACAACTCTGTCTCGTAACGTTCCGTGTGCAGGACACAACTTGTCCACCAGAGCGTTTTTGAGTTGTTGGATTGTGTATTTGATGAGTTTGATGAGGGAAACCAAGAAATCCAAATAGCCTCCGTAGCATAGCTCTGAGCAGCTTGCGGCTCTGCTCCGCCGTTCTAAAAATAGCTTGCACAGACAATTAAAGGTAACGAACCTACTCCTAAAACTATAGGGATTATGGCAAAGGGCCAATGTGCCAAAATGTTGAACTATCCCTTGAAGTCATCAACAGGAATTCAGCTCAGTCAGGTTGAACTCTTTATCTGCTTTGGCCCTTTGTTCAGGCAGCTTGTCCTGCTCACTGATGATGAAATAACTGCCCTGTGAGTTTTGACGCATTCTGTTGAATCTGAGCTCCTGGAGCGCTCCCGTACACCTCTGCATCCGTCCTGTTGCTTCTGCCCGTCAGCAGTAAAAATCATCAATAAATGCCAGTGTGCCTGTTCCACTGGCAGCCATGCAAACCCTGGCCATGACAGAAACACCGGCATGTTTGACAGATGATGTGGAGGCTTTGGGCTGTGAGCTTCTCCTTCGCCTCTTCACAGTTTCGCCTTTCTACCATGAGTAGTAGTGGCTGGTTTTTGTTTTGTCTTTCTTTCAGAGCTCTGTCGGTTTCAGCTCGTGCATGTTTTTTTTTGTGAACTGCAGCCTGGCCTTTTCTGTCTTTGAGCTTGAGCAGGGGTTTGCATCTTGCAGCGAATCCTCTGAGGTTTTTTTTGGTCTCTGATGTGCGCCAACATCCTGGAGACCATGCTCACTCGCTGCAGGACTTTTCTTCACCATGCAAATGATTTTCAGCTTCTGACTTCTGCTGTCCAATCGATCAGGCCTGCTGTTCCCAAATGTTGATTTTAGTCAACCAGCTACCTTTGATATCTCTTCTTTGGACCGCATCATTATCTTCTTCTCATGGATGGCAGACATGTGACCTTCTTTATGCGCAAACCAACACAATGAAGTCGCCCTGGAAATATCTGTTCAATCACTTTTTGAACCTTAAGATTTTGCACTTTAATATAGCATCCATGATTTATTATGAAGCTGAATGAGCCAAAGGGACAAAGGGACAAACATCTCCAAGTGTCCAAATACTTTCATGGTTCTGGACTGTTTATATTCCATCACAGTGAATAAATACACAGGTGCAAGAAAGAAAGATGCACTTTGAAGCTCCAGTGAAATGATGGAGGTGTGGAGGGAGAGAGGTTGGCTGAGGATTCATTAGGTTTCCTCACACAGCATAAAGTGCGTATAGGTGTTTTCACGTCCCCAGAGGTGCGAACTCACTGTTACACACACACACACACACTCTCTCACACACACGCGTGCACGCACGCACACACACACAAACGGCCCGATTAAACATCTTCTGAGAATATCTTTCCCCCGTATCTCCTCATATCCTCATATCTGCATGGTTATATCGCTCCAGAGGGAAATACACTGATATATAGTGCGCGCAGAGCCACCCACGGGGAGCGCGCACTGTTTAATCATATCTGGAGAGAGAGAGAGAGAGAGAGAGAGAGAGAGAGAGAGAGAGAGAGAGAGAGAGAGAGAGAGAGAGGGAGAGATGCTGTCGGATGTTGAGTCCGGTGTGACTTATCTATCCTACACTGCTGCTGTCGGTAACGGAGCGGCTGCGCACACACCTACTGTCGGATGTTGAGTCCGGTGTGACTTATCTATCCTACACTGCTGCTGTCGGTAACGGAGCGGCTGCGCACACACCTACACACACTCCTCTGTCACGCACACACACACACGAGCACGCAAGTGGGCACACGCACACACACACAAACACTGGGAGCCAGGACTGGCGCACTGGGAAGAAGGGAGTGAAGAGAGAGAGAGAGAGAGAGAGAGAGAGAGAGAGAGAGAGAGAGAGAGGCGACACATGTCAGACCGGATCGAGCAGGGGAATGTACCGGATTCCGCTGCACACACGCCCGGGCTGTCCCGCATTGAGGGCTGCGCTGCGTTAACGGGACACGGCGCCGGGCTGAGCTGGGGGCGACAGGGGGACCGGACCGGGATAGTGTAAAAAAAAAAAAAAAAAAAGAAAGAAAAAAAGAAAACAGAAAAACCTATAGGAGTCACCTGGCTGCGGAGGGAGGAAAGGGACGCAGGGAGGGGAGGAGGGCGGGAGAGTCGGGGGAGGTGTGCCCCGTTGACAGAGCTTTGTTTTGGGTTAACGACACCGCTTGCGCGCAACGGAGAGTCAGCGCAAAGTTTCCTCGATGGCGCTGGTGATGGAGCCGGTGAGCAAATGGAGCACCAGCCAGGTGGTGGACTGGATGAAAGGTGAGCTATTAGACACACACACACACACACACATACGCACACACACACACCTCGAACATTATAAATTAATAAGCAAACATCTCGTGAATAGATGCTAGATGCTTACACACACACACGCGCACACACGCACACACATACACACAGAGTTATCATCAAACTGATAAACAGCAGTGCAGGAGAGACAGAGGTTGGTGATGATGTGTTGCGTGGGAGGTGTGTGTGCCTGTGCCTGTGCCTGTGTGTTTGTGTGTCCATGCATCACCCTAGCACCTGATGATCAGTGGCTGATGATGTAATGTGTAAGTGACTGGAGGACAAGCAGCCAAACTTCAGTGCTGAGAGCACGGCCGGGTGTAGAAACTTGGGGTGAGGGGGCCAGAGTGGGGCACGGGCCCAAAGAATGGGGGGGCTCATCTGTGGATTGGTTAAGAGATGTGTGAGGACACGGATTTAATGCCTAGCCCAGAACACACTATATTAGTGACTGCTACATTGTTTATTTGGTGTTTACATGGGCATTAAAGGAGGAGCAAGGTGCTCAGACACCCAGGGAAACAGCGAGGGTGCTCTGTGTAGCCCTTTGTCTGTTCGTGGTCCTTTTGCATCATTTTGTGTGTTTTTTGTCGTGTTTTTTTTTTCTTTTTCTTCTTTTGCAGCAGCAGCAGCAGCAGCAGCAGCAGCAGCAGCAGTGAAGCATCATTTTGTGCTCAGTTTGTGGCCATTCTGCCTGTCAGTGCTGTCAATTAGTCACTGTGTCATTTCATTTTATCCCTATTGTTAATGTTACGCATCATTTGTGGTTGTTTTGCATCTGACTGTGGTAGTTCTGTGTCTCTTTGTGGTCATTTTGTGGTCACTGTGGATCACTGTAATCATTCTACATCTCTTCACAGCCTTTTTGCATCTGTCTGTGACTGTTTTGTTTCTGGTTTTGTGACACTTTTGCATCTCTTTCTAGTCATTTGACCTCTCAGCCAGGGCATTATGGAGGAGGCTTTTAACAAGAGACAACTGACCCACCTGGATTGAGGTCATCCTGTTGGACTAACAGTGTAAATCCTATCACCTTAAGCACCGCCAAGTGGTAATTAAGGAGCAGTATAGCGTCTTTAGGGGGAAAAAATAATTAAAAATACACAAAAAGTTCAAATTAGTGCCTTAGTATTTATCAGAGAGTGTAATTGAGTTCTGTTTATAACGGTGCTGGTGATATCTGGCAGTGATCAGACCAGTGATTATAGTCATGCATAATTCAGCAGCCAGGCTGATTAGGTCTGTACCCAGCGGCCTGAGTGAACATTGTACAACTCCTTTACACATTAAAAAAGAATGACTGTTGCTGATACATTTTGTGTTCCTTTCATATGCTGCATTCTTGTTTTTCCTGCATGTAGAGAAACCCCAGATACAGACAATTTAATGTATATTTTCTATATTTCCATCTTTTCTCACAATAAAATGTTCTAAATCATCAAGAATGAACATTAAGCTTTGGAAAGAAAAGGCTCCAGGTTTTTCACCTATAATAATTTGTTCCTCTTTTCCTTTACCTCTCATAAAAACACATTCAATAGCCAACATAATTAAAACATTTTGCATGTTGGTAACAACTCGATTTGGCTCAACATCCAGTGACAAGATAACACAGGCTTCCCCAAAAACACCTGCCAATAGGAGATTCATTTACCAGGCCAATAAGATTTATTATCTCACTTAATTAAGTAAAAATTAACAGCCAACTTTTAGCTGTGGTGCCAATGGCCTAACTTCCATTACAAGAAAAGTCATATACTGCAAAGATCTGCCAAAATAGCAACAATTTGAGGGTCATTCAGAACTTTCTTGGAGGGTGCATCCAGTTCATAAAAGCACTTTGGGCTCATGCAGAGGCTATAATTCTTGCTTCTGGTAGCAGTGAATAATGCCATCATGTCCTAAAATTTCCGCCCAGTTTCCCAGCTGTTGGCATTTTTGAAACTAAACTGAGACTGAAGGAAATTTATGGGATCTGTGGGAGTTGCTAGGTGCTAAAAACAAAATTGGGTGTTGTAATACCCCACCAAAAATCTTTATTTTTAGTATCTCCCAAATGGTGGTTGTAAAAACAAAAATCTATAGCTTTTTTGGAAAATTGAGGCTGTGGTCAGCTTGGATTCACCCAGTTATAATGGGCTCCAGTCGATGTTTTTCACAGCAGACATTTTAACTTGTCATAGCAGGAAAAACAGAGAAGAAAAAGACAAATTTCATTCACTGGCAGCAGTTCTATCAAATGTGTCAGCAAGACCAGGTCACTGAAGTGTCTTGCTCTCCTCTTAAATAAAACACAGACATTCTCAGTGTTCAGTTATATCTGTGCTTTCCCTGCTGCTGCTGTCAAAATGTCTGCTGTGACCAAAGTCTACATTTTTTAAACGCATAATTCACAGGGCTGGCAATGCGTTCTGAGCTGAAATGCATTTTTCTAATAACCAGGTTATACATTAGTTAAAATGCAGAAAAATGTTCTGATTGTCATCATTAATCACGCAAATGTTGTTTGTGTGGTTGCTGAGCTCTCACATCAGCTGTTGCTCTCTCCTCACGACATCATCTTCTGCAATTCACTGACTCTGCTCATGCTCAACTGATCGCTCTTGCTCGAGATGATAATATAAGCTTGTTGTGTGCCCATCTTTTTACAGTCATTTCTTACATGATGAGCATTAGACCTGACCGGATCCTTCTCTTTTGTACCTGGTTTGTCCACATGGAAGCCAGCAACAGTGTTCATTCTTCTTCCGTTCATTTCAGACATAGGCTACAACAGGGCACTGTATCACCATCACATTGAAAATTCTACCATGTTTTAGTCAAGAAACACATTCAATGTCACCTTGCAAATTCCTGCTCTTTCATGTTGTTGCTTGTGATTTGAATTTTGAGCAAATTGATGCACATAAGACTAAATTCTATGCCTGCAATACATGGGTGCCATATGTATGTCAAATAACAAAAATCATGCTGAAACAATCAGGTTAAAGGGATAGTTCACCCAAAATTCAAATTTCTCATTATCTACTCACCCTCATGTCGACTAAGGGCTGGGAGAAGTTTCAGAGTCCTCCGTGCCTTCTCGGAGTTACAGTGGGGCTCAGTGCAGCACTGCATGTCCATATGACGGTTGCGAACGGAGCTCACTTTTCTTCGTCCAAAAAGACACACCAAAAACCATCCAAATACCTCCATAGTGCTCGTCTGTAATGTCCCTCTTGTATTGAAGCCCCAACATGAGAAATTGTTCCGAAAAAAATTTAATAAGTCTATATTTTAAGCTTGTTTGTAGCGTAGTGCAAATCTCGCGAGATTTGGACGGACCAGGAAGAGCAGTGAATGAGTGGTATTTGGATGTTTTTTGGTTTGAGCTCCGTTCGCAACCGTCATATGGACATGCAGTGCTGCACGGAGCCCCGCTGTAACTCAGAGAAGGCACGGAGGACTCTGAAACTTCTCCCAGCCCTTAGTCATCATGAGGGTGAGTTAAATTTGAATTTTGGGTGAACTATCCCTTTAATAATTAACCATCTCAAAACATATATTGGAGTGAGGCAAGGATGTTTGAGTAGGATCGTCACAGTGAATTCTGACCATTTGCTTTAATAGTAAAGTCTGAAAGTTTTATATTATAATGATACAGCAGTGGGTTTAATGCTGTAAACAGTTTAACAGATGCACCAGGGTGTGTCATCCAACGGAAGTATAATAAAAAAAAATACTGGGCCAGCGAAGAAATAAATTCCATGCACTGCATAACAAAATTTTTATGTAGAAGTTTGACCTTTTGACCTGAAACAGCACCCTCATCAGTTTAGTCAGTGGCATGTTTCGTACCACATCTATCAAACACAACCTCCTCCAAACTCCCACCTTTCGCATAAGCTGTGAAATGATTAATGATAACTAATATTAGCAATAATTGTTATTCATCGTTTCTGTTTCATGCATAAAAAGCAGGTCAGACAATCTATTGACTCACATGCTTCAGTTAAATGCAAATGCAAATTGTGACAAAGACTTATTTACATGATGTACTGTGTCAGTTTCTCCGAGCTTCATCATTGGATGGGTTATCGGTTGGTCATGTGCAAATGGCATGTGTTTATAAGTGCCCCTGTATAAGAGTGTGTGTGTGTGTGTGTATGTGTGTAGTCGGTGTGTGTGGGTGTATGGTGAGTTGTTCGTCTCAGACCGTCTGTGCAGAACAGCTGACAGACACACACACACCCGCTCTGAACAGAAGGCTGCACCCGGGTCCTCGGACATTCACACACACACACACACACACACACACACACACACACACACACACACACACACATACACACAGACACACATTTGCATTCGCATACACACATGATACACACACGTACACACAACACACGTGGAATGCCTTAGTGTGGTATTCGATTCATGCTGGGTCTCTGGGGTGTGTCTGTGGCGACAGAGGGAAACATGATACAGTATACTGTATTTGTATACTCTGTGTGTGTGTGGGATTGTGTGTGTGTGTACAATAACATATACAGATCACATGTACCACAGGCGTTTTGGGGCCAGAAGGTCTGGCCATTGTTGACTTGGCGACAGTGTTGCATTGGCACGGCCGAGGATAAAACAATATGGGAGTGGTACACTTCAATGGTAATATGAAACGTTACAGTGCATCGCTGGGAATTATGGGAATTTGTGCCATGTGCTGTATTATCATCTGCTCACACAGGAAACTGTACCTCATTTCCCTTGCATGAGTTTGATCGCTAGACTTGAAAATCATCAGCGAAACTGCCGTGATAGCACTGTGAGCACATCTGATGACACCTCTTACCACAGGAGAAAACTGCCAGAGTGATAGTGACAGCTTCTAGGATCAGAGGATTCTCGGTCTTTTCAGATTTCTTTTTTTTCTAAATTAAAGGTGAGACATGACAAGACTCGTGAGAATTTTATGTTACTTAAAACATTCGTCAGTTTGCATCAGAAGAGCTCATTTGTGTGCTCGGAGCAAACATCTGGTGCCTTGGGAAAATGATGGTCTGAAGTGTTTCAGTCACTCAGCAGCCAAGGAATCTAGACAGGACTGTAAAAGTTACTCCAGCATGATACAGCTCTGAGTTTACATAGTCACTGATAAAGGTCAGGGATTTCTCAATGCTAACATTAAACGGAGGTAATGAAAAATCAATGTTATGTTCAAAACCCTTCTTACTTCAAATCCTAGTGCTACTTCAGCACTCAACAGGAACTATTAGTCAAAGTGAGGGTCTTAGAAAGCCTTCTAAATGGAGACAGTTTACCGTTGACATTTCAACAGGTTGTTACATGCACTTTACTATTAATAGACAACCGTAATTTGGCGCTGGAAGGACAATGTTGTTTCTTATTGTCACTATTGTTATTTTGCATATAGAAAACTACATGCATCATCATATAGGCCCCGACATACAGCATGGTATCTGTTAGCTGCAATGAATGTCTATGATTCCCTATGCTGCTCGCTTGTACCATTGTGTGCCGAGCAGGGCAAATAAGAAAACATAAGAATGGTGAGCCCAGAACTATTGGCTGTAATGCCAGTAAATAGGACTAAGTGCATGAAAAATGATGAAACACTCATAACCGTTGGTGGTGACACCTTTTGACATTTGACGCTGAATGACCCTACTCCATAGTAGACTTAAAACACATGTATTGCCATCTGGTTTGTTTGTTGCTCTTTCAAAATTAATTTCATCCTCATTTTAACTGGGCTACAATGTTTTACAAACATTTTATCTTGAAAATGTAATGCATATTAATAGTTTGAGTTTGGCATTGAAACTTTTGGAAACTTTTCTTTAAAAAACAGAAAAAAAAAATCTCAATCAAATGAATATTTCTTTGCTTAAGCACTGCCTGGGGCAATGTTTGATTCATCTTGCCTCTCTTCTTCTTCTTATTCCACTTTTCTTTTTTAGCACTCCTGATTTTAGGCTCGAAATAATGTGATAGGGAGAGAAAGGAAACACATGTAGTTTTGAAACTGAGATATCTCACATGGTATTAAATCAGGTAAAAAGGCTGAATACAGTACACTAAATTCCAATTTTTACTCTCAGGAAATTACACTCCAAAAAGTGATAGGTTTGCTTTATTTCCCTAATGGAAAATCTTCCCAGATGACACTGGGATTCAAACTGGCAACCTTCTGGTCATAAAGTCACTTTGAATAGCTGTCAGGCTCCTAAGATCCTACATTTACAAATCCCAGGGACACAGTGAACGCTCGTCTAACTTTTATTGTTACCGAAGGTTCAGAGAGCTTGGAACAGATGACACATAACCCGACAGGGAGGGCCAGATCTTTTATAGGACTCTCGAACATCCCAGAAGTCACCGCAAAATCTAGTTTTATTAGACGTGTATGTGTGTGTGTGTGTGTCAGAGAGAAAGAGGGTGTTTGTGGGAGTTTGGCTCGCCTGCTGTTGTGAAAAGTGTGCCTCTGTAGGAGTTAAATACGTGAGTCAGCTATGAATCACACTTTTTCTGTACCAGTCAAAAACACATGCACACACATGAACCCTCTCACAAACACACTCATGCATGTGCACGTATACTGTACATACAGAGATATGAGTGCGTGATCGTACAGATTAGACACCATTATACAACAAACCCACACAGACATTTACACTGAGCTTGTGATTGTCAATTTATAGCAAAACCTAGTTTTTATTGAAATGGGTTCATTTTAGCATTTATGTACCATTGTACCATCTGTCACAGATGGTAACTGGTTCTATAATAATTAATGAAGCGGAAAATACAATTTGAGCTAGAACAAAAAAAGAATAAAAAACATATTGAGTAACTGTAGAGAATGTGTGAAAACCAACAGAGAAGAAGAAATTAGCTAAACTTAATAGATGAATGATTGAAACCATTAAAAACTATTGGATTGGAAGTGTTAGCTAAATGTAAAATCTAAACTGTTTAAAGGGGCTGTTTTCTCATCTGCTGAACATGGTGTCTTGCTGGAAGTGGGTTGCGGTGTCGATCTTTTGCTAAAAACGCCAGAACACACCTTCTGAGCAGCACTAGCCCTATTTCCCAGGACAAACTGAATGACAAACAATCAGAATAAAATAAGAATAAATGCAGATCCGAATAAAATTGTGTCATGTAAACACACTGATTGGAAAATTTTAATCCAAAAGGAAAGAAAGAACTGAAAGAAATTTCTTTTTCCGATCAAGATGGGTGGTTTATGCCGGTCGATAAGCCGAGCGAGTAGTACTCGAGTACTCGGATATCAGCTGCAGCCCTACAAACAGTACAGTCTACATTGATATCAGTTCAGAAAAAAAGTAGCCTAACATTTGCAGCACATGATGGTTGTAGACAGAGTGCGAAATATAGCTACTGTACAATGACAACTGGGGGGGGGGGTCAACATTTTCTCCAGGGTGTAAAGGGAACCTACAGCGCGTGCTTGAGTTAACAGAAGTTACAGTATCTTGCTTTTTCATAATGTACCACACAAACAACTTTTGCAGTCACCAACAAAATATTCTAGATCTAAACTGCCAGCAAGTCAGACCCACACACACACACACACACACACACACCCATCAAGCCTCATTTCTGCTCAAACACGATCCACACAATGCTGAACCAGAACCAAACACCACATAGCAAAGACAATGGCAGATGGGTCATTCTATAGAAATGGTCGCTTTCCTGTCCCTACATTATTCACCAGGAAAAGCGCTCAAAAGTGTTCAACAATGACACAAAATATACATGTTTTTTTGTAATTAAAGTGTTTTCTTGTCATTAAACCATGCATAAGACAGTTATAATGCACATTTATTTTAAAATATATCTTGAAAATCTGGTTAGTGACATGAATTTGGCTTGTCCCTCGGGTAAGGAGTCATGGTTCAGTGACATTTGAATTTAAATAAATGTTTTTCTCCTGTTTTAAAGATTATAATACAAAGGAAAGTGTTATAGCTATTTAGTATAATACTTAAAAGAATGAAAGTATCAATAAATAATTTAAATAATTTACAAAAAAATAGCTGTCCCTTGATTTCATGTCACTGGTGTTACTATTTGTAAAACCCTTTATTTTGAAAAACTACTTCATCTCTGCAAACATCTTCTGGGGTCAAGAGTTAATTGGAGGCGTGTCCATTTTGAAGAGCACATGGTTAGTCAATAATAATTTCAGTATTAAAAAGGCAAAAACTAAACTAAACCACCATTCAAATACTATTAAAATGAAATTCTAAAACATTTTTTAATGTAAATACACAAACTTCTCATTCACTTCAAATAATCTTGTTCCCGAAAGGGGGCAACTGTCAAACCTGGCAACGCAGCTTTGCGGCTTTGACCACAGTGCTCTGCTAACCAGAGTGACATGCTAATTAGAAAAACCAAACGGACAGATACCTTAGATCCATGACAGAGACGCGACGTGATAAGGTACGGAACAGGCAACAGTGATAAAATCAACATGAAGACGCCAGAGAGGGACGAGCAAGCAAGGGCCAGGTGTTCCTAGCAAAAAACAAAAGGTAGGAGGCATACACGATGAGCTGTAGCCTACACACCTGACACAATAATTCTGCAACTCTGAAAGTTAGTAAGCTAAGTAATAAAGTGTATTAAATAGCTTGGTAGCTACTTACATTAATTTACAGCACTCCAGACGACATGAGTGTCTTTTTTTTTTTTAAATGCACGCGCTTAGTGAGCCGCAGACTCAGGCAATGAAATCAATACATCCATGAATGAAATGGGTCCAGGCTAGCTAGCATGCTAATACTGTAGGTGACTGTTGCTTTCTGCTGCTGGAGACGAGGAGAGTTGGTGAGTAAAGGACGCTAATGTAGCAATAGCACACACAAGTTAGCAAAACATAGGCTAATTGATAAGGTGAAAACCTAACTACATTAATATTTAAGCTAGTTGAAATGAGATAACGTTAGGCCTATTCAAGTAGATTATAGATTGGCTGGTTAAATTCAGTGATGAATGTGTGTAAGTTAACATCCAGGAGAAGATGAAAACATAGTTTGCTTAACATGCTAACTGTTAGCAAAAGGCATTGGGTTTTTAAAAGTAACAGTAAAAGTTATAATAATTAGGCAAGAAAAATTCATAAAATAACACCAAGAGAAGAAATAAATCAATAAATAGTAGTGAGCAAAAAAAAGCAGTTATAGATGAATGGTCTAACAGCTAATTTGGTTTCACATAATGAATTAAAGGTTGAATTTATGATAACTTTGAATTTATAATAATAGAGAAATTAGTGACATTTGTTAAAAGAAATTGAGGAGCACTGCAGTAGAAGAGTCACTCTACAGCAGGCCCTATTGCTGTTTCAGTTTCTGTTTCAGTCTGCGTGGGTGTGTGTGTGTGTATGTCTGACGTCACTTTCAATTTGACTCATCAGTATTCAGGGCTTTCACGCTCTCCCTCTCTGCCAGTGATAAGTGATGCTGATTATCACTGAACTTTTGCTAGGCAGTGTATCTCTCCCGTTACTGCCTCTGTCTGCCCCCCTCTGCCTCTCAGCATGCAACACTTTGCCTGTGAGAGCCAACATTGTTTAAAACGGCTTCACATCTATTAGAAATCAGCTGCTATTAACACTCATTAAAACGCAGGCCCTGCTGTCAGACGCCTTACTAAGCAATAATACTGTAGCACAATGTAGAAATACACTGCCTAGTCAAAAGCTTTTAAATTTTATTATAAACTATGGACATTAATCCTCTGCTTTAACAACCTCTGCTCCCCTGGGAAAGCTCTCTACAAGAGTTTAGGACCTGGTCACCCTCATGCTTGATCCCAAATGTGTACAGTGGTTTAGAATATGGCTGTGTGTGTGTGCCAGTGAAGTTGATCTGTACCCAACTGGGACTACTTTAACTTTGTGGACCTTACTTTGTGCACAACAAGAGCATTGTCAGGTCCCCAGACTGTTGCCACAGAGTTGGAAGCACAACATTGTCAAACTGTGCGCTTTGCTCTTAATTGGAACTAAGGGACGTGTTTAGCCTGAGCCATGACAAACAGACCTAAACCAAAAGTATAGAGCTACCCAAATAATTTTGGGCATGTATTATGTCGCACAGGCCCTGCATTCAGAATATAAATTATATACAAGTATTGCAGTATGACCATCAAAGTACACAGAATTCATGCAGAATAACAATATGCTTTGCTTTCTTGCTGAGAGTCAGATGAGAAGATTAGATGGTGTGTGAAGAATGAAACTAGAGCCTATAGCAGAGGAAGGGGAAAACAACTGGAGTTTATCTAAAAATAAAATAAAAACCCTGCAACACACCTGACAATAGTGGGGTTTCCATCCACCTATTCTTATTTGCATTTTCAAAATTTGCAAAAAAAAACTTGGATGGAAACGCCAGAAATTCGAAAAAGAAAGGCAGAAAATTCACAAAAAAAGTTTTTACACTCGGAGGGGGTGGATTTGTCAGCATATCGGTAAAAGGAAAATGCAACTTTTTGCTATGGAAACAGGTTTTGTAAACAATGACTGACACCGTTCACATCGCAGTATACAATACAAGTTTCCCAGAATGCATTGGCATCAGTGGCATATAGCTGTAAAACAGGCGAAAAACTGTTTTATTTCCTGCTGTAGTGCTGTTATTACGTCACTTTATTAAGTTTTAATTTTTTTTCATGCGAGAAAGTAACGTTTAGATCCCCAATGTGCGGTTAGTTTATCCAAATGACGGCTGTTTAGAAGTTGGCTTCGATGTTTTTTGGAGTTGCTTGCATAGCAAATGGAAACGGGCATAAATTTGGATTTTCTTTTTGCGCATTTTCGCAAAATTCGCTCAAAAATTTTGATACATTTGGATGGAAACCTGACTAATGACTAGTTACCATGTTATATGATTCAAAACAAAACAATCTGGATAACAGTGTTTCATCATATATCTATAATGTGAAAAAACTTTCATATGTCAGGTCCTTATAGCAACAATTAACGATATTCACCCAACAAAATAGGCCCTTGTCATCAGCAGCCTCAGGTGCTCTTGAAGAGCTGCAGCCATCAAAGCCCTCCACATTGAAGATAAAAGATGCTTTGTACTAAGCCAGGGATCCAGGTGCTGATTAATCATGACACAATGCTTCATTTAAAAAGAAAAAGAAAAAACTTTCACTGGTTAATGGTTTTGGTGGGTGAGTATCTTAACTTTAGATGGTCCTGGATCAGCTGTCTCTTCCTACGTCTAGTTCTAAAGAGATTAGACTAATTACCTTCTGCCTCTTGCTGGATCCTACACATATATAGCAATGAGAATAGTTTTGTGTTTTCCATGAAAAATCTGCATAGTAACAAGGGAATATGGCTGTAAAGTAAGTGCAGTTTAAAAAGTCAAGTATTTCACTCTGAAATGTGGAATATAAATGCAAAGTAGCAGAAAATGGAGTGGCTCAAAAATTCCTTTTCCATTGCGTCTCCAAAAACCTTGAGCGCACCTCAGGTGACCTTCACCGAACGTTAAAGCTGCACATCGGCCAAATAAATCACATCTGAACGCTTTGATTCTTCATTCTTATCAAGTCCTTCATGCTTTACCAGTGGAAGCTGTGAGTCGAGTTTATCGCATCGACTCCGAGTGTCTGGGTGGGCGGGTTGGGGTGTGTGTGTTGTGTGTATGTGTGCGTCAGTGGAATCAATTTGCCGAGCGAGATAACGGTGAAACGACGATGCCTAATCTTCCAAACTGATTGCTTGCATTTCATTTCATTTTAAGACCATAAAAGCTTCGTCAGTCTATGTTTTAAAGGATACAGTGATGTGATTTCAGGCTTCAGCTTCTTCTTTTTTTTTTTTCTTCCCCCTAACTCGATATGGCATTTTGGAACTGCATGCTTCATTTAGACCTCTGATGGGGGGAAGAGGGCGCAGAGGGCCGACAAATGCTGTTTGCTTGATGCTGATGAGAGATGGAATTTGTGTGTGTGTGAGTGTGTGTGAAATAGTTTGCATGCAATTTAGCAGCTGGCTTCTGAGTTTTTTTTCCCCCCTTTTTTTCCTCTTTTCCGTTTCACCTCTTTCTTTCCTTCTCTTCCTCGGCTCTCTTCTTCTCATCCTGCTTTTTTTTCTTTCTCCCCCATCTTTGTTAGCGTGGTTATGATAGATGAGTGCATTATAAAGCGGGGACTTGAAGCGGGGGAAATCAATGCTCATTCCTCAGAGGTGTGTGTGTGTGTGCGTGTGTGTGTGTGTGTGTTTGCCAGTTGGCTGTTTGTTAAGAGGTTAGAAGCTGGATACATTCATTGTTTTGGGAGCCAGGGGCTGCAGCTGAGCAGCTCCATCTTGATCTGCTTTCCTTTGACTCAGCAAACCTGCTCCAGCCAGACGAACACACACACACACACACACACACACACACACAAGGCATGCACAACACCAACAATGCTCGCACCCACCCACTCACACAGAGATCGTCCCACCTAGACTCACAACACAGACGTTACACAATCCAGCAGAGAGTATATAGAGTCTTACCTGGACGGCTGCCTGATTGCCCGTCCATTACCTAGCTTTTGTTCCAGTCTCTCCGGCTTGTGTTTCAGATGTCACAGTTTGTTTTGGGTTCTTTTCCAGACTGTTGGCTGGACACAGAGCAGTAAATAGCGCTGATCCGAGGCCACGTTGTTCCTAGAATTACAATAAAACTTCATACAATGCCCCTTTCTCTGCTGCAGCCTTGGTCACAGGTGCACAAAGGCAGGCAACAAGTCGTGATGCATAAGTGGTTTTTTCGTCTGGGATGTAAGAACACGTGCGTTTTTTAGATGTTCTACGCTGTAAAATCAATTAAAAACCGAAGATTTTTTACATCAGAACTACCCATAATAGAGTGTGTGACACAAATTCGGATACATTTGAGTCCCTTTCATCAGCTGGAGTCTCAACTGACAGTTATTTTCACCATCAATTAACCTTCCTCAGTTAATTGGCTAAGAGATCGCAACACTGAAGCCTTCAATTGACCTGTTTTATCTGATTAACAGCTCAAAACTTATATTAATTCTTATATACAACAAAGAAACACTGCAAGATAAAGCTGGAGCCAGTTTGGCGTTTGTGCTTGAAGAAAATTATGATTCAATTATGAGGCTATAATAGTTGCTGATGAATTTTCTGTTGATACAATAATCATTGCTGCTTGAGTCTCAGGCATCCATTGGAATGAAAACTTTGCAGCACTATAGCATTGACTCTGTAAGCCATCGCAGTGAACATGAGGTCATGAGAAAAGGCTTTGAACAAAGAGCTTGTTGATCCTCAAACAGCATCTGCAAAGCTCTTTCTGTGGAATCAGGGACGTCGGTTTGCACTCTACAATTTTTTGTAACTCTCAGAAACTGATAATCTGGCAGTTTGGCCCAGAAGTGTGAAGGTGGGTAGCGTTTGAAGAACTTACTTTCATTACTTTACAGTGCAACACCATGACTTTGTTTGAAGACGGTGTGAAAGTGTGCTGTGTGCAGTTCATTGTGTCGAGACTACAAAGACACAAAGTTCTTGTAGAGAGATTAGAGGATGGAGCCAGGCTGCCGCAGGAATTACGCTCATATTGGAAAATCTCTAGTGCCAACGCAGTGTGTTCTTCATCTGACACCCCTGTCTCCTTATATGTCACTAAATTCTCTTTTCAATTCTGCTGACAAATGTCAAACACAAGGGGGAGAATGTTTTAAAGAGAGACAATGTTACTTTTGTGAATGGCAGAGTTGCCAGGAAGTAATTGGTACAGAAGGTTTGAATCCACAGTGCCATCTGTGTCGAGGTTCAGGCGACAAACGCACTTTGATTGAGGTTAGGGAAACATGGTTTGGGTGTGTGAAGTCGCTGTGAGCTTCTTCTGTATTAAACCAGACCACATTAACCAAGTGCTGTGATTGCCTTAACACAATCATAAAGAAGTTTAATAAAGTCTGTCAGATACATTAACACCATTTTCCTCATTATGTTAATGGAAAACTGACTTTCTGTCATAAAATGTGTTTTTAGTTGCAATTTTAGCTTTATAGTTGTAATTTTCTACTAGCCATAGAATTAGTTTCCATGAGTCTTTCCTGAACTAAACCAAAGCTGACATGTGTTGATGTGGGTTAAAGGGATACGCCAACATTTTTTTTTTCGTGTCTTGCCTCACTCCCGAGTCCATGACAAGCAGATAGACACCATCCTTTCGACTGTGCGTGCAGTAACAAGGGAGATACGGGCAGAGCTGGCGCACCGCTAATTAGCTTAGCTCAAACGCTGGAAGTGCATAGGTAGTGTTAGCCTGCCTCCACCTAAAGTCATAAGAGACACTCTTCAGCAACTCTAAACAGAAACCGGCGAGCTGATCTTCGTCTCAGAGCTGACAAAACTCTCCGGTAAGGCATCTTGAGCGGTCAAATGCCGGTAACAGGACGAGATCGGTCAAAACAGAGGGTTCAAGCAAAGACGGTTTATTTTGGTTCAAGCTATCTACATCGAGGGTAGGTTAGCTTCCTATTTCAAAGTAAAAGCACAAATTCTATCGTCATGGTTTTCTGTATGTAAAGGGCAACGGGTGTTTTATTTTGTGAAAGTAACCGGATGTGCGTTGGTCACAACGGCTAGCTTGAGTAGCGCCAAATTCGTCCGAACAAAATTGTTAACAGCTGGTATTTAGACAAATTAACGACACACTGCTGATCTAAACGGCTACTTTCTCGCCTAAAAATGTTTGAAATGTTGATAAAGTGATATATTTACAGAGTTTAGAGCCAGAATGAAATCAGCTTCTGACTGCTGATTTCGGCCCGGGTAGGAGGCAGGCTAACCTATGTACTTCCAGTGTTTGAGCTAAGTTAATTAGCGGTTCGCCAGCTCTGTCCGTATCTCCCTTGTTACTGCACGCACAGTCGAAAGGATGGTGTCTATCTGCTTGTCATGGACTCGGGAGTGAGGCAATACACGAAAAAAAAAATGTTGCCATATCCCTTTAAAGTGAGACTTTAAAAAAGTTGTCTAACAGTCCTTGTTTGGCAATACAGGCATCACCCATACAGATACTGTATAATAATTGCAGGCTTTCATTATGTAACAAGTTTATAGGCTACATCCTAGGTTGTTTCCAGCAAAGCAAAGCCTTGACAGACTTTTCAAATCAGTGTCCTTAACGACATCACCAGGCAACGATTGTCTAACTTCAACAAGACTGACTGTTCTCTATCATGGATTAGGCTATTTGTTTAAAGGTAGCCTTGAAAGTCTGCACATTGATTTCATACAGCACAGAAACGAATGACCTCCAGTGTATCAAGAAGTACTGTAGAAAACTTCCACCTGCATTACCTGTCATCTGAATCAGCAGAAATATAAAATATAAATGCCATGATTTGCAGTTATTTAATTAAAACTTGCAAACCCACTGGCTTTGGTAGATTTTGAAGTTGTAAAGCTTTCTGGCCACAATACAGTAGAATAAATATTGTAAATCATCTTTATCAGTCCCTTCAGCACTGTGGGGAAGAGGAACCAGGACTCTTTGTCTTTGTTTTCTGTTTCCATTTAATCTCATGGCATGGGGAAACGGGTCCCAAAGCCAAACAAAATGTTTTCTGCCTTATTCAAAAGATAAATAATGTATGATTATCTGATATATACTGACATATATACCTACCGTATAAAAGTGTATAGTATGTGTCTGCATGACTCCTACAAGTGAAGCTTGGAGAGAAAAACTCAAGACACCAGAGTTTGTTTTTTGTTTTGTTCATATAGACAAGCAGCAACACTTCCCACTTCCAGCATACAAACTAAGGTCAATGATCTCCTCAAATATAAAAATGCATGCAGTGTTTCACACTGACGTAGTTACTATACCAATATGACACAAGTTCACATACAACCAGGCAACTGTTGTGTAACTTCAACAGGACTGAATGTTCTCTATGGATTATTTATCTAAAGGAAGTCTTGGAAGTCTGCACATTGATTTCATACAGCACAGAAGTGAATAACTTCCAGAGTATCAGAGAATGTGTTGTAGAAAACCTCCACCTGTATTACCTTACCTGTCATCTGAATCAGCAGAAATGTAAAATATAAATGGCATGATTTGCAGTTATTTAATTAAACTAACTGGCTTTGGTAGATTTTGAAGTTGTAAAGCTTTCTGGCCACAATTCAGTATATGAATATTGTAAATCATCTTTATCAGTCCCTTCAGCACTGTGGGGAAGAGGAACCATGGATTTTTTGACTTTGTTTTCTGTTTCAATTGAATCTCATTGCATGGGGAAACGGGTCCCAAAGTCAAACAAAATGTTTTCTGCCTTAAAAGAAGAAAAAAAAAAAAGTTAAAATATTATCTGTGGCCCCCCCGTGTGTGGCTTAAAATGAACCCTATTTCATACTTCTACCTTATGTTCCCGTGGTTTTGCAGCTGCTTTTGGTTGAAATCTACAAAACGGCAAAAAAAAAAAAAAAGCTGAAATATTGCACAGCAGCTGTTGTATGATCTGAGATGAAGTGGAACAAGCTGCAGGAAAAATGTGTCTTACATTCTCTCGCACAGACTGAAAGAAATCCGCCGTCCTTATAGACAGACTTTGACGACGGGAAACTGCTGGTGAAAAGTACGGCAATGAAAGCTGATTAGTGCTTTCTGGAACCAAGCCCGAAAACCTATAATTTCAAGTAGGGATGCGTCTAGTTATCGATTGCGGTGGGGTGTGGGGGGTTGAACGGTGTTGAAGAGCGTATGAGCCGTGGACGGGGTCATGGAGAGTGATGGTGCTGTGAGGATGAGAGTCCCCTCCAGCGCTGACAGCCCATCATTTCTAGCTATTTTATATATGCTCTCGTAATTGCCATAAAAACAGATACGATCGCAGGCGGTATATAAGCACCTTGAACCAACAGTGAAGCCGCACGATAACGGTATAAAGAGTCTCTCAGACAAGCAGGAGAAATGTGAGGTAATTTCCCCCTCATGCTGCTAAATGTGCTTGAGAGATGTGTCTGAAATAACACGTAGATCGGCCTTACTTGCCAGTAATTTAGTCCCTAAGGGTTGTTTTTTATTTTTTATTCATTCGTAAAAAAATGTGTGCCAGGGAGAATCCGCTTTTCAGTTTCCTAGATAGTGGAGCAGCTGCACATCTCTTTCTTGCTCATTTCTTTGTGATCATTGACTCACGCTGATTTCTGGTTGGAAAGAGTTGAAATATTCCTTTAGCTTGCAGACTTTTCAAGTCCAAGAGTCCACAGTCATGCTTGCAGCTAATTGTGACGTGCTTGAAATGATGAGGCTAATGTCATCAAGGGCTATTTCTTAACAGGATGATGTACTAATGACACAATTTGTGATTTAGGCAGCCAGGCTATGACAAGAACAGTTAGCCATCGCACCTTGTCATTAGTACAATGTAAAGGCCAAATTTGCTTCAGAGAGAAAAGCTGATCAGTTCTCAGATCAGTTACACCACCACATTTCTTTCCCTCCTCCCCTATAGCTTTACCTCCACCCACTAGTAAACATTGTTATCAGCTAACTTGAAACAACAATTCACCTGCTAACTCAACAGTGTTTTTTCTCCTTTTAAATGACAAACCAACTATTTAAAATAGTTTGGCCCTGTGGCTCTTTTCATAATTTTTCTGAGCAGAATATAATGGGCATGACCAAATCAATTATGACTTGTCGTGAGCTTGTTTGTTTCTTTATTGTATTTCTAATTGTTTTTTATGCTTTTAACTTAACTTTTAAATGTATTTTTGTGTTTCATTGTACAGCACTTCTACCCCTGTGGTTTTCTTTTAAATGTGCTACATAAATAAAGTTGATTGATTGATTAATATTGGCTGGATCAGATTTTTTTGGGGTGGGGTTATAACCCTCCTGACCCCCACATAAATTATTACGCCCTTGACAGTGATGCTCAGTGTCTAATGTTTATCATTTTTACCATCATTCTTTACCACTTTTGTCTTAGTGTCAGTATGCTAACATTCTCTAATTTGTCATATGCACTAATTAGCTAACAGTCGCTAATTAGCTAAGATTCACTAATTTGCACTTAACACAAGTCGCAGCTGAGGCTGATGGGAACATCATTAGCTTTGCAGGTACTTACAAACGAAGTGATGGTGCTACAGGAAATGTCACTACTTTAATTACACTGAAACATGTTTATTCATGGAAATACTCACTGATCAGTTTTTATTCTCTCATTGTTATTGTTGTTTTTTCCCCCCCTTTGTAGTCGTGATCTCATTTTGAAACAAATGTGAGTTTACTTACAGTGAGTAACCTTGTTAATATGTGTTTTTGCTGCAGGTCTGGACGACTGCTTGCAGCAGTATGTGTGTGTGTTTGAGCGCGGAGGTGTGTGCGGGGAGAGGCTGCTGAGGATTAGCCACGCCGAACTGGAGGAACTGGGAGTTTCTCGCATCGGACACCAGGAGCTCATCCTGGAGGCTGTGGACTTGCTCTGTGCTCTGGTGAGTCTGTGTGTGTGTGTGTTTGTTTTTTTTAGTTTGAGCGCAGGGCTGGACTCCCATTACCCGTTTGTACAGCTGCAGATGTAATGTATGCTGTTCCGCTTGGATGCACAGTGTAATAGATTGCAGGAGGTAAATTTCATCAAATCTGTGAATCTCCTCATTGTCACAATCACAATCGAAGAGGAAAAACCGTCTCATTTTCAGAGTTTGCAACTATAAATCTATTTCGAAGTGCAAAATATAGGGGTTTGCAAAAACAGTATTACTGGAAAGGATGCACCTGATTACTGAGGTATATTTACTCAATTGTAAAATGACAACCTGTGCATTTTATGAATCATATGGAGTTTGCAAGAAAAGTTTTTTGGCTTCAGGAGAGACTGATAAATAAACATATAATATATGATTATCTGATATATACTGACATATATACCGTATAAAATTGTATAGTATATGTCACCATGACTCCTACAAGTGAAGCTTGGAAAGAAAAACTCATAAACAAAGACACCAGAGTGTTGTTTTGTTCATATAGACAAGCAGCAACACTTCCCACTCCCAGCATACAAATTAAGGTCAATGATCTCCTCAAATATAAATGCATGCAGTGTTGCACACTGACGTAGTTACTATACCAATATGACACAGGTTCACATTATACAAAAGCCCCTCCAGGGAGATTAGGTAGTTTTGTTGCATGCAAAAACACAACGTGATTACTATATGAGCATCATTATCATGCTGTGCCTGTTGGAGGAGAGGCTTCTATTAACCTCTGTTATCGGTAAGAATGCATTGCATATGTTTTGTATGTAAAATCTAAATCTGCAGAATAATTACTAATCACATAAAAATCTGAAATCCAGTCAAGTACCACTATAAGGGTCTTAAAATTATCATATTATAATATGATACATAATTATTATAAGTACAGTACTTGAGTAAATATACATATTTACATTCCACCGTGTTGCAGTCCGTGTGATAACTTTCTCTCTAATATAAAGTTATGAATATGCACCGAGTCCTCAGGAAAACCTGATAAACATGTTGACAAATAAGACTCTTCATTTTTATTCATGGTGGTTCAGTCTCCGGACTCTCAGCTAACGGCTGTTTATATGTGTGTTTATCTGTGTGTGTGTTTGTGTCTGTTTGTGTGTGTGTGCAGAACTCAGGTCTGGAGACGGAGAGCGTCAGGACTCTGGCTCACAAACTCGGCGCCTCGGCCAAAAACCTGCAGAACTTCATTTCCGGGCGCCGTCGGAGCAGCCAATCAGAGAGCAGGAGCTCGCGGCGGCTACCCAATGATCTGCTGACCTCCGTGGTTGACCTCATCACCGCCGCCAAGAGCCTGCTCGCCTGGCTGGACAGGTAATAAGTTCTAACTCGCTCAGTTTTTTTTCTTTAGTTGACTTGCAGATTGGAGTTTTAGCTAAAAAACCTTTTTCAGTATTTCACTGTTACGTCTGAAGAATAATCATTTTTCATGGAGGGAAAAGCACGGCTATTATTTATAGGTCAGTTTCCAACCTTTAACCACATTTTATGAAACTGAAAATGAATGTGCACTTCTGTCCACTGTTTTATCCACTGCTCTTCTCATTTATTTCTGGTGTCTCCACTGTGATTCTTTTTTACATTTTTTTATTCACAAATTGAAAAGGCTCATAAGCAGGTGGATGGAAACCCACCTAATGACATTAACAATGTCTCCAGGATTCACATGTCACACATTTCTTTTCTTATTTACGCCTCTGCTTTTCATGCAATGACACGCCAACATGTCTTCCACTGACAAAGTAGAATACATTCGAGAGCCCACGCACCCACTCAGGTGTCTTCAGTTATTTCATTTATAAGAATATAATATGGCTGCTTTATCACAGTAGAGGCAGAACAAGAGGAACATAGGTTTCTGTTATCCTAGCTTGAAAATGATAAATTACCAAAGGAAACAGACAGTAAAGAGCGCCTATTGAATTGCAATGCTTGAATTGTATTGCTTGTGTGGTAGCCAGGTGCATACAGTAGTTGTTCATGTTCAAGGTTATAGAATAATTGATTAATATTTTCCTGTGTTGTTGCAAGAAGTTGAGGACTCTCTACGTCAATTACAATCAATCAGTCGGTCCATCAGTCAGTCAGTTGTTTTTTACTGTCCCCAAGGGGGAAGTTTGCTTTGTTGCCAGATGACATCACATAATCATTTATCAGTTAAACACAACAGTAAAAAAAAAACACAAGCTCCAGACAGTGAGAGAAACACTATGAATATAAATCAGAACTGTGTTTATCTACCAAAGACAAGACACTGAAAATAAATTAAAAACAAAGTGTCTACTCAGATCCTGCATAGATAGATAGATAGATAGATAGATAGATAGATAGATAGATAGATAGATAGATAGATAGATAGATAGATAGATAGATAGATAGATAGAAGGTGATATTTTACTTGCTAAACAAAAACCTTGAGCTGAATCTCTCATATTTCAATACTTCATATGGAAACCAGAGTTATCAATCATACACATCTTTATTTAATTCTCTATTTGTTCAACTTCAGCTCCGATCTGTAAGACATCAACTCTCCTGTAGGTCTACGTCTCCTGCAGCTGTTGCTTGTTGACATCTTTTAGAAATATGAGAAATATGTTTTTCTTTTCTTCCAAAGGGATAATGTCAGACCTCTCCTCTCACCGTGTTTCTCCGTCTCTCGCCCTCACTCTTCTTTCTCTCCGTCACTTCATTTATTCATGACTCAACACGATCCCCTGCACACGACACACACATCAGATACAGAACTAAAGGTCTTAGACATTGGCTCTTCAAATGTCAGGCACCCACATCTGTCCTCGGGCCATCTGACACACACACACACACACAGACACACACATACACACATACACTTCACTCACACAGCCTCGCACATACAAGTATAAATGCACAGAGCCATGTCCACAAGCACACTCGACAGAAAGTTGAGGTGTGATAGACCCATAGAAACGCCCACTCCGCTCGCGCAAACACTCACTCGCAGACACACTCCCACGAGCGCACACGCACTGACACACACTTATGCAAGCGTGCGCGCCGGATCGCCCACGCGGCAACAGTGATGCAACTGTAAATGGCAAAGCGACAGTGAGAGAAAGAGAGAGAGAGAGAGAGAGAGAGAGAGAGAGGGGATGTATGGATAGACGCAGCCGAGCGGCCGCTTCACTCTCTCTGTTTAATGTGTCTTTATGGTTTCATGCAGCTTATTACACACACAACCAGTACATGGGGAGAGGAGCGTCTGTGTGAGATTTACACACACCGTCCCACTGCAGCTTTTATTGCAGTGAAATATCATCTCCTCCTGCAATTGATTGATAGGGGAGACGGGGGTAAGAAGATGAGCATAGGGGCAACTGAGCCACCCCTCGTTGCTAGGAAACTATAAGAAAAATTGAGCATGTGACCAAATATTTAGGAGGAAGGCGTCATTTCATAGAGTCTGTGAAGGTAAGAACCACGTTAGTGAAGTGGTTAGACATTTATATCCAAAAAAACATTTTTCACCCTCAAAAGTGAATTAAGTCGATTATAAGTTTCATGAGATTTGTTTAGACCAGAATAGATAATTATAGATTGTGGTATCTATGAGCTATGAGGTAATAAACCTAGCAAGTGCACCATTTTATGTCCTAATTATTAAATCAAGATTCTGCATATTTATGATTACAGCAAGTAAGTTTTCTTTTTTTTTTTAATCTTTGTAATCAGGGCGTCATTGAAAAAGAGAGCCTGCTCTCAATTGGTTTCCCTGAATAAATAAAGGTTTGAAATGAAATGAAGAAGTTTCTGCAGAGTTAAAGTTGTTTATGGTGAGACCAAGCTTTACTTTCAGCAGTCCCAGCAGTTGGTGTTCACCTGCAACCTGGACAGGTGGAATATGGTGTAAAGGGGGAGGTGGGAGATGGATGGAAGGAAAGGAGGGAGTGTCCACTTTTTATTGGACATGCTATTTTATCAAAACAGTTATATTTACACTCTCATTATATTTATTTGTAGAGACTAGACTACATCCTGTATTATGCAGATATATTAGTTAGAAACAAAACTATAATGGGGCACAGGCTCCACCCTTGTCTGAATGGGCCTTATTTGAGGCCACCTGTTGTTGCAGTATACATGCAGTAACATGTTGGTCCTTTATTGTTTGAACTAGCCGCTTAATAAAAGCTGTTTATATTTTTCTATCAGCGAAGAGCTGCCTTGGATCCTGTTTTTTCTCAGTTAAAACTATAGTTGTCTTGATGTAGTCATCCTGAGAATATGAAAAGTGGCTGAACCCCGGTCTCCCCTACCACTGGAGCTAACAACAAGCTGTGTCTCATATAAGATGCGTGCTGGACAATATGCTCAACTCATTAAGAGATTCTTAACAACATGGGAAAAGGTTATGGCTTCCACACGTGTTAGGTTGGAATCTTGTATCAACACCCAGGAGGACTCCTTCCTAAAGGAGTTTACAACAGAGCAACAAATTAGCATAAAGCATGTTCAGACTCAACGCTCATTTCCCTCTGATTGCCGGTTGTTTCGACCTCTCAGGGACGGAGGAGAAGAGCAACAGCAGTTTCTTCAAACGCTCGCCGTCTTCTCGTGACTATGGGAGACGTTTCTTAGCCTTTTTCCCATGTATAAAAGAACAGCATGGGTACAGCGCGGATCATCTTTATCCCCGCCTCTGATACCCTGATGTCTCTTTATCTATATACTTTTCTCCTTCTCTGCGGTGACAAACACCATTTTGATCTTGGTGCGCACATCGAGTCGACACAGTGCAGGAGACAAACACTTCGTTTTTTAAAGCTGTCAGGGAGAAAAAGTGAGTTTATCTCTCCAGGATGACTGAAATTCGCAGCCCTGTTATTCTCCCTTTGAGCTCCTTATTTCCTCTTTATATGCACATTTGAAAGCACCGACCTATGAATTAATAACATGGCCACACAGGCTTCAGTTTATGTGTGCTGTATTTTGCTGATATCTTCAAAATGCAGTAGTAGTTTAGATCCCTTTTTTTTTTTGCTATTTTTAACCAATATAGTGAATGAGCAGACTTTAAATTTTCATCCGAATATGAGGAGGGATACTCCCAGAGTGGTATTGATTGGATCAATGCCCAGTGGGGGGAGTAGATCAAAATTGATGTGGTGATATTTTGGGAGGCGACATGCTGGAGTGTTGCATGATTTGATCAGCACTGACCCGTGTAGTAGACACCGAGCATGTCATACAGAGAGAGGAAGAAGGAGCTGAGGTGTGACTTGCAACATCTTGTCCTCCTTGTAAAAAATTGGCACAGGAAGTGTGAGCAAGAGAGCGAGCAAAGGTGGATGGTTGAGGATTTAGAGAAGGAGTTGGGCAAATGTAGACTCTCTTCCTTTCTCTCTGGTGATCTTTTAAATCATCATGTACGCACTTAGTCTTGTACAATAGCTTTAACACACAATGACTTGTATACATGTGATAAATGGGAGGGGGAGAAGGAGGAGGAGGGTAATGGCGTGACTCATTTTCTATATTGGGACACCACCAGGTGTAATTTCGCTCCATTTACCTCTGTAGAAAAGAACTTTAGATTTGTAGCCTGAGCCCCGGCCTCAGCGCTAGAACAAGCCCACAGGTTGTTTGCGCAGCAGGCTGTTATGACCCGTGGTTACGTTTTGTTGCTAGGCGACATCTAGCAGTAATTATGACAAGACCAAAGGGAAAAGTGTGGTGACATATGAATGATCAATGATGAATGAAGACTTTATTTCCAACATGTGAAAATATTACAATAATAGATGAGGCCAAACAAATCAGTTTGGATTAAAGGAGCAGTTTAAGTTATCGACCACATTGTTATTTCTGTAACCGTGGCAACTCACATCGTCGAATGTTGACAAAACTTATTTTAACCTAGATCGCTTTTCCAAAGCTAACCGACTAGTTTTTGTGCAGAACCATGCCACGGCGGTTGTCATAGTAACCAGGACAAACAAGGTGCTCGCAGTGTTTCAGGAGGCGTTCCTGTGGTATGGGTCGTATCGGACAGTTTAAAAAAACATCGTAGACCACATAGTTGTTGAGGTTTGGAGGACTTGGTCAACCACCACCGGCCTGAACTCCACACACTCTATTGGCCCTGCAATGTACAGAGCAAGCTTCCTTTTGCATTGGTGTTAAAAGTCCCATGTGTAAAATGAGGGTAAAACAGTGACATCTAGCATTCTGATTCTATTATTTATCTATTTAATAATTCTATTGTTCATTTACGAACGTGAAACTCTTGAAAACGTGCTCTCTGGTTGGCTGGATTTTCCAGTCCGTACAAACATGGCGGTGCAAGAGGGCGACAGTCTCTAAGCAAGCCCCTTGCTATTATGTATAAAAGAAGAATTATAAGGCTTTGAAAACCAAACAGATTTTGTTTTATAGCAATTATACAAATATATTCATTAGTAGTATATTCAGGTTTTGCCAATAAACCTTGACAAACATTACACACGGGACCTTTAAATGTTGATTTGAACCTTTTACTGTATGGTGTCAGTAAATTGACTCATGGCTACAAACGAAGCCCTGTGTTTTAGATTATGTATGTACACCTGTGTGTGTTCACATTGAGGCATGTTGGCACCAATAAAAAGTGGAATAAGCAGTTCCATCAATGGATGTGCCGACAACTATCACACGCATTACTCTGATGCTGAAGGAAACTTGATAATGTGTTTATTCTCAGACAAGTTCTGAACTATTAAGGAGCGTCTTTTGTCTCTGATGTCTAAGCGGATTTATGGATATCTATTCACAATGGACATGGGAGATAATGGCATCCTCGGAAAGTGTGAGTCACACCCGATCCAAAAATACGAGAATATCACGTCTGTGAGTTCAGATTTGACTAAAATTATGACTCAAAATCTGACGCAAACTGGGGCGACCGGGCCATTAGGGTTTTTAGAAACTTGATTTACCTTCATTCGTTTCATTTCACCTCCTGCACTTGGACTCAGGCGTTTCTCTCGCTGGCCACAATGTCACAGCCTCTGAGCTGCCTCTTCTTGAGTGTTTTCTGAGTGTTTTGTTTGAGGGTTGGAGCCTGATGGTGAACAAAACAGTCTGTGTAGCCTTAGGTCTTGCGTATATATAGCACTCAGCCTCAATACTGATGACCCAAATCACACACACACCATAGATAAATCATACACTAGAGGCTGTGGCCGAATTTTAATCTGGGTCTTTAGAACAATGAAGCAAAGTGATGGTTTGTGTCTTTTGCGTGTGTTTCAGTTTCATTTCACCACCGTGTTGTGTTTGCTACCATGATGTGCATGTCGATAATCTTAAGTCTGCATTGTGTTATGACAATGACTTTCTCTGTATGGCTCTATAGCTGAGGAGCATTGTGTGTCTGCATGTGGTGTGCATGCTGTCATTAGGACCCCATTATCTGCAGTGTGCATTCTTATCATTAATACCTCGGTCACACCTGAGTAGTCGAGGTTACAATGCACCAGGGGAACCATTTTCTGTTTGCACAAAAAAAAGAAGTGGCTTTAAACACTCTCCTCTTGCAGGAAAATAGGAACATTTTCAAAAACAAACTCCACAGCTGAACGTGCACTCTTCAGTGGAAACTCTGACTGCGTGCACAAACATGTGGGAGACATGTTGCCGGTGGCAAAGTAGCATAATAAACCCAAAAAACGGTCTAATAGCCCGGCTCACACAGTTTATTTCAGTCAATTTAAAAGCACAGTCTTTTTTTTTTAAAGAACATCCACACCTCGGCTGTGCTTTTTGTGTTTGTTTGTTTCAAAATGACAAACAAGTTGGTATGAGGTGTGTAAATCGCTGCACTTGGAACAGAGTGGCCCATTTACCTGGTTCACTGATACAGCTTCAGTCGTCATCCTCAGCAGCTGCATCCGCTTCTCTCTGAAAGGTGTGAGGAGGAGGTTTTCTCTAATGTTTGAATATCTAAGCTGCTGATTAATAGCCTACTAGTATCACTTCCATAAACTTTTATATATATATATAATAGTTAATTCCTCTTCTGGAGAATTTGGGGACTTTGTCTTTTTGGTCACACCACAGCTATGACTACTGATCAGTAAACACCAGGGAGGATAAAGATAGACTATGCAATTAATATTAATTGACATGTTTTAAGCCAGAGACATTAGACACTCCACCCCCAGGCTAGCTCAGAACATTGTTACCATGGCAACAATCAATGACACTTCAGAGAAGCCAGTTGCACCTCAACAACTGGAAAAAAAAATGTAGCTCACAAGTTGTAGTTTGTTGCCTGAAAGCAAAAGAGGGGAACATTTCGAGACAACAGTGATTTCATTTATTTATTCATTTTATAAATCAGATTCTTTTGTTATTGTTGCTGAATTTTCCAAATTAAATGATGTGCTTTTACTCCTCCTGAAGCCAAACAGAACTGCTGGGGTGAGTGGAGCCGAGTGGATGGATGTGGTTCCTCAGTCGACCATTTCTTGTAAAGTCTTTAATTTACTGCCAATTACTTGTTCCCCAATCAAGATAGTCAAGACAAACTTTGTGCAAAGGATGAATTTAGACGTCCATCTAAAGTCTGATTATTTGGTTACTGTATATCTAAGCCACAGTCAAAGTCTGTCTTTGAGAAGCCGGGCCCTGGTCTCTCAAATGTTATATTTGTGGTTTGAATTTGGCTTTTCATTCAATCTTGTGTGACTGTATAATCAAAATATGTAATGAATAATTCTGATTAAATGTTGTACTTAGTTGACCAGCAAACAGAGCCCAGAATATTCAGTGAAGCAAAGCAGCAAGATGTTACTGTGCATTTTAGAAGCTGAACTCTGCAGATATTTGGCATTTTATATCTGACAGAAAAGAATTAAATTAAATGAAATATTTGCAGATTAACTGAGTAATTCTTGCAGTTCTCTATCCCACGCATGCAACACGTCTGATTTATAATGCATGTGCAGCTTGAGTCGTGAACAACATCCCTTAAATCCACTTACTCACTGACTAGACTGCTGTGCCTGTGTGTATGTGTGTTTGCACAGAATACGTGTTGCGTGTCAACTTCCCCCTCTCTCTCTGTCTCTAACAATGCTGTTGTCCGTCTCCACTGTACATTATCCGGTGCAGCAGAAACAATATAAGACATGCTGGTGTGCTATCTGTTCCTCCCAGGTCTCCCTTTGCTGCAGTGGCAGACTACTCAGTAACCCGAAATAATGTCATTCAGCTCTGCCTGGAGCTCACCACCATTGTACAGCAGGTGTGTGGAATTGTTTGTGTCTGGCTGACTGTCTATGTGTGTGTGTGTGTGTGTGTGTGTGTGTGTTTTGAAGGCTGATAGCTCTTATTCTCCACCACTTGAAGTGTGAGGGAGAGGAGGATAGCTGCCTTGGGTTGTCACATACCCTTATGAACAGTGTGTGTGTGTGTGGGAGTGATGCAGCAGCCTCAGACTCCTGCTCGCTGCATCCACTGCACGAGACGTTGCTATTTACATCCTTTGCAGTCTGTCTTTTTTTCTGTGTGACTGATGTGCTGCTGTATAAATAAAGGATAGATGTGTCTCTTTGTGTGGGAGTGTGTTTATCTGCGAGTGGTATAGTGTGTGCAGGTGTAGGGTTCAGTAATGTGAGGCCCCAGACAGTATACTATACAGAAAGTAGCAGAGTGAGCGCTATGAGATGGTGTGTGTGAGTATTTGCAAGACAGGATGTTCTGCTCGCGCTACATTAAATTCTGCTTGTCCCTCAGGACTGTACGGTGTTTGAGACGGAGAACAAAATCCTTCATGTGGTGAGTCCAGCTTTTCTCAGCCAGCTGTCGCTTATTTGCTCTGTGATGATGGATAGCATCCCTTTTTTTCTCTTCTTGTTTTAATTACTTCATTACCATTATTGCATTTTCTTTTCACACATTTTGATACAATACTGAACAGAGCCTCCAGCCTTGGTCCCCGGTGCTTCAGTAGAAATGATTGAAACCTTAAGCAGCTAAATTTAAAAAAAAAAGAAAAAATTCTGCAGCTGGAGGACAGTTAGCGTAGCATAGCATAATATAAAGCCTGGAAGCAAGAGGAAACAACTACAGTAGGTTCTTTTACAAAATTTGTAAATAGAACAACAATTCTGATTCACATGGATAAACAGTATATGACTCATTTACTTAAAAAGCTTAAAGTTACTTACAAAATGTCCCAAAAGACTTATGCTAATTGCTTGACAACAGGACAGAACAAGGATCCATTAACAGAGCAGAGGCTGAAACACAATTGGAAGTAACACAAAAGTTATTATGGAATATTTAAGTGCCATGCATGATATAACTTACAAGTAGATCCACCATTACTGCATAGCTACTCTTTACCCATTAATATGAAATATGAAAGATGGCCAGTTCTGTGTAAAGAGAGGGGAAAAAAAAACTTTTGATGAGAAGTTGACCTCAGTAAATTTTTAATGTAGGACTTTCAAGAAGTAACTCTGCCTTATTCTGATTAACTTTAACTTGAAATGAGTGGACTTCAGAGGCGGTGGTTGTCATATTTTCGACAGAGCTGGGCTGGTTTCCCATCATTTTCATTCTTCATACCAAGCCAGGCTAATCACCTCGAGACTCGGGCTGCATATTGCAGAAAAAACTTTTGATTAGTCTAACTCGTCAGTGTTAAGTCAATTTAAATACCCCAAATCAGCTGCTTCTGCTCTGTTCTGTTAACGTGTTCCAAACAAATAGGATATAGCACCCTTAAAATTAGCTGACTCAATTTTATTAGTACTGATTGCATTGTGTTTTATTTAGATTTAAAGTGATATTTCAACATTTTGGCAAATTGGCCCATTGTCATAATCCCTATAGTTTCAGGAGTAGGTTTGTTACCTTTAATTGTCGGTGCAAGCTATTTTTAGAACGGTGGAGCAGAGCCGCGAGCTGCTCAGAGCTACGCTATACGGAGGCTCATGGAATTTCTTGGTTTCCCTCATCAAACTCATCAAATACACAATCCAGTTTTTTAGCAAGCAGTCTGCATCTACCCCGAAAACAACTCGTCACGTTCCGTTGTCATCTCATAGCGTGGTGAATGTGAAGGTCACAACTTGTCCACCACAGTGTTTTGTTGTTGGATTGTGTATTTGATTGAGTTTGATGAGGGAAACCAAGAAATCCCATTAGCCTCCGTAGCGAAGCTCTGAGCAGCTTCATTGCACCATTCTAAACATAGCTTGCACCGACAATTAAAGGTAATGAACCTACTCTTAAAACTATAGGGATTATGGCAATGGGCCAATTTGCCAATATGTTGAACTATTCCTTTAACTTCTATAACTATCAGTGATTTGAATACACTGTAGTACATAGATGTGCTTTCAATTAGTCAAAACCATGTTTTTAAGTGACAGAAAAAGAATGGCACCCATTTAGTATAGTAATAGTATCATAGTGTCCTTCACAAAATGATGGACGTGAATGGAATCAAATCACTTTAAAATTAGCATCATCTCCTTCCAGGAATAACAGAGTTGTTGTGGGTTAGTGGTTTCTGCAGTGGGCGGTGGCTTAAGTGTAATGGAGCTTTTTACAGCCGGCAGTTTGACTTGTCAAACACAGGTGTGTCCAATAACCTCACTAATTGCCGCATTGCCTGGCAGTAATTGGTGGAAAGGAGCCGTGGTTCCTGTTATTAGTTCCACCTGTGCTCCTCCTGTCAAGACAAGCCAACAAATGCGCTGTGAAAAGGACTCATGATAAGGACATGAAGGCTGCGCTAACAAGGCTGTCAAGGCTCATCCTAGTTAAAGATTTATTCCCCGAGAATGACATTTAAATTACAAGACGGATACGTTTTATTCTCTGAAAAAGGATGTAAAAATCCAAAATGATGAACACCACACTCCTGACTGAGTTCATGCTCAAAATAGCAGGAAAGTTTCTGGGAGAAGTTTTGGAAGACGCCACTGCTGTAGATTAAGAGGTAGTCAGCACTTTGAATTCTGACTTCTCTCTACCTTTGGCAGCGTGTGTGTGTGTGTGTGTGTGTGTGTGGAGGCCTTTGACGTTTTTTGCTGAAATAAATATTGCACTTAAATGTATTTAGGTAGAATTTTTCACAGTCGTGGGCACCGCAAATTGAATTCACCCCCGTGATGTTGGTGTGGGGGCAGGAACACTGACAATTACAAGGAAAACTTTCTGCAGGATTAAATACTGCTGGAGATAAGTGAGAAAATGCTTTTTTTTTGTAATTTGGGTGAAGTGACCCTTTCAAATTCTACAGCAAATCAGCCTTGAAGCACAGCTCTGCTGATAGCGACAGCCATTGTGTTTGGATTTGCAGAAGAATCTGCTGCATAAAACATTCGAATATGCTTACAGTGGCACGAAAAAAGTAAGTGAGGCCTTAAGGTGACCTGGGTTCTTGCACTGACTTGTCATAAAATGTGACCTGATCTTCACATAACTGAAAAAATCCAGACAAATGCATTGTCCCTGAACTAATATGACACAATTATAATCTTTTGTGTCTCTATTGAAAACAGACGTAGACAGCTAAGACCCAGCTCATGACGCTCCCTGCACCCTGCTTCACCTTTGTGGATGATAATCTTAGGCTTTTAGTAAGCTGTGCCCTTTCTACACCATAAATAGTGCTGCATGTTTCTCCCGAGCAATTCAACTTAAGTTTCATAACTCCCATAAAACATTTTCCCCAGCAGCATTGTAGAGTGTAAATGTGCTCTTTATAAACGTCAGTGGCACAACAATGTTATTTTAGAGAGCAGCAGCTTCCATGCACTGTGGTTTGTGTGTGTGTACTGTATGTGTGTGTGTGTGTAGCCACTCATGAACAGAGATGTTCAGCAGCTCCAATGATTTGTGTAGGCCCCCAGCTGTTACACTGAGGTTCTTTGTTAAAATCTACTTTGTGCCTTTTGGAGCCATCTTAGCTGGACGCCCACTTCTAGGGAAAGTGGCCACAGAACTGAATCATTTCCATTTATAGACGGTTTGTCAGAATGTTGACTGATAGAGAGCTAAACTCTTTGAGATGGCTGCTATCAATATTTTTTGTTGTGCACTGCAAACTCCAGATATTGTTTCATACGCTTTTGTTGAACAAGACAGAACAATACAATTATTTGTGCATTCATTAAAATTCAATATGTAAACCTGGATGAAGGTCTGACTATGTTTAAAGGGATAGTTCAACATTTTGGCAATTTCACCTATTGCCATAATCCCTATAGTCATAGGGGTAGGTTAATTACCTTAAAGGGATATTCCGGCGTAAATTTAATCCATGATCTAACACACCATGACATCGAGCAAGACCCCTCCCTCGAGAGATCATGTTTGCCAAATGCAAACTCCTCTAGTTGTAGCAGCTTCAGCAAAGACCGCACGATAGCAAAACACTGCGGTCTATTTCTCCACGAGCAAACTGCGATCAAAAAAGCCACTCATAGCCACAAATAATGCTCAGAACAGCACCAAACTTCGTCAACAGTGCAGATAGCGTCCCAGCACATAATACGAGGCATCAACACCTGCTAGTTTTGCCTGGTTTCTATTGGAAAGACATGAAAACACAACTCACCCACTCTCCTCCATCCATTTGAGACACGAGCTGCTCAGGGAACACAATATGGTGAACGGTACAGGTCCCCTGTCCCTCAAAACTCATCAAATACACAATCCAACAACTCCAAAATGCTCTCGTGGAGAAGTTGTGACCTGCACATTCACCACGCTATGAAATAATCATGTATAATTATGTAACACTTTGAACTACTTTTTTGAGTAAACGTGCGCTTTTGAAATCCGAGCAGCCATGTCTCGAATGTAGTTCCAGCTATGCATTTGCCTCGAAAACAACTCTGTCTCGTAATGTTAGATCATTATTTCATAGTGTGGTGAATGTGCAGGTCACAACTTGTCCACAAGAGTGTTTTGGAGTTGTTGGATTGTGTATCTGATGAGTTTTGAGGGACAGGGGACCTGTACCATTCACCTCCATTGTGTTTGCTGAGCAGCTCATGTCTCTGCCCCGCTGATCTCAAAACAACATGCACCGATGATTAAAGGTAATGAACCTACTCATATGACTATACGGATTATGGCAATAGGCAAATTTGCCAAAATGTTGAACTGCCCCTTTAATCTTATCTCTTCCTGCCACTGTGTTTTCCTCAGTGAAACCAAATCCTACATAGAAAAACAAAACGAGTAGCAACCTTTTGTGGCAGTAAGCAAAGAGTTTTATTAAATGTACAGTCAAATACGAGATGCAGGTTGTTATTTGTTTTCTGGTTTTCATCTCTGTTTGCTTAATAAGCACCAGTGCTGACCCTGTTTTGCTGCAGCCTCTGCGCCGTGCTGCCTGTCCTCTCTCATTTTCCTCTTCCTCTCCACAGTGTAAGACTCTGTCGGAGGTGTGTGAGCACATTGTGTGTGTGTCATCGGACCCACTGGTTTCTCAGTCGGCCCACCTCGAGCTGGTTCACCTCACCAACATCAAACCCTCTGAAGGCCTGGTAATGACCGACTGTCTCCGCACTGCTTATTTCAGGTTTAGTTTGTCGCTCAGTGTGCAACATTAACAACAACTAAAGCCTTTTCCGATTGAGTTGACATCCACTGAACGAAGCCCAGGAGACCGTGGCAGCCTTGTTGTAATGCTGTGTGTTTATTTGAGATCTACATAAAAAGGAAATCAATCCATATCTTAATGAATGACAATATGTCTCTGTGTCCCATAGCATCAGTATAATGACACTTTACTTATCTTTCTCATTCACACAAAGCTGCATAAAATCAGTTCACTTGATTTAAACAAAACTCTCCTTATGTTCTTCTCGTCCATCAGGGAATGTACATCAAGTCGACCTACGACGGCCTCCACGTGATCACAGGAACTACTGAAGGCGTGAGAGGCTACAATCCCTTTTTTTCACACATTCACTCTCTAACTTCCAGCAAAGTACTTAATCTCTACAATATCTGTGACATAAATAAACCGTAGTGGATTTCCCACCATGCCCGGGGACCATAGAGCACAGAAAAACCAATTCCTACGCGGAATATCTGCAAAACTGACATGCAGATCTATAACAGCGTATCAGGTTCCATAGAGATGACTCTTGTGTTATATTATAGCTTATTTAAGTACACTTTGTTGTGAAACTTCCCCACTCTGGAATGCAGGGATCGATAAGCTCCGATCAATTCACACCCGTCTTTTTTCTCTCACTGTTCTGCCTCTGTAGTCTCCAGCTGACCGCTGTAAGAAGATCCATGCAGGAGATGAAGTCATCCAAGTCAATCACCAGACTGTGGTTTGTTTCTTATTGTGTATACGTGTGTGTGTGTGTGTGAGTGTGTGTTTTCTTATACAGTAGTTCCTAAATATATCTTTTTGAGTTGGCTGCGTTTTTCTGCTGAGCAAGTAGTTTTAGTTTTTATACTTGAACTGCATTTTTCTGCTAATACTTACTTTACTTGAGTTGGATTTTGACTGCAGGGCTTTTACTTGCAATGGCATATTTTACATTGTTGTCTTGGTATGTTAAGTACCATATCTGAATACTTTTGACATTATTGTGCAGGTGTTTATACAGTACATGAATGTTCTCAATCTCATTGTGAATGTAGTTATGATGGATACTTTGATTTTTCAAAATTAAAGATACATATGTGATTGATCATGTAAATAAGATAAATGCATGTTAAAGGGTATTTTAATTTTAATTTTTAGGCTGCTCACCACACATAATTTGGCCTATTGATGTAAAATCACCACTTTCTATATTTCCCAAATGATGCCATTTGAAAATATATGGCTCATATTGTGGGAGTAAGCTAAACTTTTAAGCTGCTATGATCAATATTTTATTAACAATGAATGATAGCAAGATGGAAATATGAAAGACGTCACTGGAAGAGATAGTTATCAATGACTCAGCTCTACAGAGAGTTTAATAAGCTAATTACTTTGATTTTTCCAGAACTTTTTTGATTGATGCTCAAAAATCTGTTTATTATGGAGCTTCAGTATCATCAGAAAAGATTCATATGAGCAGGAACTTTTAAGTAGGATTTTATCAGTAAGATAAATATTATAAGTAAGTTGTCAGAAGTAATTAATGCATCAGGATAAAACCTATAGGGGATTGTTTAATGATCGGCCCACCCGTCTGTTTACTGTATTGCAGATTGTGCCCTTAGTTTACAAGGTGCAGATGCACACGGGCTGCATTTGAATTAGTGTAATCTGATCCTCCAACCTTTCCATGCACCTCCTCGTGCATTACGATCAGATCTCAGGTCAGTCGGGTAAATGCAGTTAAGAGAATTTGCTCACCTTAATGAGAAAGTTATCTCCCTGCAAAGGTCAGAGGGCTGTAAAGTCACAGAGATGCAGCCAAGAAACCCACAGCAGCCATTTTTGTATTCTTTGTTTACAGTACTGTAGGTTTTTCTCCCTACAAACAAGGGGCGTTGGCATGGTTTTGCGCAAACAGTTGCTAAAAATGATCGAACGTACATGATAAGAAGCATTTGTTTTCAAATTGAGGGCAGGTTACATCACATGGAAGCTCTATAGATAGACTTACCACCTCCACACCCACTTGCCTTGCACAGAAGGCTCAACAAGCCAGATCCAATCACGACATGGCCAGAATTCAAACTTCATGCACAACAACAAACGCTGGTTATAAGTCGACTTGTAATTGCTTTTGTTTATCATCCAGATGAGGATGTTTTGTTTTGTTTTGCAGCAGGCTATAATCCTCTGTCCTCTCCCATCCACAGGTGGGCTGGCAGTTACGTAACCTGGTCGGCTCGCTGAGAGCCGATAAAGGCGTCGTGTCCCTGACCCTGAAGAAGCGTCCGCAGAGCACGCTCAGCTCCGCCCCCGCGCTGCTGAAGAACATGCGCTGGAAACCCCTGGCTCTGCAGGTGGGGACCGGCTCGTACCTTTTATAGACTTTATTAAAGCACCGCACTGGCCCACATAATTCCCCACGGCATTCGCGCTCTTCCCCGTACGACTTGCAGCCAAAGTGTGTAATTAGGTCAGGGTACTGTGGCTCAGCATGGTGTTGTTTGCCAGCTGAAACACACTGGAAACGAGTAGGACGCGGAAAATTGATGGCACCCTCCGCCCACGCTCCCCACGCTCCCGCAAATTATGAAATGTATCTCTCTCATTAACGCTGATTATCTTGCACAATCAGGAGGGAAAACAGTTGCGTGCCCCGAACCCCCCCCCCCCCCACACACACACACACACACTGTCTTGTGTGACCACATTAAGCACAAACTCATCAAGGATAATTCATGTTTATTATAATTTGGGGTTTTTATTCTAGTTTTGGCTGTTCCCTCTGTTGGTTATTGTGGTATAACACTGTACATTTCTCAGATCCTGAAACTGCTACAGCAACAAACACAAGACGTCAGACAATCAGACAAGTTGTAAACAGTTAATCCAGATTATGTAAACCACCACAATGTTTGAATTGAAGATTGAACGTGTGCTCACCTTTGTCACAGTCCTGTGTCTTGTGTTGGTGTCACTTTCTTTGTGGTCGAGTTATTTCCTGTTTTACTTTGAAGTTCCTGTCTTGTCTTCCTGTGTTTTCTGTCCATGTACCTGTTTCAGTGAGTTCTTGGTTTTCGGTTTTTGTTTTTGAGCTTTTTGATCTTCAGTTGGTAGGATTTAGGCCTTTTGACCTTTTAGTTGATACTTTGTTTCGGTTGTACTTTGTACCTCTTTTACTTTTTACCTTTTCTTAATAAATACATTTGGTTTGTTCTGCGTTTGAGTCTGCAGTTGGATCCAATCTCCACAACTTTGTAACAGATATGTGCAATAATCCCAAAAGGAAAGAAGAGGCCAAAAGAAAGATGAGAGTTCTGCTTTGTTGCTGTGTAATTATGGTTCACAAGAGAGAAAGCTTCAAGGATGACAACTGGCTAGATGGTTTGGCAAAGGTTCATTTGGAGAAGTGTCCTGCCTCTGATAAAGAGCAGCCATTTGCTCAAGCCTTTTTTATTGACTGCAGTGGATGGGACAATCCCAGACGGGGCTAGCTCATGGGACACAGGCCAGACAGTGACTTAGGTGGTTAGGAGAATGTTCTTGGAGTTATAATTCATACATTTTAGTGTCTTTTACAGTTAGGCTGCTTGGGTTTTTAAGAGTCAGTGACGTGATTGACTCTTCCAAAAAATGGTTTTGTTCCATTATGTTTGGCAGTAAATTCTGATCTTACTTTATTGTTGTTGGGCACCAATCTGGTTCTTTCATCTCGCTCGTCATAGTGACTGGGATGATGTCTCAGAGCTTCACTGATTCAGTTTTGTCGTTTGGACCAATATAAGTTCCTAACTTAGTTGTACACAAGTTCATAATGTGTAGCCTGACTCCATTTAACGCAATTAATTCAGGGTTATTTGTAAATCAGTATTCAAAGACATGACCCTTTAACAGCAGGCCCCTAAGGCATGAAGGGAGCTGTGAGGGTAGATTCTACAGGTCAGGGTAAAAGGTGTATAGAGGCATTAGTCTGTAAATGTGATGAATGTTCACAGCAACAGTTTGGTTTTTTGTTTCCATCTTAAAAAAACCCGCCTGACTCCTCTGTTCCCAGAGCTCAGCTAATTTATCTTGACAGTGTTATTATTACAGGTATAGTGTTTACAGTCAGTTATTAATGTGTACAGTTATTAATTTGCACTAGTGATGTTGTTGTTGTTACGATCTGTCCCATAATATTACAGGTTTTGTTCTGGATTATAATTTATACTGGTTAAAGACTAACAAACAAACAAAAAAACCCAATAGTAATAGCAGTTTGTCCAACAAGGAGCAGCCAGCATCAGTCTATTCAGTAGCTAAATTACTGGTTATGCTTATAAATGAAGTGGCCAGGATTTCATTAAGGTGACAGACAAATTCAAATGTGAGTGGTTTTGGAGAGGAGTTTGTAATTAGTGATTTATTTTCTTTCTTCATGTTGAGTTGTAGAGTAAGTCTGTCAAGCATTTGTAATGACAATATAATGGATAACAGATATAATAGAATAACTGGTAAAGGTGGGCTATATGAACAGATAAAGATTGATAATGGCTGAACACAGTTGTAATGATGGAAAATGGAAAAGTTGATAAAAAAATACACACATTATGTACATTTAATAAAACTGCTACTTATACTGTTCATAATAAAACCAATAGGGACTTAAGTGTTGCCCATACAACCATGTTACTCAGTAACTGCAAGCCATAATGACAAGAATACGACTAATGTAAGACATTCGAGATACTTGAGATATATATATAAAAAAAAAAGTGAATAAAAATGCAATTAGTTTGTTCTACTCTCATGAATCCACTCTCTGCAGCCAACCAGAAGCCCAGGCAGCAGTTCGGCCACACCCTCAGGCACACCCACCAAGAATTCAGCCCTCCAGGACCTCTACATCCCCCCTCCGCCTGCAGAGCCATACACACCCAGGTACGTTCTCTCCGTGTGTCACTGCAAGAAAAAACAACTTCAGCTCATAACAAGTGGAAGCGGTGACAGCAAAGATAAGCTCTGACGTTGATGCACATTTTGTTTTCCCGGTAAACCTGCCTCTGCTGTTGCCATAGAGATGAGACGGGAGCCTTGTCTGGAGATGAGGCATCTCGTAACCACGGTGGCGTCAGCGTTGCCAAGCGCTCTGAGTCACCAAACTCCTTCCTGGATCAAGAGTCTCGTCGGCATGAGGAGGAGGAGCCTGTGTACTGCACCACGCCTACATATGGTACTGTCTCCGGTGATGATGGAGAATGTGGGGAGGAAAGTGGAGGGGCACCGAGTTCAATCTCATCTGCTGCATTCAGCTACTTCGTTATAGAAATAATGAGGGGAGGAATCAACCTGCCAGCTAAGTTGCTGAAGAAAAAGTTTTAAAGAGTCATGGATTTCTACACATCACAAAAGTAATAAGTAAAAACTTTGCGAGAATCCCCATATCAGCATTTTAGAGATGAGACTCTGGGTAAAGTCCCAGGTCTGGTTTAACCTTTCAAAATAAAAGGTGGTATCAAGATGCAGAATGAGATACATTAAAATTAAATGCTAAGCTGCACGAGGAACCAAGAGGCATTTACTGCACAATGGGATAAATAAAAACTTGAATCTGTTGCATTACATTTTTGGGGCCACATTTCCTAGCTGATTCCTGTTTCTTGAATTTAAATGCATTGAATTTTAAGTTTGGTAATTGTGTGTGTGTGTGTGTGTGTGTGTTTGTAGGCAGACTGAGGCCTATCTCCATGCCTGTGGAGTGTAACTGGGTGGGCGACTATGAAGACCCAGCCAAGCTGAACAGAGAAAGCCGCAGAGGTGAGTGTCGGCGTGCGGAGTGCATATGTGTGTGTGTGTGTGCATCTCCTGAAGAGCCTGTTAGAGTCTGTTAAATGTTCCCATCTCTCTGTATTATGAATAGATCAGTGTGCGCTGAGATCAATGCGCCTCCGTCCCCTTCTCTAATTCTCCCTGTGATTAGCATCACAGAGAAATGAAATAACAGGGGATGAGAAGGGAAGGTAGGGAGGGAGAAAAAAAGGTAGACCGTTGGTACAAAGGGAGAGAAAATGAAAGGGAGGAGGAATAAAAACGATAGAAAGAAAGGAGGAGAGGAAGAGAGGCGAAATTGGAAGAGGAGGCAGAAAAGGAGGGATGAGAGGAGGCTGAAAGAGAAAGAAAGAACTATTCCCCCTGACCTCCACCTGAATCACTCACACAGTTGCCATGGAGACGCTGACAGCAGCTCTTCTCGGTGTCTCACTTTCCTCTGGCCGCTGCCTAGCAACCAGGGAAGGACAGGCGGGTGGGAACAGAAGAGAGGGGTAGAGAAACCAGGGTTTCCTCCCCAGTGGGAAGAAGTTGGTGGAAAGAGATGGAGGGGACTTAAACAGAGTGTGTTCGTGAACAAATTCAATAAACACACAGTCACACAGATCTGCTCATGGGAGCACATGTTTGCTCTCTCATGCGTGCATTCACCAAAAACTGCATCACTCTCTGACACTATAACACAGAGGAGAATGGAGAGAGCCATAGTCCTGGTATAAGCTACCTCTGTCTCTTATTGTGATCACATTTGGTACAAAAGTAGATTTTGAGACTCAACAGGAAAATTAACAAAAAGAGTGATTGTTTGAAAAAGGGTTAGTTAGTATAAGCTAATAGGCTACTAAAAGAGTTATTAGTATTGGCTGAGATGGAAAAGTTGACATATTAATGCAACACACAAATATAAATACAACACACAGAATCTAGCAAATAAACCATCAAACTGATTTGAACACATTTCCATCATGTTTTATACAACAAAACGGTGTCAATCAATAAATTAATAATAATAATAATAATAAAAAAGGAACTCTAAAAAACAGTAGCCTAGTGCATTTCCAGTTTATTTGGTTGAGATATTTCCATTGTCTTCTGATGTTTTTTGAACAACTCATTAGCTCAATTATGATTCTGTGATTAAAGGTCAAGATCTTTATCTCAGATGTCTATTATCTCGAGCAGCAGTTGTCTCATTTCGATGATGTTTTGAGTGATGTGACATTTTGACTGTGCAATATATAGTCTCTAATTAACCCGCTCTTCACAGGCGGCACTGATGAAGAAACTAAGACTGAACATTAAAAAAGATCAATAGATCGATATATGATAACATTATACAGGAGACAGAGTCAGTAGCCAGTCTGATTATCTAATTAGTCTTTGTTAAGAATTTCATCTATAGTCATTTGATGTGTTTTGCATCTCATTAGTGTGCGCTGATTGGATTGTGTGTTTTACAGAGGCGTCCCTAATGCGTTATGTGGGGCTGCCCGGCGGGGACGACAGGACCACTTCTGAGGACTACTCCTCCCACACGGCGCGTCCTGGGAAACGGTCCAACGACACGGCCAAACGCGCCAAGAGGCGGAGCCACCACAGCCAAAGCCCCTCCCACTACGTCCTGCAGCAGGCAAACCAGAGGGATTCTCCACCCAGAGACCCAGCCTCCATTTACCATGTAAGTCAGTCTTTTTGTCTTACTGTACCTTCACACCAAAAGCTTCCAAAGAGGCAAAATATTTTTAGCCGGTGTGGCCGCTCTTCACGTGACTGACGTCAGAAGTTCGATCGCGCTGGTCATTTAAAGGAGCCGAAGGACACCTGTATTCTGACTGGTTGCTGCCAAACCGCGTCAAAGCTAATTACCATAAAGTTAACCGAGACTCAGCTTCTCATCTGGTGAGGCTTTGGAAGCGAGGCCGACGGCAGTTGATGCTTTGGTCGCTCAGGTCGCCGGGCTCTCATTGAAAATGGATGACTTGGATGGAGAGAAGAGGGATGATGGGACAAAGTGCTGAGACGTTTATTGGTTATAAATGATGGTGTTTTTGAAGCTTTGGACACTTTTGGTGTGAACGCACAGTTACAAAGAAGTTGTGTCTTAAAGCTGGGACATATGCGATTTCACTTCCTTGCTGAGAGGTTGCCGAGAAGATTGATACCACTCTTGTATTTGTACACTAAATATGTAGCTGGAGCCAGGATAGTGTTGTCTTAGCTTAGCATTAAGCCTGGAAACACAAGGGAAACAGCTAGCCCAACTTGGTTTAAAGTTTGTAAAATCCACCTAACAACACCTCTAAAGCTAACTAATTAATTTGTACAAACAATTTTGTTGTGGTGCTATTTCTTTTTCAGAACAAACCCTTCCCTTTGCACATAGTTTATTGTTGTTGAAAGAGACGGGCTAGCTGCTTCTGCCTGTTTCCAGTCTTTCTGCTAAGCTAAGCTAACCAGCTGCCAGTCATAGCTTACAGTAGTGAGTTGAATTAGAGCTGCAATGATTAGTCAGTGGAACAACTGGTTGATCAACTTAACTATTTTTTCAAGCAAACTTGCAAAACATTGATTTTTTTCCAGCCTCTTCTGATATAGCTACATGACAATATACAGGATATCTTCAGGTTTTTAGGACATGACCTCTGAGAAATGGTGAACGCCGTGCTAAACTATCAAGAAAGTGTCTCGCAAATGAATCAGTAATGTAAATAGTTGTTAGTTGCAGCTCTTGTATCACACTGCAGACAACAAGCTACCACTCATTTGTTTACAGTCATGATTTTTGAATATCTTGAGCCAGCTGCTAACATGCCAAGCTGTTGCTGCTAATTAGAGATGTGGTGTTTGTATCTACTAAGTGTTAGTTTGCAGTTACAGTAGTTTTTAGTTTACCATTAGTACTGTGTTGTTTTTGTGGACATACAGTAGTCAGTGTGTGTTCTGTGTTGCATCATGGTCTCTGAGGAAGAGCATGTGGTTTCCCTCCATGTACTACATGTCATGCACATGTGTGCAAACGACAGTCAAGTTTAACTTCACTGTAGATCAAAACTCCACCAGAGAACATAGTTAGGTTAGGAAACTCTCTGGCTTTTCTTCCTCAAAGCTAAAACTTGTAAAAGCACAAGTTTTATGAGAAAATCTGCTTCCTCTCTAATTTGTTTGTTGGAGTGGATCTAAAAGTTGGGACTCAGAGATTTGAGGGGGGAAAAAAGCAAAACCTCTGCTTTTATCCCTGATGAAAAAGTGCTGTAGTGAAGTGTGATCTGAGCAAATGCTGACTTGTTATTACCCCCTGTCACTTCCATGACATCTGTCCGCCCCGCCTGTCCGTCTGAGCCGGCTGCTCTCTGGTCCAGACAGTCGCTTTGGCCGACAGTGACCTTATACATCTTGACAGCAGCTCTTTGGAAATTAAATGTGTTTGCATGCGTGTGTTTGCCTGCCCCGCGCGCGCGCGAGTGTGTGTGTGTGTGTTTACAGCGCGCGCGGACGCTGCGATGGCAGATGGCGTGTCAGTGGGTGTGGGCGGGCCCATGTCATCTGTCTTGCTGAGCGCGGGGCTGTGAGTGGCCGAGCTCCAGGCCGTGACATGTGTAATATCGTGACATCAGAGCTGGTCTGTTGCCCCATCTGACCCGTCGGGAGAGGTCACATCTGAAATCTACGCCGACTGGAGCCGAGTGCTCAGAGATCAGAGGTTTCCAGGCTCTGAAGGCAGGAGGGAGAGATGTGAAGCGAAGATACCGCAGGAGCTGAGAGGAGCATCAACACTCATACTCCTCCTCCTTATAGTCCCAACTGTTGAAAGTGAACCCACTAACATGACACACACACATTTTTAGATTTAGTACGACTCATACTTTCCCAGCATGTCCTCATCTCTGATGTCTGTGGCGAATACATGAATAATAAATGTCCATAAATCAGCCTCAAAATCACATATATATAAAAAGTTCATGCTTCAGTGTGTTATACTGGCAGCACATTTACTGTACCAGATCATTTTCTGGAATCTTCCCTCATATTTTCCTAAAGATTAGCAGGGATTCAGCTGTTGATTACTTAGGTATTTCTATATAATCAGACACTAACTATAAGAGAATGTAGACTGTGTTAGTTGCTTAAAGAGACCCAGAGGAGTTTGCTTTTGTTGTAAAAGAGTCTCATATTAATGTGGATGAGTCTACATTACCCACACTTGTTAATGGGTCCATTTTCGATAAGTATATTGTTTTGTCTTTATAGTTATTTTGATATTATTATTTCGTGGTCGACTAGCCCTGCATTTCCTAGTTTCAGTTTCCCGGACGCTGCCCAGCGGGTCATGGGAATATCGCCGCCAGATCGCTAGTTGGCATCGTTTATGGTCGGAACCACGACGGTATCTGATCATCTTCGAACCTCCGACTTTCATTCTTGATAAATTAAAACATTCTTGGCAAATGCTTTCGCTTTCGTCCGTCTTGCGCCGGTCCAAGAATTTCACAGTGCGAGCGGAGGCTCATGGGAAATGTAGTGTGAAAACACTTCGCTTTCTGAAACTCCCTGTAGTCCCTTTAAGTCATTTATTAAGAAATACATAAGAAAAGTACAAGTACAGCGTTTCCTACAGAGATCAACATCATTGATTAGAAAGAAAATGAGAAAATGTGCCACACTGAGTTAGAAATGAAGACCAGTTTATCAATTCAATTCAATTCAGTCCAATTCAATAAACTGTGGTTGTCTCCAGGGGGTAATACACACAAACACACAACTAAGAACACACAAACACACAACAATGTAAAAATAAAACTGTAAAAAAAAAAAACACACCCTCTGATATAACAATGAATGACAGTAACAATAACATGGAGGATCATTAGTGCAAATGAATAAGTGCACATATGAATAACTGACTGACATGTACAAAAACAACCCTATACTATTGTTGCATATTTATGAACATGATTATGGCATCGATAGCAACCAAGCCCAATAGCAGCACGGCCCATAAGGGAGTGTGTGTGTGTGTGTGTGAATGTTGCAACGCGCAGTGTGTTTTATATTTGTTGATCACCGTCGGCTTGAAGCAGGTAAACATGCAGGTCATTCAACATGCATCATCAACATTGATTACATGAATATTTACCACGATATCAGCAGGCTGATCTATAATGTTTGGCAGCTCAAAGTCACGTAGGATGCAAATGAAGATTTTTTTTTTCTCGTCTTTGTAGGAAACTCTGATGGATGCTGACACCAGTTAATGGATTACTTTTCTTACCTACTATACAATTTACTGGCCTTCTCATAAAAACTTGACTATAACAAGCAGGTGCTGCCGTATAATTAACACCAGATTGCTTAGGCCTTTCTCGGAAATATCCTCTTACTTTGCAGCTCGGTAGCAGCATAGTTTTCAGGAAATTGGGAGGAAAGTTTCCAGTTGGAAATAATGCTGGGGCTGCATGTTTGTCCTTCACATTTTGCCTACTGAAGGTTCCCTTTAATCCCCGAGGCCCCTGAGCTGTATTTTCTCACCTTTCCTCCGTCACCTGGACGTCCTATTGTGCCGCTGTCCCCTCCCCGTCCCCTTCCTGTCCCTCTGTTCTATGTTTAGAGGTGTGAGAGGCGCTAAAGTCGTCCGCGAGGTCGACTTTTCCATCCGCTCATGTGCATGTGAGAGGAAGAGATAATGAGCGACAGAGTTTTCCCTTTTGAATCCATGTGCCTTCTGCCTCATCTCCTCCGCTCCCTAAGATCTGTCATGTTTTATATCCCAGGATTCTTTGCAGCAAACAAAGGCCACTGATTCATCCTGACAGCCTGCTTTCTCTCTCCTCCTCTCCCTCTCTCCATCTCTCTTCTCTCTCCATCCTCTCTCAGACATACCAGCAGTCCTCCTCTCTGCAGTCAAAGACCAGGAAGAAGAATAAAGGTAAGCAGGAGAGCAGCCACCTGTTCCGTTTGGCGCGAGCGTGGATCGCCGCCACGGACAGATGCTCGCCAGTTGTGGTCACTCGCTCCGTCATTGACGCAGAACTAATGGAGAATTGTGTGAAAACATGAGAGCAGCTGCTGCTTCCTGGAGAGAGAGCTGAGTTCTTGAGGATAATTGAGACAAAGTGCTGAGACGTTTATTGGTTATATTGTGTTTATAAGGAGTTATTGATTTCGAGAGGAATTTTCATTAAAGAACTGCTGCATTTTCAACCAAGTAGATAATCATCCATGATTCCTTTATGACTGCAAAACATCACAATTAAAATGGGTTGTGTTGTGCACTGGGTAAAATATTCTGCCACTTAATTGGAAACAATTAATCTTAAGTTTTATTATTTCCTTCATAATTAGAATCAAATTCAGTAGTCATGAGTGTGAGTTTCCAGTTTCATATCACTGCAGGAAATGATGGAGCCAATGGAATAACTTGTCTGTCTCCAAGAGAAAAGTTTTCTGCCAATGCAGGTTTATGTTTTGCTGCTGTTTTCACTTTGGTTGAATACGGATCAACTCCATCAATACAATACAATACAATATATAGATGTCAATCTATACCATCCTAAAATAGGACCACCAACCATAATGTTGAATATACAATATATTAGAGATTGTGTATCATTATTAGGGCAGCTGGTTAATATTATTATAAATCAGTCTGAGTGATGACCAGTCAGTGTGAGTCTGCTTGTCCAAAATCCCCAAATATTACATTTCTAATTCATCGTGCAAAACAGAAATATACAGTAAATTCTCCCATTTCAAGAAGGTGAGACTAGTGAATATTTAACATTTTTGCTCAATTAATGTGATTAATCTTTGTTGTTCGATTGATTAATCATTTCAGCACTATTTGTTTTTTTTAGTGCTGCGTTTTCACATTAATATGATAATCTATTCATACCACACATTTAAAGATGCTGCTTGGTAATATGACTAATATACCTGACATGGTAATGGTGTTGTTTTGTTCTTTCCATCTTGTGAAGTGTAAATTAAAACTTGAGCTGCTGCAGTCCATATCACAGCAGCTGGGAGGTCGTCCTGCTGGAGTCGTCAAATGATCCTCAGCTTCAGCCTGAGTTTCCACAACATAAAGCATTTCATGGTCAGAGGAGAAAAAAAAAAACACATTTGCTTCATGCTGTGCATACATTTGCATTTGCTTTTTCACACATCACGCTTTGATGAGTCCAGGCAAGACTGCAGGCGAGGCAGCTTTCAGTCTAGTTGGGTATATGATGTACCTTTACAGTCCAGATGATAAATCTAGTGACTCAGCACTTTCTTTACGTGAGAGGGTCACCACGCCACTTCTGTTTTGGTCACATTTCATTAGAGAGCATAAAAGGTCAGGTTCTTTATCAGTGTTCTCATTATACCAGCACTTCTTAAATTACTTTTGAAGAAGTTTCCCTCTGTTTCTTCAAACAAAGGTTCAGATGATTGCATTTATTCATTTTCTCCTTCATTTGTGCAGTGATTTCAAGCTCTTAATTGTCCTTTTTCCAACTCCTTGCTCTCTGTTTCTTCGCCTCTTTGACCAAACCTTTTTTTTTTCTTTTCGCCACACTGTCTGGTATCAACAAGTTGAAAGTGTTTTTTTGTTTTTTTGTTTTCCTTCCACTAGCCCTTCACTTGTTTCACCATCTGCTGTTGTGACAAACTCTGAAAGCTTTAGCTCCATCTGCACTTTTTAATGAACGGCTTTGTTTGTTTACAGCCATCAAACCCACATTTCATAGGAATATGATGATAAGGATTTAATCCCATATTTGACATTTTTCTGATGTTTATTTTAAATATCTATAAGATTATATATTTGGGTGCTGGTGGCATGTCTTAAAGTGTATAGTTTTCACATCACAAAGTTACAGAAGTCCTGATTGCTCGTTTTAAGGCTCAGTTTCTGAATATGAATGTGTGCGTTTCTCTGGGGATTGAGTGATTTGATATTTTCACTGTATTAATATAGAGCCTAAACCTGCTTGATGAGGAAATGTTTACACAATACGGGAGCTTTAGATGCTTTAAGCTGCATCTTTTATGAAATCTTCGTTATGGTTCCAGACTGAGACAGTCCCCATTTTCAAATACAAGTCTGTCTTACAGCCAAGAGCTCAAGAGGCGTTGGTATCAGTTCACAGTCTGGGGTTATTCAAGGGAACCCCTTTCCCACACTTCCAAGATGTTGCTATCGTTTTCTCTATATCGGAGTATATGACTTATTAATTACCTGCAGACTCTTTTCACGCGGCATGTTTCCTTGTGTCGAGCACTCTGAAAGAAAGGTCTCTCCTTCAGAGATCTACCACATACTGCACTTCCCATTGCCACAGAAATGAATGGAATATTGAATTGCCTTTCCCCACTTTAAAGCTGCAAGACTATTTGATACGGTACAATAAAAAGTTTCTCCGTGGTCCTCAACTGGAAGCCAAGTTTCCTCAGTAATCTCTAATGAGGAACCTGCTAAGAAAAATGTTACAGGGCTTTTATGCCAGAGGGAAAAGCCAGTTTTTATTAAACACCTCTTACCTTACTGCAGTGCAGCACTGTTCTGTCAAATCCACACACTGAACCATTGCCAAGAATTATTGGTACATTAAGATGTGGCATTTTGTGGATGTGTTTATTCATACCCTGATGACAGACTTAAAGCAAGCACATAAAAGCAGTTTTAGTACCACGCTCCTATCCTTTTTTCTTTTGCTGTCTCCTAGTTTTATGATTTATGCTCTCTGTTATTTACCGTGTGTTGTTCCAGGACGAGCTTTGGCCTCCCTGAGTCGGAGGCGTGTTTCCTGCAAGGCGCTCGGCAGAGGAGACTGCGAGGGCTGGCTGTGGAGAAAGAGAGATGCAAAGGGTTACTTCTCTCAGAAATGGAAGAAGTACTGGTTTGTTCTCAAGGACAACTGCCTGTACTGGTACATCAATGAGGAGGTAAGCTCAACCTCAGTTGTAAAAATGTCATTTAAAGTGACACATTTCATAAAGTTTAAGAAAAGCAGACTCTGAAACAAAGATGAAATAATAACATTTGCCAAAACCCATTCTTGCTGTAACTTGATGGACGATTTGCAAGATTCTGCAATACTGGCTATGTTACTGTGACAAAGGCACTCTGTACAAGTTGCCCTGAAGTCAAACCTTGTGCTGGCATATCACACTCAAAGTTAAAGTTTTAAAATGTTGCAAACATCTGGAAGAAACTTCAGGGTCTGAACTGAATGCATTTTGTTTCTGCCAAACTAGCGGCACAGCTCCAGTGGGCTGACGACAACGTCAGTCTGTCAGTGTACTGCACTGAATTATTTGCCATGAGCTGTTGTACAGATACATAATTAACCAGAATACAAGTGATGCTGGCTTTAATGATCCTGACTTTTTGTTTAAAGGGATAGTTCAACATTTTGGCAAATTGGCCCTTTGCCATAATCCCTATAGTTTTAGGAGTTTGTTTCCTGTAATTGTCGGTGCAAGCTGTTTTTAGAACAGTGGAGCAGAGCGGCAGAGAGGCTAATGGGATTTCTTGGTTTCCCTAATCAAACTCATCAAATACACAATCCAACAACTCCAAATCGCTCTGGTGGACAAGTTGTGAGCTGCACATTCACCACGTTGTGAGATAATAACGGAACGTTACGTGACGGAGTTGTTGTAGAGGTAGGGTTAGTTTGATGAGGGAAACCAAGAAATCCCATGAGCCTCCATAGCGTAGCTCTGAGCAGCTCATGGCTCTGTTCCGCCGATCTAAAAAAAGCTTGCACTGACAACCATGAGACTCCATTTACATTTCTCAATGAAATATCTGATCAAATTTTAGATGGATCACTATGAAACTGAATACACATAATGATCAGCTTCTGACTTGTCATGATGAAGTGCCATAAGTAGGTCAGAAAAAATAAAAAAATAAGGCAAAAACATGTGTCTGTCAGTAACTAGAAAATGTTAGTATGCTAACATGCTAAATTAGGATTGTGACCATAGGCTATAAACAATATTTGCTAAGCATCTGCATGATAGCTTAGTCAATGTGCGGATGTTAACATGTTGGTGTTTCCATTTAGCTTAAAGGACTGCACTGCCTAATAGCATATTCAAAATAAAATCTAATGTTGACACCAATTAGAGATATTGGGCTCATTTAATAGAAGCTTTTTATCTGGTTACCCTTGGTAACAAACTGCTGCAGAGACTTAATCACCCTGGAATAAAGTGTGTTACTCCCGAGTTAAAATGTTTTTCCTGTCGCTCCCATTCTGCTAGAATGTGACTGAAGTGTCACGGAGCAGCTAGCATGGTTTTACACTCTGCTCAGGAACATGTGCTAAATGGAAAGCGATCTGCAGCCTCACACATAATGAAGTACAAACAATCTGACGTGCAGGTTGACCCAGATGCCGGTCCCTCTGCAGGCAGCCATTATGGCCGTTTCTGGGGGATGCTTCCTGACTGTTTGAAATGATTCATATCAAAATCATGTTTTATTTGGAAAGCTGTAGGAGGCCTGTGCAGCTTCCCTCTGTTATGTGTTGTCTTTAGTGAATCCCTGCAACGGAGGGAATGAGTATGAAGTTATCACGAGCCACTCAACCACTGTGGCCTTATTTATAAGAAAAACACCAGATTGAATTTCCTTCATTTCCTTCTTATTGTTGGCTTTTTATTTATTTTTCTATTCATTATTTCTTTAATCTCTTCTGTTTCAGGATGAGAAGGCAGAGGGTTTTGTCAGTCTTCCAGAGTTTAAGATCGACCGGGCCAGTGAATGTCGCAAGAAGTAGTAAGTGCATGATGAAAACTGCTCTATCTCATATTTATGTGTATTTTCTTGTCCTTGTGCAGGTGCAATTTATGTGCTCTTATGTATGAATGTTTGCCAGCGAAAATAGCTCCCTCTGTTTCCCCGTTTTTCTCCAGTGCTTTCAAAGCATGTCACCCCAAGGTCAAGAGTTTCTACTTCGCAGCAGATGGAGTGGATGACATGAACAGGTAAATCAGCACGTGCTAAATGTGGACGAAGGTTACGCGAAAGGGCGAACTCCCAGCTGGATGGCAAGAGTGCAGCTTCCTGTTTACCATCCCAGAAAGCAAATATGTGTAGCGTTTGATAATGAAGAGGAAGCCTGTTTTTATTTGGTGAAGTGATGCGTACAAAAAACATCATTTGCAAGTTATTTCCATAGAGAGAACAGTTTCGTTCTGTGCCACAGCCTCCTCAAATGATGATGGAATTAACATAATCTACAAGATTAAAATAAAAAATTGTCGACCAAAACATCTTTGTTACTGTGGTTACAGAAGTGAGAAGGTGAGAACGGCTAAAATTGTTCATGTCACACATTGATAAATAACAAAAAAGAAGTTTTCTATTTTATTTGAGGAACACTTTTAAAGAGCTTCTTAATCACATGGAAATGTTTGACATTTTGAAAAATAAAACACATGCACACATTTACAATTCAAAATGATACATTTGATTACAAACGTTACTGTACCTAAAGTGCTAAAAGTAAAGTACCTATAACAGACTGGTCCCTACTGTATCTCTGCTTAGATAGATAGATAGATAGATAGATAGATAGATAGATAGATAGATAGATAGATAGATAGATAGATAGATAGATAGATAGATAGATAGATAAATAGATAGATATAGATAGATAGATATACTTTATTGATCCCAAGCTGGGAAATTACAGTGCAGCAGCAGCATTACAGTGACGATAACAACATATACTGTAGTATAAGAATATAAAGAATAAGAATATAAAGAACAAACTATACTTTACATAATAAAATAGCAAAATAGCAATAGTAATAGCAAATAAAATAAAATAAATTGTAATGTACAAAAGTATATACAACAGAATTGGCAGTGTTGATTTTAGTGCAGTGTAGAAAAATAAAGTGCGCAGTGACTGTAAGTTATGACCAAAGTTTTTCAGCTGTTATTATACAGTGTTAGCTATAACATTGGATATGTTACTGCTTTAAATTAATTATAAGTGGTACTTGGACGGTGTAGTTGGTCAAGCTGGGGCTTATTTACTTACTTGTACTACAGATAATGTTGGTGAATGTAAGCTATCATAAGGTATAAGAATGTCTCACATTTCATCAACTGATCATATGACTGTTGTGTCAGTCATGTTAATGTGTAAAGTAACTATAGCTGTGACAAAAATGTAGTGAATGTTTCTCTGGCATGTTGTGAGGGAGGAAGAGAAGGGTGAAGGAGGAGAAAATGAAAATACCAAGAGTCAGATCAGAAGAAGCGTCTAAGGCCATTTTCTTAAAATGTCAAATTGTATAAACAGACATTTGTATGGTTTATTGATATAACTGTGTTTTACTACACATCTTTACTTCTCCTTTTGGCATTTGAATTGATTATTCGTTCAGCGGTGCCCGTTGTCGGTACGATGTGGGTTCAGCCTCCAGCCTGTTGTTTGTTTCACGTCGTTTGTTAGTTTGCCTGTGTAATACAGTAAGTCCCATCGATCTTAATCCCAGCCTCCTTCTGGGTGTTCTGTCCTTCTGTTAGATGGCTGAGTCGTCTCAACATGGCGGCTGTGGGCTACGCTGAGCGCGAGAGGATGCGCCAGGAGCAGGGTGAGGGTTCATTCAGAACCTCGCCGGAGGGGATTTGAGCAGATGGTTGTTGCACGATGGCGTTTTTAACCACCAAACACAAACATTATACAGTACTCTACACTCGTACTATTAACCGCCGCTGGACTTTACAGTGTGGTTACGATACAGTGCATTTATTTTACTATTATCTCCTGCCACCTGTGGTATTTTCATCAGTTATTGTCAGATCTTCCTGAAGGGATTTACAGATGAACAGATATCTGCTGTTTATGACTGTAGATGTGTGTGTGGGTTTCCTGTAGATTACTGGAGTGAGAGTGAACATGAAGATGACACCACCTCCAGCCCCAAACAGGACAGCCCCCCACCTCCATATGATACCTACCCACGGCCTCCATCAGTGAGTCACACACACAAACACACACACAACTGTATCACATGCGCATATAAAGCACATACTGTACCTTGAATCATGCTCTGTGCTCCTCCGCGGTCCATTTTATCTGTTGAAGTTATTGCCAATTAAGCCCACAGGGAGTGGAAGAGCTAAATTTGAAGTAATTGTTGCTATAATTAACCCTGGAACTGGTTGCTCTACATTAAGAGTCTTTGTCTTGGGGCATTTTCTTTTTTTTTAGTCTAAGGTGAGATGAAAAACTAAAACAACAACAATTATTACTGCACATTTTTAGATCAAGTAATCAGGGCCACCAGACCCCCCAGGTTACTACGTTTTCAAAATATAATATTTGAAAATCATGGTAATAAATAGTCTGTGGTGTGTCCTCTCTGTGCTGTCCACTCTCACACACTTATTCAGTTATCATCTGCCTCCTTCACCTGATTAAATCCTTTTCTGAAGTGTTGTCATTTCCAACACGACACAAAGTGATCTGTTGACATCTTCCGTGTCTCTGTCTCTCTGTCAGATGAGTGCCTACTTGGAGGGCCGGACCACTCGACTGTCCTCCACGGAGACGTCCCGTTCTCGCTCTTCCCAGGAGGACTTCCTGTGCGGCGAGCCACCTGCGGCGGCCGCCGAGCCGCAGTACCACCCCGGTCCTCTGGGGGGAAGCACCTCGCACAGCGGGAGGAAACCGGGCGGCAGCAGCAGCAGCGACGTACAGTACAGATGTGACCCTGTGGAGGTGTGTGAGATGATGTTTGACAGTGGTAAACATATGTATTAGATAGTAAGTACAAGATAATGTATGTGATGAACAGCTGTGACGCTAAATGTATGTATCGATAATTTCAAGCAGATGGTTTGCTGGTTTTTAAACGTGTCTGTCATCTGTTTGTGAGTGTGTCCCATCTGATACAGGGCAAAACATATAAACAAATTGTCTTTCATGATGTACATAGTGAATATGGATGAGTTTGGGTGACTAATTGCTAACTGGTACGCGCTGCTTACCACACACATCAACATTTAATTTGCTGACTCCGAAAACCTTCCTCCTAAAAATCACTGTTTTCCATTTTCACATTCTCTGAGCTTTACCCCCGAGACAGTTTGTACACAGTGTGATGCTGCGATGTAACTGGCAAACACTTTGCTGCTGATTGCATTCCCCCTACCAGTGGGACATCTTGGTTTTAATTTCCTTAGAAATTATTTTTATTGCTTTTTTTGCAGAAACATCCTTCATTTTTAGCATTCTTGCTAGCTGTTGTTAGCTAACTGTTGTTAGCAAGCATGTTGTCTGTTCTTCCAGCACTTGTGTAATGTGGTGTGTAATGTATGTTGCAACCACTCGGGGGCCGTTTTTGTTTTTGTTATACAAGGTTTTCTGAGTATTTAAAAATTGTATGAATATAACAAAATTACACATTAGCTACTAGCTACTTACATTACAGTGGAGGGTATGAGTGTATCTGCTACTATAAGTGCACCTACTTCTTAATGTGTTGAGTTTCTTAATGTAAGCATGGCATTAATGGGATTCAACTTTCATATACAGTAATTTTAGGTTTAAATTGCCTGGATCACAGATTGTGTTAGCATGTTATCATGATGCACTTGCAAACCCGTATGTGTTCAATGCATGCTTGGGTATTCTCCCAGAAACTTGTCTGTGATGAATAATACAAAAAATGAATACAAAAAAACAACAACAACCAAAAAAGATTAAAATAAAAAAATCCTTTCACCACTAAATTTGTTATTGCTCCCTACAGTACCGTTCCAGTCCTGCGGGGGGCAGCAGTGAGACAGGGTCCCCTGGCCGATCTTCATCATCTCAGAGACGTTCCTGGCAAGACCTGATCGAGACCCCACTGACTGAGGCCGGACTGCACTATCTACAGACTGGACCTTTAGGTATTGACTCATTTAACCAGAGGCTTCAAGGAAGCAAAGAATTGATGACTTTCATACAAAATGCCTTGACAAAATGACTTGATGATTTGATAAACTGATACATCCCCAATTTGTGCTGCATATTTTCACATGCATGGCACATTTTAATTTTAATTAATATTTCTGAAAATAAATTCACTCTGAAGTTTGAAAAACTAAAATCTCCCTCTGTTTTGAAGTTATTCCCAAGCTCTTCAAAGTCTTGTGCAACTTAAGTGTTATTCTAAGTTCAACAGTACACACTGCATTGAAATTTAACTTGAAAATATATATCCAAATTTTTTTTTATATATATTTATTTATTTAGCACGAACAATAGAATTTAAAACAACATGGACAACCAGCATAACTGGGATGTGCAAAGGGGAGGTATAAAACCCAAAAGGGCTTATATAAAAACCTCACCCACATATTCAAAAACCAAATTTGTTACAATTTAAAAACAATAACATAGGAAATAATGAGACAATAACGAAAAATAAATAGAAAAGTAAGTGATTAAACAGTAAATATTAGGAAATAAGGAAAAATACATACATAAATGAATAATAAAATTGTCTTGTTAGTAAAGTAAAAGGACAGCAAAGGAATAAAAAGATTAAAACAAGCTCTGTAAGGTTTATTTTTACCTTTTCAACATCATATTCTCTGTCTCTAATGTTTGTAAATGTGTCTTACATGTACAGTACAGTACTTAACCCTTATATGTCAATGTACTATATGAGTGATGCCGTTCTAATAATTCTATTCATTGGTTACAACATTAGCTCTAATGTCTCTGTTGTTCTCTTCTCTTTACGTCACAGAGGACGCCGTCTTTGCAGAGCCTGGTCCTGGGGGTGGGATTATGACGGCCGGAGCCGTTTATACTCTTCCCGCACAGAGGAATGTCCCGTTGCCCATGGCGATGCAGAGGCTGATTCCTATGGCAACCCAGGGAGGGAAACCCCGCAGCTTCACGCTGCCAAGAGACAGCAACCTACACACACTCCTCACGCCCCCTGCGAAAGAAGAACAGCAAACGCACAACGGTGAGTTCAAGTCAGGAACATACTACCGTACGTGTGCAGTGAAACAACTTCAGCACATACAAAAGAGGACAAAAGAGCAGAAAAGGACGCACATTTTGTGTTGCAATGTGGGCTGCGTGTGCACGTCAGGTGAAAGCAGAAATTGTGTCTTGCTCTGAATGACTGCCACCGGAGAGAGATTTTCTTTTTTTAAGGTGAAGACGTTGACGTCAGTGCATGTGCCAGAAATAAAAACGCTCTCAGGCAGACACATTTCCATTTAAATCATCATCATATCGAGCAGGGTAACGCACACTCGCAGCCATGCAGCAATCTAATGAGGCTAATGAGACAATGGTGCACTGGTTGCCGAGGTGAGCCCAGTGGCAGACGGGATGGAAAAGTGTCTAAACAAGGCAGATTTATACAGTAACCAGGTGATATGATAGATTTAGGGGTTTGAGGGGGAAAGAAAATGAAAAGTTGAACAAAGCTGTGAGCAGTGAAACTGAAATAATAACTGTGTGAATTAGTCAGGTGAAGGAAATAAAATCATCCCTGAGGCTGAAGAATTATCCCTGAGGCTGAAAAGCAAAAGCCAGAGCAGGATTTTTATCATCATTGATAATCTTTCTCTGACTAATAGAAGTCAAGTGTAGAGGTGTGTGCTGCTGTCCTCCAGTGGTTGCTCTGAGATATAACTCAACCTAATCAGATTTTTTGACAGCTCCTTAACGTCTGAATTCTAAATCATGAATAACGGCTGTGCCTCCTCTCTCTGTCTCTCTGTCTCTCTCTGGAAGGTGGAAGCGAAGGCGCGTCCCTCGGCGACCTGTTCCGAGCGTGCGAGCAGGGCGGGGTGTGTCCTCTGGGTCGCGCGTCGGAGGCCAAGGGCCAGTCGGAGTTCAGGCAGTCGTTCCTGCGCCGGGCCGCCGACCCTCAGCTCAATGACCGTCTGCATCGCCTCCGCATACTGACCTCCACGCTGAAGGTTGGTCCCCACAGCCCCACCATCACCCCCCCACCACCACCACCACCATGTGTTTACACACACAGGAACATGTGCCAGAAATGAAAGCATATGACACATGGACGCCGTGAACAAGTGTATTTTCGAGCACAATGCAGCAAGATTTGTTTTATATTAAAGCTATAATCCTTAAGATTTCTGTTTTTGCTCCATCTGGCAACAGTCAGAAACACACAAGAAGAGCAACTGATGATTTCCTTTCGTGTGCAGCCAAACAAATTTACTCCAATAAAGCAGTCGGATTTCACGCTGCACAAAATACTTTGCAGCTTCTCACTGTGGCTGCTCCTTCTTGTTCTATTAATTTGAAATGAATTTTTGCGACTGATTCACAATAAAAGCCTGCCTGCCTGTGGTTCGGCAGTTGGCCACTTAATTAGCGTGGAGCGAGTGAGAAGCAACGGGGAAATGTTTGGTTTATTTGCACAAAATCAAAAACTGTGGTTTTGGTTTCATGGAAATCTTAAGGATTAAAAACTTCAAATTTGCAACCTGCGTCACGCAGCGCGCACACACACACACACACACACACACCGTCATTTCCCTCTGTGCACCTCTTCCTGCTGTTTGTTCCAACTTTCAGGAGGTCGTGCAAAGCTTTCATGTTCAGGTGCATCTCTCACTGGATGGAGCTGAAACTGAAATCCAACCATTTTCTAATTCTTTCTAATTGCTCATCCTGTGTGGACAGGGTTTCAGTGTTAAATATGAGCAGGTTGACAGGAATTATTATTATTATTTAATTGTTTTTCACATTCCCCAGGCCTGATTCACTGTTTATTTCTGACCATGATTTATACATCAGTATTCATATATTCACACACAGACACACACTCACGTGCTGGTAACTGTCTCTGTCTTGTTAGTTCTAGTGGGGTCATGTGTCTCAGTCTGTCTTCTCGGTTTTGGTTTGGAGTCTTTTCTATCAAGCAGCCATCTGTGGCTTCATGCTATATGAGCAGTGGTTGTGTTTCTGGCTGCGTGCCTGTGAATGGCTGTGGCTGTTGTTGTTTTCTTTTCTTTTCTTTCTTTCTTTCTTTTTTTGTTTTCTCCGTGATGGTTTGGTGAAGATAGTCTTTTATGTGTGTGTGGGGCTTTGTCGCTTGTGCGTGTAGCTGTTTTTTTGGGAGGACCTGTGGCTCTGGCTGCCTGTGTCTGCTGGTACAGGTCGGTTGGAGGAGCTTTTTACATGTTTGTTCCCTGTCTGGCGTTTCTTAAAGGAATACACCAAGTTTCCGGGGGAGTCTGATTGAAACGCTTCCTGGTCAGAGAACGTGACCGTACAGTAAGACAAACAAAGTACCCAACTGACCCCCCCGCCCCCTGTTTGCTATTTCCAAGGGAATCAGGTCCCTGTCTCTCCGCGCCTCTGCTGTATTTGTGTCTTCAGGCAGTAATAACTTATCTGCACCGGTTGCTGTGGAAACGACAAAAGGCATGCATATTTTCTACATATTTTTCCATCCATCAAAACCGAACCGAAACAATACGCTGCCGTCTGGGTAACGAGCGGAGCGTTCTCCAAACTCTTCGCAGCCTCTCTGTGTAGCAGACAATAATCAAGATGGAGGAGGTTCATTTATGTTGAATTCTGCCGTCACGGCCGACTGACTGTGCACTGGAACTGACATTCTACAGTAATAAAAGTGTCAAAGGACTGAAATCTGTTTGAAGTAGCCAGACTAAGATGTGTCCCTCGATATTAAGAGATGGCGCAGCAAATCAGGAGCGTTTTCTGTTGTAATCAGTTGATTAAAAAACTTTATTAATATCCATTTATATCAATCTGCAGCAGCTCAATTTTGATTTGGGTCAGTCTGAAGATGCTGAGGGATAGTGATCCGCTTACAAAGTGAAATGTGGGTTTATATCATTGTAATATTCATAACCTACTCAGTATTATTAGTTTATTTTTAGACAGTGTCTTATATTAAAGCACTTAATTTCACAAATAATGTTAATATTAGATACCTGTTTCTTATACCAATACAAACGGCAGCTATACAACTAAAAATGGGCTTAATAAAGATAAAGCCAACAGCATAAGGTGGCCATGTACGGTTCCTCAGTGCACCTCATTTCAGTTCCACACACGTCATTAAAGGAGACATATTATGCCCCCTTTCCACAAATTAAAATAGTTCCCAGGTGTCTTAAAGACATGTCTGTGACATGCTTTGGTCAAAATACCAAACATCAAACATCACAGCTCTTTTCATCCTCTCAAAACAGCCCTGTTCAGAATGGCTGGTTTCAGTGCCTGTCCCTTTAAATGCAAATTAACCACTGCTTGCCCCGCCCCTTCCATCGGTCTCAGGTAGGGGTGGGGTTATGCAAATTCGAAACCTATAGTTACATCACTGGAAGACATCTGAGGGAACAGCTCATAAAACCACATGGATTTCAACCTGGGGACCCTGCACAGACTAGCTGGCTACTAATGGGGATCCTTAATAAACAATTCTAAACATTACAGATTTGTTTGTCAATTCTCACATTTTGGCGGTCGGAAGGTAAGACAAACACCCACATATATGTTAAAGAGCCTTCAAAAAGTGATATTTCCATAATATGTCCCCTTTAACTTAACACTGCAGCCTGGCAACTGATAATAAATATGTTCATAAATAGATATAAATATCTTAACAATCAAAAAAGACACACGCTAATGAGGTTTGTGTGCAAGCATGAATTCGACACGTAAACAAGTCATTAATCAAAAGGTTCAAACTATAATTGATCTCGTTTGCTGCCTTAAATGTATTAACGAATGGATTTCGGTCCAGATGCTGTGCAGCTATTGATGTGGCGTCCCGGTAGATTAAAGAGCTGAGGAGGATAAGCACCAGCCAAAGGGATCTTTCACAATCTGGCGACGAAATTGTGAAAAATCTGGATTGCCAGATCGCCTTTATTGGTGATTAATTCACTGATAAAGCAGCACCGAAGCAGTTAGTAACTATTAACACCTTATTAAAGCCGTATTAAAGCAAGCAGCTCCATACTAATTTGCTCCGTCTTGCTTTTGAACTCATGTTGTTGAAAAACCTAGTGTCTGTATTCTCATTATCTAACAACCAGCTCTCACTTCTCTGATGTCGAATCTCCCCAAACTCAGTGTATCCCCTTAAGTGTGTGTCTTGCTTTTCATGTGTCTGCGTTTTTTATTTTGTTTTGTTTTTAAGGAATAGTGATTAAAAGCCAAAAAAAAAAAAAATTAAACCCCCCTCCCCCTCCCCTCCTGTGTTTCTGCATCCTCATAGGACAGGGAGGGGGAGCTAGCGCTGATTGACAGGCTGTTGGCCAATCCCCAGCTGTCGTCGGCTGAGTTCCAGGAGTGGAAGCGAGCCTATCAGGAGCTGTTCTCTCAGGAGCCAAACTCCAACGCTGAATCAGACCCCGGCCCTCCGCTGACCCCCTCGCTCTCTCACACGCACTCCTACATCGAGACCCATGTCTGACGTGTGAAAAAAAAAAAACCCACTCTCTCAACACTCACCCGAAAAACACACAACGATCGCTTTTTAAAGCTGCTCTCATCCCCCCTCTCCGATTGTGGAAAAAAAAAACCTTGCAGCCGACGACGTTTTCGATGCATCACGGTCAGCGGAAGAGGTTTCGCATCAGGGCGCAAGATAGTGATGGATTGTTTTTCGAGAGAGAGAGGGACGTGAGGACAACTTGATCCGCTTCTCGATAGCTTTCAGCAGCCACAGTGTACGAGCGCAACGTGACAGCTCTCAGAGGAGGACGCCTCTGTGCCCTCATGTCACATCGGTCCACAAGCTGATTGGTTATGCCACTCCAGCTGGCTCGGGGGCGGACGATACGCTGATTATAAAGTATATGTTAGCTTTTCTGCTCTATACCTATGGATATAAGGAACTGACACATCTATCCCTTTTGGTCGACCAGTCACCAGACTCCTCGATGTGGACAGGCCTCACAATAGTGTCTTCATGAGCTGCCATTACACTGTACTTCATCCTGCTTGTTGTGCCATGTTTATACTGATTGCACAGTGTCTAATAGACAGTCTAATAGCCTCAGAGTGACACATTGTATCCCATCAAGCCTTATACTTGATGTCTATGATGATATTTTTCTGTACAGTGAGTGTTACGGCAGAGAACAATAAGCACAGGATCCTTTTAAAGAAATAAAATATTAACTAATCCCAGTTTCTATCTAGTTTTAGAGACTTTTCTTTGTGCTGGTTTTGGTAGAACTGAATACTGTGCTGGGCTGGACCTGAAGCATGCACACTCTATACTCTAGGACCCATTTAAAGGAATAATCCACCCCTAAGAGCTCTTTAACACTGCTGACTTATATTTAGACACAGTTTATGTTGCGTTTAGGGACCCATCTTGCGGTACAGGTTGTTAGTTATTTTAGCACATAACTGATCACGGCCATAAATCTGAGGAGGATTTTTCCCTCTCGTCCTCGTTGTCCTCATGCGGCGTCCGCAGCTCGCGACCATGTGACGAGATCTGTATCTGGATCAGCTCCACAGGCCTTTGAGTTGACACCTGGCTTTCGATAAGCGTTCTTATTATCTCAATTGTTCCTACATTGTGATCAGATCTCACCATGCAAATCATGTCTAGACAGGGTTTGTGTGTGCGCGCCAGGTCATCGGAGGCTCTGCCACCTCATGGATTATTTTCATTTTTTAAACGCACGCTTTGGAGAACGACTGGATCACCGCTGCTGCAGCTTTTAACTTTTGTGGAGCAGCTAACTTTTTGGTTATAAGACGGTGATTTTTCTCTACATTTGTACATTTAAATGTTATGGTTCAAAACACTGAAGCAAATCCCACTGTGTATCAAAACCTACTTGGCAATAATCCTATTTCTAATTCTCAGTTTGAACGTGGAGGCGCTAAGTAAATTGCACTTAGACTTGGCTGAGATCCGACCACAGTGCGAGCCAGACCATCTTACATTAATGTGTGAATCCTGTATTTCCATTAAACCACCTCAATCTCATCTAATATCTATTGATCACATTGCCCTATACCCCCTATTTACCTTTTTTTATTATTGTAAACTGATAGCCTACATCATTTCCCAGTGTTGGAGTGCAGCAGCACACAAACAAAGCACCTTCAAAGGAGGAGACTGGATTCTTGCCTCAGGATGTTTTTTTCTGGCTTTAATGGGCAACTTCATCCTCATCATAACACCTGAGATACAGTCACCATGGCGACCAGAAGTACATGAGACAAAAACAAGGGGTGGAGGTGCTCGGGTTTGGCATAGAACAGCATCCTAAAACACAGACTCACACCAAAAAAAAAAGAAAATACAATTCATTTTCACTTTAATTAAAGTAGAAGAGCAGAGCCTTCGTCAGAAAATAACTCCTGACAGTTTCATTGATTTTTCCGTCAGCAGTGTTAAAGTCTCCACGGGGTGGACTTCTCCGCAGAGAACAGTTGGCTCTCTGTATCCTGCATGCCACAGAGAGGGAGAGAGGATGAGGAATATTTGCATAGGAATTGAAACATGGATCTAATAAAAATATATTAGTTTGTTATTTGTACGCTGCTGCCAAATGACTTAATACTCAGAGACACTGCACAAACCTATGAAAGCAATCATGCACACAATTGCACACAACACACACACTGATGATGAGCGCACAGAAACACAGTTTGAATGCTCTTTCTATGCTGCTGCCCGTGGTTGGTTGTAGTAGCATGTCTTTGTTGTAGATAAACACAATATTCCTTTTTCTGTTTTTGTGTTTGAAATCTCTAGATACAGTAGATCTCTCTTTGTAGAGTGCAAACTAAGTGTCTTGGATAATGTTCTCTAATTCTATCAGGTTTTTTTGGGGGACAGACTGTCGTTAAGTAAAGATTGTTTAATTGTTGAAGATATAAATTATGGTTGGAAAAAAATAACAGTATTTATTTACGTGATGAATCTACGTGTTCTGTCGGAGGAAGAGGGCGGATCAATAAAGTTTGGTTATTTGGATGAAGGTGTTTTTGTGGTTTGTTTTTTGGGGACTGACATGATGAGTGCCAGTAAAAGCCGCTGTTCTTCTGTCTGAACTTCCCTATAGTGGGATTACTGTCTCACCAGCTGTTGGTTGCAGTTGACAGTGTTTACTAACATCATTCCTTCTGATCCGTGACCAGTATTATATATATAATATAATATATAAATATTAGATATATTTTTGTACTCCACATTTTTCTCTTTTTGAATTATCTTTAAACTCCTCAGTCCTAACTTTGCATGTAGGTGCTAAATGCACCTCAATTGAAGACAAGGAGTTGACCTTTTCTAAAAGTGACTGTGGAACTGCATAAACCATATTTGGACAGCAAATGAATTTGATAAAGAACAAATTAGAAAAACGTATCTAAAAATACTATATTTTTTTAAATGTCAGAAATAGGTGTTTTCTTGGTTTTACACTATAGCTAAATTATTTTATTATTATTATTATTTTTTTTTTACTGTTGGTACATTTACTGTACCAAAGTCAAGTTGTGCTTTCAAAACAAACTTGTGAGACATCACGATTTGAAGCAGACCATTGCAATAGCTGTCCTTTCTTTGTCTAATAACAGATTGTAAAGACTGTAGTCAGAGAAAATTTTAGCAATACAAGAAGATTTTATGTTATTTTGTTAAGATGACTCTGACTAAGACTGTGATAAATTGAATAAACACACCATAACATTTCAGTTTGACAACGTTTTATTGGTATGTATTATTAATAGAATGAATTTTTGAAACATTCTCCAGTGGTTTATTGATCATGTCCTGTAGGTGCAGTTTATTTGATCCATCAAAATTCACAACACATATGCATTACTTTATGATAATAACCAATTGGAATGTTTAATTATACAACATCTGCATAAAATCCTTACAATGTTTTTACAGTAACAGATAAAATGACTGATGTAGTGAGCATTTTAAGTTTCCTGTATTTAATAGATTAGAAGTTATAGTCCCCACTGTGCCTCACTGGAGTTTTTTTTTTCTCATACAAGAGGTCCAAATTTATTCTGCATGTAACATTATCTTCAAACATAATAAAACATGTTGAATAAATAACATTTATGCAGACAGCACAAAATGTATTCAGGACTAAATGGAAGTAGATACAAGCACAAAAGCCCATGAATAATGAATTCCAGCAGGTTACCTCGCTATTAGCCACAAATCATGCATATGATTTCCTGCTAATGCTTCGTCTACTCTGCAGCTTTAAACCACTTTGTCCATTTGGTTGGCAGTGCAAATAGAAATGGGAAAAAACAAGACAGAAAAGAGGTCACTCAATATCTTTGGTTGACTTATATTTCTATATCTTGACTATCTTATAGAAAACTTTAATTATTCATCGCTAGCAAATAAACAGGAATGAAACTTTTATCTACAACTTCTATAAAATATTCAGCTTAGCTTTGCTGTTGTTTTGTATTTCAAAGATATCCTCCTCTATTTCCATCACCTTATCTCCTGTTTTGACTTCCTCTCTGTTCCTTCTTATGTGTGATAGCCTCCTCTGCTGTCTGGCTCAGCTCTGTCCTGAAATCTGTTCAAGAATTACCTTCTTCACCTCTCCCACAGTCATTCTCCAAATCCCCCCTTATCTCTCTCCTTAGAGCCTGTTTCATTTCTGCTTTTCAGAACGATTTCACATTCAATCACAGGAAGAGTGCTGGTTGAATCACCAACTATCTTGCTGCTCTCGTGATTGCCTGTCATTTTAGCTCAGACTTTAACCTTATATTACTGATACACTCATAATTAGCTCTTAATAAAAGTGTTAGTCGGAAAAAATGTATTTACTAGCCTATAAATTAGTCTAAATCACTGAAAATAAATGTTCCACATTGTTTCAACCACCATACTTAGACATGCAATCAACCCAAACACACTGAAATGCACCTTTTAGCCTTTTGTAGGTTTAAACGTTTTCTTCAATCATTGCTCACCAATAAACCAATTTAGGGAATTCATTGTCTTGACAGTATTCATGAAGAGGGTTTTACCATTTTGTACATTGGCTAGAAGCAGGATGATGGTTAGCTATAGCCTAGCATAGACTACTCGCAAAGGTCATAACAAGTAGCCTACAGTTAAAATCCCTAATTGACCTATCTTTGGTTAATATGTTCAAAAAAACAATGAATTGTAGGTAGTTTTACAGAAACATAAAATAATCCAAGATAGCCCCCCTTTTACTGTAACATGTCCTAAACTAGTTAGTGATATTAGAGTTAGCTTAGCATATTCTAACGAGGGTTTGCTTAGCAAATAAAACAGAGCTAGGGAAAGTTAGCCGTATCCGTCAAACCAAAAGTTTGAAAGAACTGTCAGCAACTTCTTAAGATCATTGATTAGCATGGTGTGTGTGGTTTGTGTAATCCACAAAAAGAGCAAATTGTAAAAACTTAAATATTTTCAGATAAACTGTAGGCTACTATTCTGCACTTTAATTCCCCAAAACGTCAAACCATATAAGAAGTAGGCTATAGTGGAAGAGTAGTTTAGCATAAAAACTGGAGGTAAAGACAGTTTTTAACTTGTCTCTCCTCTGTTGTATGTTCTATTTCTGTACCAGAACAGTGCAAAAATGACAAGTCATGGTTCAACTGCATATTATGTGTTTTATGCTAAGCTAACAGTCTCCTGGCTCTAGCCTCGTATTTACCATACAGACATGAAAATGGTGTCAATCTTCTCTCAGCAAGAAAGTGCCTATTTCTCAAAATGTCAGCCTAATGATGCACACCTGCTCTCCTCTAATGAGACACGACTGGAAACAGCTTGAAATATACAGTTGGAGTTGGAAAGTAGAGCTGTCAGGGCTGGGGTGGATAAACATTTCATCTCTGACAACCCAGTTTCATTCCCCAACCGAGGCCACAAAGCTTTCTACTGTCTAGAATACTTTTAGTTCCCTATCTTCTGCTGTTAAGTAAACTTGACATGCAAAATCTGAGAGCCCAAGCCACATCATTACCACAATATGCTCTGTTCTCAGCAGTTTTAGGATTACTTTGCACCTACTTGTAAGTGTAAAAGCTTCAATATTGGCATTGTATTACATAATTTGTGAAATGTTTTCTCACATTGTGTACACTTTAGTCTGGTAGGGGCAGCAGTGTACACTCAGTGCCAGTGAGAGGTCTAGGAAGTTGGCAGATCTCTCTCCAGCGATCTTTTTTTGTGTCGTACTCCAACACGCTCTTCACGATCACCTCCTGGCCATCGCTCCATTTCCTCCCTCCGAATACCAGCAGATTCCCAGAGGGCATCGTCACCATCCCGTAGTTGAAGGAGCCGATGAGAAGCGGTCTGAGGCGAGTCCAGTGGTCCGACTGCGGGTCGTACCGTTCTATATCGCAGAAAGGTTCGTACATCCCCAGCAGGGCGTAGATGTAGCCGTTGGCGGTCGCCAAGCGGTGACTGAACCTGGCGATAGACATGGACGCCCTCTTTTCCCAAACTCTACCCTTGGGGTCCCAGTGTAGGAACTCTCTGCTGCTCTCCCGGTTCTCATCCTGGTTATCACCGTGGTTACTGCCACGGATGCTGCCCTGACGACCCCCTGACACGTAGATGCCGCCGTCGAGCGCGATAGAAGCGTGGCCGTAAAGAGAGCGAGGCATCGGCGCGCCTCTCCTCCACGCTCGTGTGCTCATGTCAAAAAACTCAACGGAGGCTTTGGAGGTGTGTGTGTCGGCGCCCGATGGTGTGTATCGTCCCCCGATGGCATAAATAACATCCTCCACCACGCAGCAGGTGAACCGCGCCCTCCTCTCCAGCATGGACTCCACCTGCTCCCAGCGGTCGAAGCGAGGATCGTACCGCCACACCTGGTTGGATGTCGCAGTGGTGATGGATTTTTTCCCATCCTCGTCTCCCTCTTTCACTTCCTCCCCTCCGATCACAAAGAGGAAGCCTCCCACTGAGCACACGCAGTGATTTCTCAGTCTCAGCGGGAGACGGGAACTCAGAGATGAAAACTTCTTTTCCGTTGGATCAAACACCAACACCTGCTGTTCTGGGCAATCCACGCTAGACCCTCCACCCACGAGGAGCACACGATCGGGGGATCTGAGCGTTGACTGCTTGCTTTGTCTGATTGGCTGGGCTGAACCCATCCTGTGGTACTCCAAGGCACGGGTCAGCTGACTTCTGATTAAAGGCGTTGCCATGGCTCTGTGGTTGAGGTTGGCGAGATCCGACGGGCAGACCAATCCAAAGCGCAAACGACTCAGCATAAGATTCGAATTCAGCAATGGGAGGGGTCCGTTCTCATCCAGCCAATCAAGTGCCAGCTTTATTAGCTCCACCTCCTTGACGCCCGGTATCTCATCGGCGTCGAGCACCGCCATGAGCGATTGGACGTTCAGCTCAAGGAGTTCATCCCTGCTCTCCTGCAGCAGTGTCCCCATCTCCATAGCGATGGTTTGATTGGCAGCATCAAATGTGTTTGATAGCACGTGGCGATCGGCCAGGTTAGCATAGCTGCAGCAGCTCTCGGAGCTTAAGCCATCAATCATGAAGCGTTCGCATATTGACACAGCCGTCTCCACTTGCAGGTACCTCGCCGCTTCCAGGACAACGGGAATCGTCGAGGGCGATACACTGAGCCATCCTGAATACAGGAAATCCAGAATAGCATCTAAACCCTCAGGTGTTAACGCCGGGAGGGCGATGGAGCCGGCTAATCTCTCCGTAGTAGCGTCTCCAAACAGAGCCCAAAAATACTCGCTGGAGCTGGCTAAAAGGGCGCGATGACAGGGGAAGGATACACCGCCGGCCTCCAGGACCACATCACACATCTTACTCTGAGACCGCAGACGCTGGAAGCCGGAGAGAAGTCCGGTTCTGTGGGAGGAACTGTAGAGGCAGGAGTAGCTATCCATCCAAAAAAAAGAAGGAAATGGAAGGAGGTGAAGGAACAGAAGTTAGAAGGAGGGGGAAAAAAGAAGATGAGCAGCAAGTTAAAGAAAGAGCTTAGTCATGAGGAAGCAAGGGTGCAGCACCGAGAGGGAAACGTCGAAAAAGATGCATGCACCGAACTGCATGATAAAAAAAGACAGTTAGACACTGGCAGAGCAGGATGGGATGTTGAAAGCAGGAAGAAGGGAGCAAGAGGAAAAAAGGAAGGAGCAAGTAGAAAAGAGAAAAGTGCATGTCCTTAGTCGAGCTCTCTCCATCTGTGTTTTTGTCCGGCTCTGTCTGCAAGCGGCGAGCATGTGACACCATGATAAGGAGGTTAACAACTACCAATCCTGTGACCCCACCCCCCCGCCGCCCCGCCGCCCCACCGCCCGCCTCTGGCCCTTAATCACAGTCCGTCCCAAAGTCTCCCGTCTCTGTCTGTGATATCCCAGGTCTGTTTCTGTTTGCTTCATGTTTGTCCGCTGCCCTTTTCTCTCTCAGTCCAGGAGGGACTATCCAAAATACATGCATCCAACATACACACTGACAACCAGGGCAGCAAGCAGATGCAGGATAAACACATTGAACACACATATATATAAAGTGCAAAGGGAGCCTGGCAGGGGTTTAGTGTCTATCCCGGCAGATGAACTCATCAGTAAATACAGCTGCTTTAGTCTGAGACCAAGATTCTAGGGCACGCTGGCATGACACCTATCTGCGCCCTCATAGCCACGGCGACAGGAATAGAAACACACACACGGCTCAGAAGATTTCGGCGCGAGGGACGCAAACTCACCGAAGTTTTGCCAAGCTGTCACATATTTCACATGTGTCAGGAGTAGCACATAACGTTTGGTATTAGAGTAAGCCGTGACCTTTGGGGAGGCATTTAACCTCATTATGACCGGCTGCGAAAATCACGCCGACGGATGTCATGCTATTATTTTGGTGCAGAGATACAAGACGGATAGAGGTGGATTTGTTTACGGTGTCAGACTACATGTTGTCCCGTGTGTTTACGGTCGTCTGACACACACACAACTGAGCTACCGTTTACACTCCTACAGTACAGTACGTCGACGTGGAAACATTGCTTTCGTCGCGCTTCCATGTCTTTTGCAGCATTCTCCGCAAAGTACATTTTGTATGATTTATGATCATCGTCTCTGAATAGATGCTGGCTCACGCTCACGATGTGTGCGTGTATGTGTGTGGGTGTGTTTGTTTTATAGGAGGGTTACACTAGTTCAAAATTCAGCCACAAAAGATTAAAAAACAGACTCACGCCTTTTCTTTTCTTTTCTTTCCCTAACTGGAAAGTGTTTTTAATCTTTCCCACACAATGTCAAATCCTCCCGTATGGTTGTTAAAACACCAGCAGTGTTTCTCTCTCCGAGTCGAATAGTCCACCGTGACCTGATGGGAGGCTAAACTTAGCTACAGCTGCTCCGTGTGTGTGTGTGTTTGTCTGTGTGCAGGAGGACATGTGATGTGATGATAGATATGTGGTCTAATGAGGCAGAGATGTGTGTGTGTGTGTGTGTGCGGCTATCCGGAGCGGGTTGTGTATAAGTGCAATGGCATGTGTGCTTTAATGTGGCATTCCTCTGGGTAACAGATGGATTTTGGAGGTTTAAGTCAGGATAAGTATGACTCCATGCACGGATGCCACTGACTCCTACCTAAAAGCCAGTAATACCTTTTATATATGCACATAATACAAGATCATTACACTTGGAGATACCAGGACTTGTTGAAGCTCTTCGGGCGCTGCAGCTATAACTAATAACGAGAAAGCTCTCCAAGCAACACAGGAAAACATGAAGGTTTAATTTATTTTTGTCAGACTTTTCAGGTTATTTAAATTTGCCTACAGTAAATGGATTTTTTAATCATCATAGTACGTATAAAAAGTCTTGCTCTCTTTACTGTCAATCTCTCCAACACCCACAGCAAAAAAAAGAAGCGTCTCGGCCAGGAAATAATCCATTTTAATCGTGTCACATTAAAAACTTTACTGTCATGTCCTGTCATCTCATCTCTTTGTCAACTGATACAGCCGTCGACTTCACCAGGAAGATCTTCTCTTTTTTATTTAACATGATGAGGGCGACGACAAGACAAGAGTCTGTAGCCATGTTATCCAGCCGAGCTGTGTGGCAGTGGTGAGAGCAAAAAGATAATGTCAGCATCCTAACATGCTGACGTGGAGCAGGTTTAATGTTCACCATGTATCTTAGTTCAGCAGTTTAACTCACTAATGTTCACTAATTAATGATAAACTCGACGAACAAATTGTGCTGATGGGAGTCTCATTAGTTTAGCAGGTATTAAGTCATAAATCAAAACACGGGACAAATTAAATTTTTCAGTTGATGGTACAAGAAAAAGTCTGAGGATCATCACATTTATAACAGTTCATCTTGAAGGGAGCCTGAATGTACTAGAGATGATTGATGTGATAGTTGAGATATTATACAGTGAAGCTCATGTTAGAGGCAACACAAACTATGTAGATGTTCATATAATTCATAGTTAAAACTTTGAACCACCAGTAATGCTCAGGGTTCATCCTCTGGGGAGCATGAATGTCTGAAGCAAACATTATGTCAATCCATCCAGTAGTTGGTGGGAGATTTTAGTTGGAACCACAACCTCGATATCATGGTGGATGATTGAGGGTGTCAAACTAATTTTAGTTCAGGGGCCACAAACAGTGTAATTTGATCTCAAGTGGGCCAAACCAGTGAAATAATAGCACGATAACCTATAAATAAAAGAACTTTGTGATTTCCCCTTTGTTTTAGCACATTATTAAGATGTTTACAGTTAATGAACTATCATTTTACAAAACATATTATGAATAACCTGAAATTTCTTGATAAAAATATGTACAATTTCAACAATATTATGCCACTTCTGTCTTCTATGTAATTTTCACACTTGGCAAATTCATACTGAGGGCCGGATTGGACCTTCTGCCGGGCCAGTTTTGGCCTACGGGCCGCATGTTTGACACCCCAGTACTAGAGGGTTACCAAAATCATAATGGTTTACATTTGTATAGCGCTTTTCTTTTGATACCCGATACCCAAAGCGCGTACAGAAACCATTATTCATTCATAACACATTCATAATGATCTATCCCCTGGAGACCACAAACACTCTGTTATTCTAATTAACTATAAACACTTAAATGGCCAGTAATAAACGGCAAAGATTGGAGATTGTGATTTTTAGAACCATCTTGATTTATTGCAGTATTTTCCTGAAGATATTCATCATCATTACCCTGAAACAACAACAATAATTAGAATTTCCCCCTAAAAAGTAACGCAAACTGAACAACATTAAGAAACTAAATAACTTAATAGAAAGCCTCGGTATAAATCAGTGTTGAATAGTTGTTGGAAGAGAGTTGGTCGTCACAGAGTTAGAGGGGGATCACAGTTGATTGTGTCGACTGTCACTAAATTAACCAGACTTAAAAAATAAATAACAAAACAAAGAATATCCCTTTAATGCAGCACAACTCACACACTTCCTAAAGTCCAGAGTAAAGAGTCTCAGCCGCAGCAAAAACAAATTCTTTTCTTTACAAGACTTTTTTGCAACAATAATGATTTAAATTTGGATTTAGTGACACAACCGCATCGACTGACTGACATGGTACATAAGAGAAACATTGTTTGGTGTTTCAGTGTTTCACCCTGCTAGACCGACTGCAACAGAGTTTGTTGGACGCCTGCTTCTCGGTGGTGGTATGGAAGTTAAACGCTGGACATTCTGTGCAGACGTGGACTTCACAGGAAGCTGTTTGTGTTCTGTGTCTCCCAACGTGTTTGGATTAGCTTGTTGTTTGCTAGTCTTCAGTGGCAGTGGGCAAGTCTGTGTCTATGAAGATTATCTGCTCCGCTCTCCGCCTGGCCGGGGCCGGCTGGGGGATCCTAGAGGAAGAATACAGATAAAGACACGGTGAGGGATTTCTGCTATCTGCGGCCTCGGGAGCCGCTGACCCCTGAGAGGCATCGGGACGCCGAGGAGAGAGAGAGAGAGAGCCAGGTCTCTGCCTTCATACAGGCCCCCGTATAAGATCTGGCTGATCAATCGCCTGCTTTCTGACTGTGCTTATCTCTCTCTTGACCTTTTTTCCATTTCAGTTTTCTCTGCAGGGCTCGATCTCTCTCGCTGTTTGCCGCATTTTTCTGCTTATTTCCATCTCAAAAGAGTGGAGTTTCAGTCACAGAGAGACACTTCTCAGAGTGGCAGCCTTCAGGTTTGACATCGGTGGAGGAAGCAAAAGGAGCTAGAGGTTTCGCCGGCTAAGGAGCCCGATTGAAAAGAGAAGAGGTTAAGAGGGCAGCTAATGCAGAGGGCTGAGCTGAAAAATCACGTTCCCATGATACCAGTACATGAAATCCCATAATTAAATACTAGTTAGCTTCGGTGACCCTTTCAAATTCGAAGCAGTCGTGCTGGCCTGCAGCATACAATTAGAAATCCTTCTCCTGTTGTGGTTTTGTTTTTCAGCTAATCTGCCTATTGCCTTCTAGGCCAAAAGCACATAGAGATAGTAAATAAGTTAAAAAAAAAGTACTACTGTTGCAGATATTCACATTGTAATGATGTTTTTCATTTTGTACATGGCCAAAAGTAGGTGGACATCCCTATTTACTTGTCTTTGTATAATAATGAGCTTTGCCTATTAGAAAACAAATTGTTTTTTTCTTATAATCAACATTTCAGTTTGTTCTCATGCAGTTGTGAGATACAGTAGATGTCCATCAAAAAGACAAATCAGGTGGTGCTTATATTTGCACTAAGTCACTTTCCCCATGTCAAAGTAACTCAGAAAATAGTATGTAGTAGTTAATATCTCTTTCCAGTGCGGCTCTGCCTCAGAGAAATGTGTTTATAACTGGAGCTTGAACCAGCCTCGTTCTTTGCCTTTATTTCCACTGCTCTCTCTCTCTCTCTCTCTCCCTCTCTCTGATTTATCTCCGGCACAGCACACCCACCCACATGGTTTGGGGCAGGGCAGAACAGTCGCAATGTTTGGATTGTGGTTTCTGCGTCCCGCTGAGAAAGTCACAGCACAGACTGCCCCTCAATACTCACGCGCACGTTTTTTTTTCTTTTTTACAAAACACACACACACACACCCCAATGAAATATAAATATAGCGACTGACTCAACCCCTCCTGCCCACACACAGAGGCATCAACACACACGCTGCTTGACCCAAACAAAGGCTGAGCGGCCCACACTGACTCCCTGTGGTGAACTACAACCACTGCATGTAATTATAGTGGAGAGGAGTCTCACTGACACTGTCTAAGATCTGCATCTCTGCATTTACCACACTGTTAGACAAACACAGTGTCTTGTTACATTATGTGAAAGGTCCCAATTAAAGATAATCTATGCTAAATCACTTTATAAGTGCATATTTTTAGCTTCCCATATGTTAAAGGAAATAAAGCGAGACAATTGCATTGAAAGGACACTATGTCTTATATTTAATTTTAATTTTTTGATTTTTATTTTAGATAAAAATATTATAAATATATATTATAAATACCGGTATATAACATATAAACATACAAACAAGCCTGTATATATGATGTTTTTATTATTCGTGCAGTGTGTTGAAGGTTCATGTGTCTGACCTGTTGCTCTGTCTGTGCACATTAATATTTATTATGATGACAGGGAAGTTAATTCAACTGAATCTAAATAATTAATATTGTGTAGATTCTCAGTTGCGCTTGAAATAAACCTACTTTCTCACATACTTTGGTTCATCCATCCAGGGGGTTTACAATACATTTCTGCCTTAATTGTGAGCGGTGGGACATTCTGAACACAGAGAAAGCACATTTAATCATACTTTATCTATCATAGTGGATTACCAAGCAAAAAGTATAGAACTCTAAGAAAACAAACCTTCTTTTTATTATACACACAAGTGCATACTGCATAACAATAACCCTAGGTTTTTGTTTACTGAGATGAATTAACCTTGGTGTTAATTATTTCTCTACTGAATATAATTTATGCTCTTAGGGGGAAAAATAAGGTTTCAGTGCTCAGAGTGTGTTAGTGTGCGCTCGGGATTGAGTTAGAAAAACATATTTGGACTTCTGAGATTTCTGCTGTCACCCCAGCACAGTAAAGATGAATTGTTTTTCACTCGGGGTGTGTATGGCATTTTTAAAAAATTCCCAAATACACAAAACACTGTACAAGGGCATGATAGCTTACTTTTTTTCACCAGACAGCCAACAGGTTTACAGCTTCAACCTGACGTAGTCAACTGGGGCTTCTCTGGTTTCCATGTTTATGTGAGTGGCGGTGAGTGGTGGTTCAGAGTTTTACAGCAGCCTGCACTGCACCGCCTCCATGAGCTGTCACTGTTATTGCTGCAGATGCGGATCATGTTGAAAGCAGCCGGACTAAACCCCCTTCCACTTCCTGCTGTTTGTGTAACACCTGTTTGCACCTGTTCCTTCCTGTTCACACACTGTGTTCGTCTCCCTTATGGTTTGTGTCTACTGACATGACAAATCACCCTTAATCCATGGTACTGCTGAGACAATGAGACACTTTGAATTGGACACTCGTCCATCCAGCCCATTCCCACACTCCCCCACTCCGACGTCCACAGTGGAAAGTAGACATTCAACTTTTCCCTTACAGAGTGTGGGGAATTTAATCTGTCTATTTCTGACTCTTAGCATTATTCTGACCACAATCAGCTGTTTCCACAGGCTCCTCTTTCTCTTTGTATTTGTAGAGTTGGATAAGTTGTTTGCTGTTTTCATGCTTGTGGCCTGAATTTGCATCATTCACAAAGAATTGCTGCCTCGGGTTGTAAACTCATCTCTGTGCTTCCTTGCTGTAGTTTGGTTCTGATTTGCATCTTGTTCTTTGGACTCTTTAATCCTGCCCTGCCTGCACTGCACTAAAAAAAAAAACAGTTTCAAATATGTCCAAATACACACACTGCATGTTGTGTATTAAGAATGTAAAAAATATATAACAGCAATGGGCTCTGTAGGAAGAGGAGATTCTGGGATGTTTGTTCCACCTACCTATGTATTATTCCTTGGTGACCCATCGTAGTTCACTCTTTACGTTCTGCAGCTCTGATAGGTTTACGGCAGGCCCGGGCAATTTCACCGCACCAGGCAACGCCTTCTTCTCCTCCGGCGTCTGGGCGGCAGCGCTGGTCTGGTCTGGTGGTGGTGAATGAGGCTAATAAAAATAACAACAACAACAGTTCTGGACAATAGCCTCATGGTTCTTCAAATCACCGACCTCACACCAGTGTCTCCCTCTGTGTTTAAAACTGTATTGTTCAGAAACTGTAATTTTAGGGTTAAAGGGAGTAGGTTCGTTACCTTTAATTGTCGGTGCAATCTATTTTTAGAATGACGGAGCAGAGCAAAGCTGCTCAGAGCTACGCTGTAGAGGCTAATGGGATTTATTGGTTTCCCTCATCAAACTCATCAAATACACAATCCAACAACTCCAAAACGCTGTGGGACCTGCACATTCTATTAGATAATAACGGAACGTTACGAGACAGAGTTGTTTTCAAGGTAAATTCATGCAAAACCGCTGATGTGCGTTTCCGTTGGGGGCAGTTTTTCGCCAAGCAGTTTCTGCATTTGCCTCAAAAACAACTCTGTCTCGGAATGTTCTGTTATTATCTCATAACGTGGTGAATGTGCAGGTCACAACTTGTCCACCAGAGTGTTTTGGAGTTGTTGGATTGTGTATTTGATGAGTTTGATGAGGGAAACCAAGAAATCCCATTAGCCTCCGTAGCGTAGCTCTGAGCAGCTCGCGGCACTGCTCCGCCGTTCTAAAAAAAACTTGCACCGACAATTAAAGGTAACAAACCTACACCTAAGACTATAGGGATTATGGCAATGGGCCAATTTGCCAAAATGTTGAACTATCCCTTTAACTCACTATTACATAAAAACCTACAAGAGCAAGTGTTACATTGTTCCGACCCATAAGGCTAAAATACAATAACTACAATGCATGACTATTTATTATAGATATAGAGTAAATGGATTTAAGGGCAGTAAACACAAGTCATAGCAGTAAGTACAAGTTGTTGACGTTTATTTTCTTTTATAAAATGTTATTATGTCACTGAAATGTACAGTTCTAGAGAAAATGCCACTAAAACAGCTAATAACACAGCATGTGGTAGGTTGTGTTGATGTTTTACCCATGGGCAGTATGTTAACTGCATAATTGTGTCAGGTTTTCTTATTTCTGAAACACAACTTGGGGGTTTTGGTTTCACTTTAGCAGGGTGATGCAAACCGAGAAGTAGATTTGAAAGCTGTGTGTTTGAGGCACAAAGCCAGCTTAAAATATTACTATTAGATCGCTCATGATTAAAGGAAAGCAAAACAAAACAAAATCAATACGCAGAATAAGAATATTAAGTTATTTTTTTATGTCGAATTCTCTGTCACTTTCCTGTGTGTGTGTCTGTGTGTTTGTCTGTGTTGTCTTACCTCCTCTGTGTCTACTGTCTCCTCTCTCCTCTTTACAGGATGTCCCGCCCCTGGACGCAAAGCCCCCATCGGGATGTTCAAATTAGCCTGACGGACATCGAGAACAGCCAATCAGACACTTTCACTATCACTTATACTAAAAAAAAAAAAAAAGAATCTGTCTCTATGTCTCTGCATATATGTGTGTGTCTCTGTGTATGTGTGTGTGTGTGTGTATACTCCTGCTGTTTCCTCAAAAACCCTTATTTATTTGATTATGACCAATATTTCCTGGTTATCATCATGTCCTTAAAAAGGACTTGTGTTTTTATGAAAATTGGGACACACACGCATACGCACACACACATCCACACACACACACACACAGAGCTCAGAGACCTGCCTGCTAACTTGGTGTTCTACTGCTGCGTGCCCTGACGTCCTGTCACTTGGATTTTTGGTGTGTTTTGTATTGTACCGTACTGTAATGTATTGTATATATGCTCATATTGTACAGCTGTACAGACAGGAAGTGTGTTGTGTGTGTCGCTGAGGATGTTGAATATTGTTCTATGAGAGAGTTTTTATTTTTTTTCCCAGAGATTAAGGTTCAAAGGTTCAGGGGGGAAAGTTCTAGAAGAAATCGCCTCATTCGCAGCATGTTTGCTCAGATTTGTACTGTAACGTTGCTTTGGCTGGGATCGTTTACTGTCTCTATGCTTAGCTAGCTGTTAGCATGGAGGGATCACCGAATGGGCCTAAGGGGTCATGGAGGAATCCCTGGACCGTGGGCTTCTCTTTGACTTGACTGTTAACATTTGATGTTGGAAAGTCAAGGACCGTAAATAGACCCAACAACCACCAACAGATAAAATACAACAACAGCAAGATGCTAAATAACCACAAAGCTGCAAAACAATAGCATACAGGACTCAAAACTTGACTTTAAAGCGACACAAAATGACCACAACGAAACTCAAGATGACCACAAAGGGATGCAAAACAACTACGAAGAGAGGAGAAGCGAGTGTGGTTCCTTTGTTTAGTGTGTCCGTTAGTCTGGGGGGCCTTTTCCATGTTTGTGCCCAGGGGCCCTGTTTTCTTATGATCCATCCCTGGCAGTTTGCAATGATCCTCCAGCACTCTGCTGTGCGCAACCAAAGATTAAAGGAATAGTTCACCCTCAATTGACAGGTCATCATTACGCTCACCATTAAATATACCACGAGAAGAGTTTACCAGGAAATAAAACATACACGTACTGCAAATTAAACACTGCTGACATTGCTCATGTGTTGTAGTTCCATCTGAGCCTGCATCGTGACAAACCTGCAGCTTAATCAAATTTATTTTGCTGAAAAATGAAGGCTGTTGATAAAATGACAATCCAAACTGTGTGTTTAACTTTCCAAACCTTAACCTTAAATTTCAGGTTTCCAAAATCTGGATAAACTGTTAACAGCCGGATCATTGGACAGTTAGTTAGTTACCCTGGTATTAACAATGATCTACAGTTTTCCCACATTTTATTACCTGACCCATATGCTACAGTGCAGCGATTTAGATCTAGATGTGCTTTCCCTGCACTATCCCACACATCATTGGGTTCCCACTCATTTAATCAGGCTGTAATTCTTATTAAGAGTCTGACATGACTGAAAACAAATTGATGCCTGGATGTAACAGGAGAAAAATATACATACTATCTAGAATACAGCTGTTATATAAAGTGTATGCAATTTGTAGTCTCCTAAATCTTCTCGCATAACACACTAAGTGTTTTATAGCCAAACAACCGCACTAAATATTTACGTCTCTCGCCAATCACGTATGAGCAAATGCCAGTGAAGAGCGTTAGTGTAGTAGAGAAGTAAATACTGGACCAATATGGAAACATTTGGAGACAAATTTGCAGAAGCTGCTTGGGGAAATTTACTGTCTTGTCTTTTGGAGCCACGGCATACATAAACTTGCTGTTACGATGGAACTACAAAGAGTAACTTGCTGCATTTCCGTCAATCCAATGAACGTTACTGAAGGTGAACTAATCCTTTAAGCTCAAAGTGTTTTGTGAACATGAAGTGAGCGTCTAGATAAGAAGTCAGGCCCCAGACATTTAGGGGGCAACAGGGTACTCGAGCGGGATGAAAAGGAAGCAGCCTGTCAATCACTCTTTCAGTCCCAGACCATAGTGCCCTGTAATCCTGACCTATATAGTTGGGCAGGAGAAAGTGGCTGTTTTTCTTTCTTTCTTTTCCAGCGCAAATAAAAGTCAAAAAGACTTTGACTCTTAAGGCCTTGATAGATGTGAGATTTAGAGCCACTGGCCATATAAAAGTCAAGACTACTTCTATTGCTGCAGTGCATTTGCTGATTCTATCAGCTGTTATGGCTCAGCTCTGTTTGGTGGTTGCTTTCACTTTTAGAGTGAAATTGTTGGGAAACTGCATCCAGTGTAAAAGCTGAACGTCAGATATAAGTTACTATTACTTCTGACCAATTTCAAAAGCATAACAAAAGTTTTAGATTGATTCCCCACTCTCCAGACAATCACTATAGTCTCCATTTAATTCTGAATTTTATTTGCAATTTGCAAAGCTGTACGTTTTCAGTGACTTCTGTCTTCTTATGGTTAATAGCATTCTTTGACAGTACAAAATTAAACTATTATGTTGAGGAAGGCTCCAACCTTCAGGATTTAAGAATCTGCCACCAAATCCTATTTAAATTTAACCTTGCAATGCAAATGATAAATAATTAAGGATGTCTTGGTTTGCAATTTGGCATCCTTTAAATTTGGGTATTTCTTTGCATGTCAAAGGAAGATGCTCTGAAGCTGAGACACTGAGAGTCTTTAAAGAAATCCTTCTTGTACTGCATCAGCTGAAACAATAACAATTGGTTTTCTTACTGTAGTGATTTAACAGTAACTAGGAGCGGTCTGGAAAACAAGACCTCGGCCAATAACTGGTATGCTTTTGAAAGTGCTTAAAAATAAAATAGATATAAGATTGGCTATTGTATTGAACATGGAAAACTACTAGCATAGACCTTGGGATATTTTTTTTCATTTCATTGACAATATCATTTATTTATAATGTGAAGCTGTGCTGCTGTTCTTCTTTGTGATGAACTGAAACCAATGATGGAGACTGAACTAAGAACCTCATGTTTGTACTGTACTGGTATTTAAAGACCCTCTGTCCCGATGCCTATCCCATGGTTAGACATGAAAACGAGCACAAAGAGAAGAGAGACGACGTGCGCACACAAAGCCATTACGACAGAAACACAGACGACTCTGCATCCCTTCGCCTCGCTACAACTCTGCACTAACAAAGCCTTGATTCTGGATATGCACAGTCACAACTCTGTATTTGCCTTTGCCAATAAATACTTTGATGTGGAAGCACTTCTGTCATCTGTGGTCTACATTTGTAGCATGATGAAACCGTCTTTGCATGTTGTCAGGTTAAGTAATAAATGATCCAATGAAGGTTAATTTTCCTGTGTTCAGCTAATAGGCAAACACATTCAAGGTCCATTAAATACATTTACTTGTTCTCTACTTTCAGACAGTCATATTTCACTTTTACTGCACTTACATGTTACTTTAAGTATGTTACTTTTCCTTCACTGGCAATATATGACTAGTCTATGAGATATGTTACTGCAAAAATCACATCAACACTTTTTCTGTGTTCTATTTGTTTTATCAGTGTTCCATTAGAAGGTATGTTTTTGAGAACCAAAAAACATCTCAATTGAGATTTGACATTTAATTTAGTTTTTCATCTCCTCTCTCAGGCCTCTAGCAACGACAGGTTGATGAGCCGATCAAAAGAAAGGGGGTTCTGAGCCCCTCTGTTTTCTGAGTTGTCGTGTAAAAAAAACAAAACAATCTGCAAGGTCTTTTTTGGTGCAAGGTTTTTTTTGTTTTGTTTTTTGGTCCAGGTGGGCAGAGCTTGGGCAGTGACCTCTTTGTGACCTCATAAAGTTACAGAAGTCCTAACAGGTGGTTTTGAGGCTCAGTTTCTCAATACAGACTGTGTACATTTATCTGTGTACTGAGGCTTTGATACTTTCATAGTAATAATATAGAACCAGTTGTAAAATGCACATACAAATACCCTGATTAATCAATATAAAATAAGGCAGTAAAAGAGTTTAGCCATTATTTTTACTTAGAATTTTGCATAATACAAAACCTATATTTTTAAGGCTGAGATGGGAAGGTCTGAATACTGTACTTCCTTCACCACTGTTCAGGGCTAATATTTGGTTTTAGAGTCACTGTTACACACACACACACACACTGTAAAACCAAGCTCACCCACAGAGACAGCTCATATTGTGCAGACGGATGAAAAAATGTCTTTACCTGAAGGGCCTTGACGTTGGACGAAGGTTTGGACATAATGCCCCGGGTAAGTCCACTGACCTGGAGGAAGCATAGACCACAAACATTCAGCTGTGTGTATTTGAGTGTGTGTTCATGTGTGTGTGTGTGTGTACTTTGGGGGCATTGGGACTCTGTTTCTGTGGTTTTAAAGGCCTGGGATAGCATTTCAGTTGCTTAGCGACTCTTACAGAGAGAAGCAGGTGGAGGAACTGCTCTCTGAATCATTCATGAGAGGGAGACAGAGAGACACAAGGGAATGTCAAAATAAAAGCACAACTCTCGCCTCGATTTCAGCAAGAGCAGTGAGACTTTAAGTACAGTCATGTATATGTAGAATGAATGTATATACAAGTATGATGTGTGATGTGGAATGATGTATACATATATGATATGTAGAAATGTGGGTAATAGGATTAGTATGTGAACAATTAATATAACGAAGAATGAATGAAGCACAGTTAAGAAATGTAAACACTTATTCTGTTTTTGTTTTGTTAGGTTAAGCATATCGCTCACTTGTTTTTTTTGTTTTAAATTTTTATAATGTTTATGTTTTGTGTTTTCAACTGTATATTTGATACTGTTGGACCCCAGGAAGAATAGCTGTGGCTTTGCTGCAGCTAATGGGGATCTTAATAAACAAATAAACAAATAAACAAATGTATATACTGTAGGTGCACTGTGTGGCAGGAGAAGTGGCGAGTGCAAGTGAATCTAAATCACCTCCACACCTTCTTTTACTGGCAGTCTCCTGTTGGAGGATATTTGCATGTCAAATATTGTAACATTTTGTAGCATATTACCAACGTCATACAGTAAGTAAGTGTGAATAAGATCATTAGGCTACAGTAGTTTGTTACTGAAGAGTGTGGGCAATTAACTGAAAACTGCATTGCATGATGCCTGAAAATGATTCTTTTTCTTACACTATAGCTCATGAAAGTGTTGGATATACATCGTTTTTACATGACAATGGCAACAACAAAATTGCATTTTGATCCAATTTATGATCTAACTTAACCCCAATTTGTTCCCACATCCATCTTTCTCACTTTATAGATAGAGTACGGTGAGAGAATTAAGACAAGACAGAAGGTACAGAGTGGTGATTACGACATGTAAGCAGATACTGTTACTTTAAATATCTAAAAATGAGTACATAAATATAGTTTAATTTTAATTGTAACAAAGTCCTTCACTTCCACATTTCCTCTCATCCTCTTTTCAGTTATTTTCTACTTCCTCTCTCCTCTGCTGCTGTTTCACACATCAACACTGGCCCAAGTGGTTCCTAATCGTAGAAGTTTCCATGGCCTATTTATCTTATCTTTTACGAGCCCAGAGGACCAGAGAAACTGAGAGAGTCTCCGGCTCTGCTGCTGCTGCTGCTACTGCGGCTGCTGCTGCTGCTGCATTGATGGCAGTGCTTAGATACTGTTGCCAGGGTGTTGTTTGTGCAACAAAATACAGTAAGAGCTCTGCCGTCCTTGACGTGACAGCCAAAGCCTGGACACCCCCCAAAAATACAACACGGCCGCGCTCACAGACACACACTCGTGCTCACACAACGTGGTGGTGATATTTTCGTTGGCCATGAGCAGCAGCTGCCCTTTGAAGCCTGACGAGCCCTTTCACTTTCACACAATACTCTGTCGCACAAACACACTTCATGACCACAGGTACAATTATGCCTCATGCTTTAAATAATTCAAATATCCCAACTTTAAAACCCTTTAATCCTCGCTGCTAACACCTCTCAGAAACACTGAGGTGTGTGTGTGGATGTAGCCTATGAGGGGCTGTGATGTCAGAAAGAGAGCATGAGTTGCAGATGCAGAGATCTGCCTTGTTAAAAAGCATAAAGCTGGGTACTTTTTCTTTTTTTTTTGGTCCAGACATAAGTATTTGAAAAACTTTTGAATGGATTAATAAAAGTTTATACTGACATTCATGGTCCTCAGAGGATGAAGCTTAGTATCTTGAGAGCTGTTGGATATAGATTGCTGTAAAATTCACTGCAAATAGCCTACTCATGTTTCCTAGAGGATCAATACTGATAACTATCATGACATTCCCATTACCCTCAGTTTTACTTTGTATCCTTTGCTAAAAGACTGAGGTAAGTGAGGTGAATTCAAATATCAGCTACACATCAGCATGTTTGCATGCTGAGTATAAATACTGTTAACATGGTTAAACAGCAACATGAATCGATCAATGTCTATCTCTGTGGCTTTATAGGTTAGTTATTCCTTCATGCCATAGATGTTCATTGTCTTTCAAAGACACATAGACCTAAAGGAGCCAGTATTTTTTTACAATATGCACATTTGTTTTCTTGGTAATAACCTACAGTACGTCTATTGTGTGTGTAAGCCAAATACCATACAGCTTACCTTGCCATAAAGAATATGCAACAGAAAAAAGTAGCTAATTAAGTCTATTCAAGTGTTTTATAAAAACTAGTAGTGCATTATCTTGTGGGAAAAATACTTGAACAGTGCCAACTTCAGAAAAACTGGTGGTTTCCAGGACAGAAATGGGGGAATAAAGACTATTTATTGGCTGGGAAGCTTAAATTAACCTGTCTTTAAGCTAGGCTACTCCATCTTCTGTCCCTAGCTTGATATTTCTACTGTAGGACATAACGTCAATCTCATCAAAAGGCTTCTATTCCAAAATGTCTGTTAGTAATAGGAATAGTTGGTGTGGACTGTAACACACAGGTGTTCCACATGTCATAGTGTTCGTTTTGATTGTTCCATTGTTAAAATTACAGTAACGTCCTACCTGCCAATCTAAATTACAACATACCCGTCGACTGCACACTCCCAAGAGAGACAAAGTGGATGTAACTTACCTGTTGCTGACACAAGACTGAATCGTCTGACACTTGATTTTATGCACACAACTAGACTTCTCTTGCTTGGTCACTTATACTTTCTTTCCTCTCTACTTTGCATCTCTTTATTTTCCTTTCTCCCTTCTTCACTCCACCCTCTCTCGTTCTCTCTGGCCGCCTCGTAAGTGGTAGAAGGATTCCTCTCATATCTGGGATTTGTTCTCACTATAAATAGACGAGTGATACACAGAAGGGACCTGCTTTCTATCCACACACTCACACACACATAAGGACACACGCATAGACGGACCAAAACACAGTCAAACAGTGGCATGGGGCACTTCTGTCCCTCCTTCAGTATTTAAGCATGACATGACAAGTAGGTTCTGACATATTCCAGTAGAGGAAGACTTACTGTACATGACCAAAGTTCATTCAAAAAACTGGGCATTTACTGTAAGCATGAGAGCAGAACTTTCTCCTCATAGCATATTCACAGATACACAAGGTTTATAAAGACACTAGAAAAGCCCCACATTTAAGGTTTTTTTTAGGGTTTTAGTTAAATGATGGTAAAATGTTCCAATATGGTAAAAAATATCAACCAAACTTCATTGAGAAACTCTAACATTCAAGTATGAAAACCTGTAAAACCATCCGCCCACTTATTCACAACTTTCTAGAGAGAAAAGTATAGGCCCACATTCCCTGATCTGAACATCTTTACATCTTTTTTTTATATAATAATGCAAGTGAAGAAGTTTAAATTAATAAAATAATGTTAGGCCGAAAGGTTTAAGAGATTTTTCAGGATGAAACCACACGCAAAACCAAAACTGCATGCTTATATATCTACAAATATTAAGAATTAAATGAAGGGCAAAGGAAATTGTTTATCCGCACAACCAAAGCTGAATCAAAACTGAAAAATTGAACCACCAGCTGCTCATATCCTGGCCTATTTGTATGTACTTTGTTTTGAGAATAGTTTTTTTAAGCCATTTATTTTTGAGCTGAAATAATGTAAATCGGGACCAAGCTTTATTAAAATGCTTGAACATGTAAAGGTGAAACACAAAACTGTCTCCTTCTGTGAGATTCTGCAATGTGTACAGTGGCATGTATGCTCCTTTTCAAGTCCTGACACTTCAATCCTGACGCATCAATCCTCAAAACACTCCTCCTAATCATAGTGACTAAAATGGCACTGCCCTATTTCTGTTCTGTCACTCACTCAAACACACACACACATAGACACACACAGTCTTGCGCACGCTGAAGTAATTGTGCTGGTATATCTACTTTTAAACACTAATGCGTGACCACGGCCTGACAGCGATCTCACAGGGTTAAAGGTGTATGTGAATGCATGTGTGTGTGTGTGTGTGTGTGTGCTCTCTTACCTCCTGGCGTGCGTGGCTGCTCTGCCCTGCCTGCGCTCCCTCTGAGGTTCTCTTCAGCTACCTGACCTGTTTCCGCTCGGCCTGATTGGCTCGGACAGACAGGAAACTCCTCCCTGAGTGGAACCCAACCCAGCATCAGAAAAGCAGAATGAGTTTTCAGCCTCCCTTCAGTGTGTGTGTGTGCGTGTGTGTGTGCTTCTATATATTTAAAGTCTCGTGGAGAGTGTGTGTGTGTGTGTGTGTGTGTGTGTGTGTGTGTGTGATTCCACCTACCTTTCTCTCAGTATGTCACTGAGCTGGTCCAAAGACAAAGCAATTCACCTTCATAACATCAAAGCACGAGGATCTTTGCGTTCGCCCTATGAAAATGAATCCCCTGTGTTCCCAGGTAGTAAAATGAACAGAGTCAAACTGTGGGCTTGTTATATATTACAAATTATGCAAATCCAGCTCAGACACTGGTCCTACCTGTCGACAGGGGCAGTCCTAACCTCTCCCTGATAAAGCTGAATCATGTTGCCCCTAGGTAGATGAGGTTTCACAGGAAGCATGCGGCCAAGCTTCATTAGGAAAACAACAGCACATAAACACAGTTGCTGTGCTGTAATCACAGTTTGAATAGTTTGCTACTTCACATTTTGCGTACACTGTTGTGAGATGCCTTGGTCTATGGGCACAGACAGTCCACTGAACCCTCCTCCTTTAGTTTGTTGCGTCAAGTGTTGGATGATTTACATAACTGCAAATGTGTTTTGGTAATATGCACCCTAAAGCAAAATGAAATGACAATACCTCATACACTTCACTTTCCCATGCCGATAAACAGACTGCATGCATTCCCAGTGTCTGCATTATTTGGGTGTGATGATGTGAGAGTCTCTCTAAACTCATTAAAAGAGCATTTTAGGAGAAGAAGCTCAGTTTAAGGTCGGGACAGCTAGGTTAGGGGTGGGTGAGCTATAGAGCTATAGGAAAGGATTTAGATTAGAATTTAAATTGGGTAATAAAAAAGAGGCGTGGAGTGATGATCTTGAAGAATAAATTAACAAATGCAGCCAAGTGAATGATGAGGTGTGAGCTTGTTTTCTTAATGGTTTGTTAGTATATCCCATGTCATCATTACACTGAATTCAAACATGTATACTAAGAGTCTCTGTTGGACATTGAGGTGTGACCACGTCGATATGAAGTCCATCCACACAAAGCTTCGTCCAGGAGCAGGTTTATGTTCCCTGTTCACATTTATGGCTTAATGAGTCAGCCCCGGAGCAAGTTTCCGCGTTGCATCTGAGTCAGGCCATACACATTTATTGGTGTCCTTTTACCCTCCTGACCTTTCTACTGGGACAAAATCCAATATCTGGACGCACTGTTGCCTTTTTATCGCCACAGCTTAGGGAAAGTAGCTGTGCAAACTCTGATTGATTGTTCTGGACTCCATTTTTAAGGTCTGGTAGCCTAGTCTACCTTTAGGAGCACAGTCTTTCTTTCTGTCTTTTAAATTCTTCTCAAGTTGCCAATTATTTCCTGTCAATAACTAATTTATTAAACATCTTTTTAATGCTGTCCCCCGAAATTACTGTTAAAAATACTACTACTAGGGCCTACTACTACTACTATGTTACATTGGTTGACTTACAATGTTTACAATTAGCTACCTAAATGGTCTAAATTAATCCCCAATGTAAATTGTATTTAATACATCTATTTTAATATATTGCTGATGCTTAGGTGGGAGTAAATTAAATGCATTAAATGCTATATCATGTTTGTTTTCCTCTGGACCAGGACATCCCTGGTTTCACGGGCCAAATATACAGCATGAGTGTCACATGCTACTTTCGGGATGTATATAGGTCAGACTCGAGCCAATTGCCCAGCCTGATGTTTGGCACAAGTTACATTTTGCTGTCTATCCTTCTATTCCAGATCCGGTTTGTTGAGAAGGGGTGAAATCTGTAGTTGTAGTTCCTCTAGTTGACCACGAGGCGGAGGCAGCGAGGCGCTGTTCGGTCGCTACTGCTTATAAAAAGCGACGAAGAGGAAGGTCAACAGGAAGAGTTTGTCGCGCAGCCGTGACGCTCATTTCATTTCCACGCAGAGCATCTGTGAAAACAACCCCCGCTGCGTGTCTTTAGTACCAACAATGAAACGGTGACTCTTTTCTTTTTTTTTTAATGCGGCGGCGAACGTGCGTGACCGCGGCTGAGTGCGTGACGAACGGCGGGCGGAGGGAGATGGAGACGGCGCTGCTCGGATGAACCAGTCCACGGCTGCACCATGATCCCCGTGCCTCTGCTGGTGTGTGTGATGGCAGCCTGGTGCGCCGTCTACCTGACCGACACACTGCTCAGGGTGAGTGTCTGTTCCTGTGTTTGACATTTGAATAAGCTGTTGACTGTAATACTGCGAGAATTGAATGTAATAATTCCGTTTATAGTGCCATAATGTGGGTTAATGCTCCTAAAAGACAGAGAGGAAATAGCAAATTGAATGGAAAGCTATTTGAATGTTAGCATGAATCATAATGACAACATATTACGTCAGGTCGATAATTGCAGCGTGTGATTGTGTGCTGCGTTCAGTGCCTTATCATCTCGGTAGTATTTCTCATCACTCCCTGTTCTTCTGTCCACATCATTTGGTTTATCTGGAGAGTCAGTTTCAGCATTCAGTCACACATCCGGTGTGGTTAGTTAGTTGTGGACAGTTGAGATAAATACCCACTGTGCTGTGGAAAGGTTTTAATCTCAACAGGTTTGAGTATCAGCTGACTTCATGCAAAATGAAGGAGACAGGGGGGGGAAAAAAAACCCAAAACATTTCTCTTTTAAAAGGCATCAGTTCTCCTCAATTTCTCATGTTAGTCTGCAGGGACGGCGTTCTTCTGTGGATTAAACCTGTCTGTGTCTCTGTGTTATGTAATACCACTCAGGCCTCTGCAGGTAGTGCACCATCTGTTGCAACTGTCACGACAATATCAACAGAACCTAAAACCTTTCCACAATACTGTATGTGTATAGAATAATGACAACATTCTCTGATTTAGTTTTCTCCCCTTTTGTTTGTCTTGTTCATTGTAAAGCAATTGTAGGTTTTTTTGAAAGGTGCTTTATAAATGAAGTTATCATTATTATAAGAGAGTGTCCCACTGACTCTGTCCCCGTCCCGCAGTCGTCGGCGACACACCGGATCAGCTACGAGTCATGGCTGGCCAGTCGAGGGCTGATGTTGTCTCCTTTCCACCTGCGCTGGCAGACCACCATGTTCAACCGGCTGTTTGCCTACTGCGCCCGCATCAACCCCCACGCCCTTCACCTATGGTGAGGAACAGCTATTTCATTAATAAACTACTAATATTATCCATTATTGTTTCTGTTCTGTCCTTATTGTCCCTTCCATTTGCTTTTCCATCTGCTTTTGAAACATTTTGAAGGACTACCAGTTGGATATTAAAGGGATAGTTCAACATTTTGGCAAATTTGCCTATTGAACAAAGAAAATGGCTCACACACATCCTGGTGTAGCCAGGTGCTGAGTCCAGGGAGGTAAACGACAAAAAGAAAAGAAGAAGGGGACTCGCCACAGTGTATGCTCCCAAAGTATACAAAAATGTATTAGAGGACTACATAAAAATGTAGTCCTCTAAGTCTAATTAAAAAAATTGCCTATTGCCATAATGCCTATAGGAGTAGGTTCATTACCTTGAATTATCAGTGCGTGTTGTTCTGAGATCCACAGGGCAGAGTCGGAGCTGCTCAGTAAACACAATGGAGGTGAACGGTACAGGTCCCCTGTCCCTCAAAACTCATGAAATACACAATCCAACAACTCCAAAATGCTCTCGTGGAGAAGTTGTGACCTGCACATTGTACAGTGTTAGCTGAGCAGCTCACGTCTCTGCCCCGCAGATCTCAGAACAACATGCACCGATAATTAAAGGTGATGAACCTACTGCTATGACTATAGGGATTATGGCAATAGGCAAATTTGCCAAAATGTTGAAGAAAAAAAAAAAATATATATATATTTATTAATCACAAATGTATACAAACAGCATTAAAACAGGTTGTATGAGTTAATCAGTTCTAACTTGACTGCTCCAAAACCTTTAGTCTGATACAGTCCTTTGCTTTATTTCATGTCTGAGATATATTTGCTATATTTATATGGTCATAAAGTCAGACCAGACTGCACCACTTGAAATAAACCCAATGCTGTGTCGACTTTATACCTCCCCCAGGTTCAACAGCGGTCTGGTGTTCGGTATAGTGGCCATGGTGGGATCGGTGGTGCTGCTGATAAGAACGCTGCAGCAGACAGTGGCTCAGATGACCACAGACAACCCTCGGATCGGAGGTCAGCAGGCGCTGCAGGTGGTGGTAAGTACACGCCAGATGGGATGTTTATGGAATGGAGTCCAACTTTTTCCCATTCTGCAGCATACCTATGTAATGAACAACACATGTCCGGCCCTTCTTGGGAACTGTTCTTCCATCACCGGGAGATATTGTCTGGACTTCCACGCCCAGGTGACAGAGGATGTTTTGAACTGCTGGTTTGAAAATTACAACACATGTGACATCCAAAAACATTTTTTTATAATAATCAGATTTTATTTTTATTTTCAGAATTTACAATGCATAACCATAACTATACATCAATAAGTAGCGGCCTCTGGATAATTTCACTTAGATCCTAGGCAGGTAATCCATTAGAGGTCACCATATGTCCATAAAAGTGTTGTCATTTCCCTTTAACTTGGCACTTAGTCATTCCATAGGAAAAACTGTAAAAATGTCTTTGTACCAAAAACACTTTTTAAAGTCTGACTTGTAAATCATTGTGTATCTTCTTTCAGGCCTCGGCCTCACAGATGAAGTGCAGCTTGAAGTATAAATGTCCTTGAATGTTCGCACTGAGACTAAAATTAAAACGAGGGGCTGAAAAAAGCCCCCAATTATGATGAGGGGCTCTTATTTAGCTTTCACTTTTTATTCAATGGCGGCGCGTTAATGTGAGCGCTGCTCCCTGCAGACCTGTGCAGGTGATTCATGGGAAGCTATTAGCGGGCCTTTTATAGGATACAAGTGTTCAGGCTGGAGAAGCAGAAAATGCTGCACACGATCAACAGAGGGAGGTGGGGTGTGTGTGTGTGGTGTGTGTGTGTGGGGGGGGGGGAATTCAGACCGCACAGGAAACAACAGCTTCAGCAAAGCAACACACACAACAGTGGTAGAGGAAGATTTAGATGGTGTTTATGCGCCGGGGGCCGATATGTTTCATTATGTTGTAATAACATCCCCTCATATAAAAGATTATAATACACCCCATCATGATGGATGGTACTGGAGCTCATGTTTGTGTTTGTGTGTTTGTGTTTGTGTGTGTGTGTGTGTGTGTGCGTGGTGTGTGGTCTCCTCTTGGTGGTGGGTGTGTCTCCAGGTCCCTGGGGTCAATCTGCCCACCAGTCAGCTGGCCTACTTCTTCATCGCCCTGCTGCTCAGCGGAATCATACATGAGCTGGGCCACGCCGTGGCAGCACTGAGGTGAATGCACTTGCACACAAAAAAATGTTACCATGGCAACGGGCAGGAAGATGATGATGATGATGATCACCACCATCATCCACCAGCCGTTAAGACTTAATTCAGTACAGTATGGGTGGGTACTATGGGCATACAGCTTTGCCATTATCTTGATTTAGTTTTAAATGACTCATCCTGGCCACACACACACACACACACACTCTGGAGGTGTTTTAGATTTAAACTGAGATATTTGCTGCTGTGTTCTGTCCCTCCACCCTTTACTTTTTCTTTTTTTTTGCTTTCTCATCTTTTCTGTAGATTTCACAGATTTACATTTACATCATATTTTGGCTAAATATGACCATTAAAGCTGTGATCCAGTGCATTCAAACATATGAATACAACCAGGGGTTCAGTTTGGATTAATTACTTAAGCAGAAAGTAGTTTTGAATACAAGGGTGTCCATTAACAGTGACATTGTTTCCTTTTTTTATTATTTAGATAGTACGATACAGGTGATAAGACAACATGAAACAGGAAACAATACAAGTGTAAAACGGGTGAAAAACAAACATACATAACAACACGAGACAAGAGGGGATGTTAAATTCTAATATGTCAAAATACGCAATGATAACGTCAAAACGAAAATCAAACGAAACAACAAAAACAAATAAATAAATAAAATGACACAATCAAAATAACAAAGTAGCCACCCTTTACTTTTCTGTCTCACTGTTGTTTCCATCCCTTTAAAGAAATCCTTTTTTTTTCTCCTTTCTCCGCGCCGCCCTGCAGGGAGCAAGTGCGAGTGAACGGCTTCGGCATGTTTGTGTTTGTGCTGTACCCCGGTGCCTTCGTGGACCTGTTCACCACTCACCTCAACCTCATATCGCCCACGCAGCAGCTCCGCATCTTCTGCGCTGGTAAGACTTTTTTTAAAAATTCTGTCTGTTGATCACAGCTCAGGACACAGACGATGATAATCCTGATTATTTTTTGCGATCACCGTTATCGCATTATGTTAAATGCTCATTTCATTTTCTTTTCCTCTGTGAAGGTCACTCTGAAAATGACTTTTTTTATTATTATTATTCCTGAGCGGCAGACAGCTGCTACACATCAAATCATTTCACTGCAATTAAGAAAATTAGATTTTAATGAATTGATTGGCAGAGCTGGCGCTTATTCACGCATGAATGGGACTCGTGTCCCCGCTGGGCTGCCGTAGGTGATCAGTAAGAGCTGGTTTATGTGTGATTACTTCAGTGTGGTCTGGTCTGTGAAATAAAAATAGTTCAGTTTTTGATTAGAGCCCTGCTGTTATCTTATATAATACTACTTTTATTCACTTGCTTCTATGAGAGTGTTTTTTATTGAGTGGTATTGTTACTTTCACTCAACTATATGACAAAAATACTTCCTCTGCCGCTGGGAGATGGATGTCAGAACGATTTATGAGCCGTAAATAATTGGATACATGAAGTTCTTGAGTTTCCTTTAGCGGTTGGGAGCCTTCAGAGGGCAGCAAAGAGCCGCCGTCCACACCATCTGCGTCTGGAGACCTCCTGCAGGCTCCTGCTTCGCACTAATGTGACAGGAGAATGAGTTGGGCGGTGAGCGCAGGCATGGAGCGGAGACATTCAGTCAAGTCATATGACAGACCAGGGAGAGGGTGACATAACAGCACGCTGTGTTTATTTATTTATCCATCTCTCCCTCCGTCCACAGCGGAGATCGCTGTGTTCGCAGGAGGGGGGGCTCTCACTCACATAACATGTTTATTATTGCTCGCCGTAGGGATTGGTGATGCAACTGTAATAGTTTGTTTACTGTAGTCAGAATCAGAAATTTATGATTTTTTTTTATTGCCTGAAGGCCTGAAATTAGAAGCATTCTGGGATTTTTTTGCCCCCACATGATAGCTCCCATCAGTGCTGACATATTCACACATAAAAACAGGAAGATTCTTTTTTTTTTTCTTTCCCATGAGGGAAGAATTTTTCTTAAAATATCTTCCCCTATCTTAGGCTATTACTTTTCCCCTGACCAGAGGCTGCGTGTGCTCTGCTGCACGATGCTGCTGCCTTGACCTCATCAGGCGATGAGACGCTTCCTCCTGTGGTTTTTTTCGGGGCGACTGCCTGTGTCTTGTTGCATAATTAGGAGGATGGTATAGAGGGGTTATTTTTAGTGTACAGTGGTTACAGTTTCACCGCAACATCCCATAGTTTTTGAGTATGTTGAGAAGATGGAGAACAGCTGTAAAGCAGCGTCAAGGCTGCCACTGTCGCCTTTTCACTTCAACTCGGTTTCCTGTTTGGAACAGAAACTTATCACATCATAATCTTATAAATTATTATAATTGAGAATTTTATCAGTTATTGAATTGATTTCGTCAATCTAGGCATGAAAAAAATCATAGTTATACAAGTATTTAATAACTGGTGAGTCAATCATTTCCAAAAACATCTAGGTTCACAAATTCACAAATCTCTGCTCATCTTACATTATAGTAAAGTGACTTTTTTTTTCTTTTTTTGGTGTTTTAGAAGCAGTTGAAGATCGATAATATAAATAATATAATAACAGAGTCAGCAGGTTAATCAGTAATTAAAGTAATTGTCAGCTGCAGCATTATTCAATACTTTATACAGTAAGAAATGAATGGTTCAGACGGTAGATCAGTTGATAACTTGTTTGTTTACCTTTTTTTATAATTGATTGGTTAAATAAATGTATATTTTGTCTGCAGATTCTCAAATATGAATGTTACTCTGTGATGATAAAGCTGACAATTAGTTTGATTTTAGTCAATAGATGAACTAATAGATAGTTGAACAGAAAATCAATTAGCTGTTATCCTATTTATTGACCTTTTTTTAGATTAAGTTTTTATGGAGAAAATGAATGGGCACACTCATTGATGCTGATGTTGTTAGTTTCAGGCCTCTTATACTGTTAAATAATGTTTTAAAAGTTTTAGAAGTGAACATTAACTAAAAACTCAGTTCTGTCTGAGCTGAGAATCTAAAATCAATCCTCTGTCTTTTCTTCCGTAGGAGTCTGGCACAACTTTGTTCTGTGTGTGGCAGCCTTGGTCGTCCTCTTCCTGTTGCCTCTCTTTCTGTTTCCCATGTACTCCACTGGAGGCGGGGCGCTCGTCATTGATGTCGTGCAGGTCAGTGCGCCATGATTTTATGTCTTACTCAACTTAAACTTTAGTTACACCCACTAAAGAAACCAACAAACTCATATTCTCCTTCTTAATAATAAGATAAGATGATTATTCCTTCCTCTTGACTCTACAGTAAATATTAAACTTTTGGTATAAAACCAATAATTTTCATCACCCAGATCGGTCTGATCAGTTGTCTGTCATTATGTGAAGTGAAAACTTCTTTTTAGAGTTATTTGATCAACAATTTTTCCATTCTGTGTTTATCTGAAGGCATCAGTCATCACCTCTATCTTCATATTGTAATAATTTTAACAGTAAACTTTATTCCAAAAGCACTTTTCAAAATAATGAACTTTACAGGGTTGAAATTGGATTTAAACATTTTCATTAAACGAAGATGTAAATCCAAAAAAATAAAATGGAAAAAATACCCAACATTATGATAGTAAAATATAGAAAAACCAACAACAGCAGGAAATGTACTTAAACCATCTGACCCTTATGAACTCTATGAGACAAAGTCTATGTTTGTGTGTGTTGGGACCAGGGCTCTGCGGCCAACGGTCCTCGGGGTCTGTCAGTCGGGGACATCGTGACGGGGCTGGAGGACTGTCCGGTCCGGGGGGTGGAGGACTGGAGCAGCTGTCTGTCTCACCTCTCTCACACCCCGCAGACTGGATACTGTGTCCCTGTCGCCAGCCTGCAGCCCAGCTGGGCTCACGGACGAGGTGAGAGCGCTGCTTGTACAGAATGTCCAAATAAAGGCCAGATAAAAGAAAAAGGTGAAATGAAAACTGCGCACGAAAGATTTATTCATCAGTAGACGGCCAGAAAATCAATTGATGTTGATTTAATTTAATCGAATCAATAGTTCCAAGCACAAATCCTAAATATTTTCTGTCTAGCTTCTCAGTTGCGAGGATGTTTTTCTTGAGCGTCTTCCCTCCGTCGTCACATTATGTAAAAAAACCTCTTCACACAGATAAACCCCAGCATGTGTTAAATTTCTATCACAGCTGTGGTCATCTTCGCTCCTCAGGCTGCAACATCAAACAGGGTTTCAAAGTGTTGAGTCATTTCATTTGTGACACTGACATCACAGACACACATTCCCTTTTCTTTCCCCACCGTCCATATTACACATGTGTTGGATGTCTTTCTCCACCTTTAATGAGGATAAGACATGATTATATTTTTCCCACTGAGCCTGGCAGCCGAAAGAAACAAACCAATGATGAGCCGTCTGCTTTATATACAGGTATTCGGTATACCGGTATGCTTTTTTTAAATTTTTTTTAATTTCTATTTTATTTTTCTTCTCTATTTTATTTCTAACTTTTATTGTAAGCGCTTTGAGACTTGTTCTTCAGGTGAAAAGCGCTCTATAAATACAATTTATTTTTATTATTATTATAAGATTCAGATCTGAACTTTAGAAACCAATCATCAGGAACTTTCAATTGGGAAGCATCATAAATCCAACCATTTACCTTATTCATGCTTTGTTTGGTCCAGTCTGGATTTTCCTGTAACTCTATATATATTCTGTACTTGGTGAAAAAAAGATTAGAAGGGCATTCACGGAACACAGTCCTCCAGCAAGGCCAGCGTCATGCAACATGCACCGACCTCGGAGAAAAAAAACAACATTCAAATTCATAATGAATGATCTGCTGCAACATTTAGTGAGTTCCTGCCAGGCCTGTTCACAACCCCTCCACCAAAACACTTCAGTAGTAGTTGTGTATTTCTACCAACAAACATGGGTGGAGAGCTCTTTGCCAGAGGTTAAATCAAAAATTTTGTGCAGTTTGTTCAAGAAAGGAGCTGAAACATAACCTGGATTTAAACAGCAGGCAGTGTTTCATGTCTGTATCTCTTTTCCTTTGTTGAAGCACCAACACTGTGTTTACAAAAGTAGGATGCAAATAATAGGATGTAAATAGAATGCAAATATATATTTTACTTTATCACATTGTCGGATTATTCTGTATTATGTTTCTCATTGTCTGTCTATTAGTCGGAAGAAAAATATAATAATAAAAGGATGTAAATAAAATTATTCTAGTAGATAGAGAGTTAAGTCAGTTGTTGTGCACAGCTGGAGTCTTCAGGATAATCTGAGTTATGTCACGGAGTGTGTGACCCTCTGCTCTCGCCTAATCTCTCCACTGAGTAAAAGGAGGGAAAAAGGCAGCACTCCCACCAGGAGGAAATCCACAGTTGCCTTCATGTTTTTCACTTTTCCAGCTCGACTCACACCAAACTAATCAATCTGCTTCTCTCCCCTCCATCCATCTTTTTTTTTTTTTTTCTCCCGCCCCCCCCCCCCCCCCGTTCCTCTTTTTAAGCTTACAAGCGTTTGGATGGAACGATGGACTGCTGCAGCAACAACAGCCTGACTGACCTCTGCTTCTCTTACATGAAACCACAGGGCAGGAGCAGCAGAGAGAGAGAGGTGACACACTCACACTCACACACACACACACACACACACACACACACACACACACACACACAGTGGCAGGGGGATTTCATGACTGGTTTATCACAAGACCAGGTTTCCACTGAATATATTATTGTCATTCATATTTTTGTCGCTTCCTTGAGTCAGTTCAGTTCCTCTTTATTCAAAATTTTGGCCACTTTGCTGAAAATGAACTTTCATTATAACACAAAGCCACATTTACCAGCAGAAACTGTTGACACAACACAGTGGTAAACTATTGTCCTTTCTTTTTGATTTACCGAATGGGATTCTCAGATCCTGAATGTTATCTGCACCATGTCTCTGCAGATATCTAATGCTCTTGTGCTCAATAAAATCAACACATGAAGGAGGGGGGGAGTGCAAGATGTGGGATGTGGGAATAAATACTGAGGACAAAGATACAAGCACTAGAAACCAAAACAAATGATTCTCCAACATTCTTCTTCTCTGCTGCAGTATGCGTGTATGCCTGTGCGTAAGATGGTGTCGGGGACGCGGGTGTGCCGCACCGACGACGACTGCGCCGCACACTCGCGCGCCGCCAGCGTTTGCGTCACGCCCTCGCTGGAGAACCAGACCCGCTTCATCCGCGTCACGCACCCGCCCAACACGCACATGCTGTTCGTGGGCTACCCGCCGCACCTTCAGTATTCTGGTACGTATAGTCCCACGTGTATGCTGACAAATGTGACTTTCGCTGTTTGCTTCTCTGTTATTACTCTGTTTTATGGAAGAACATTGAGCTTTTTGTGGTTATAGATATGTAATAACTACTTTTAATTTTATTATAGAGATATACTGTACATGTTTTCTTTTTCTGGCTATTTGTAAAAAATGATGGGAAATCATTTTTTCCAAGAATGTTTTTTTTTTTCCTTTAAAGGGATAGTTCAACATTTTGGCAAATTGGCCCATTGTCTTAATCCCTTTAGTTTTAGGAGTAGGTTTGTTACCTTTAATTGTCAGTGCAAGCTATTTTTAGAACGGCGGAGCAGAGCCGTGAGCTGCTCAGAGCTACGCTACGGAGGCTAATGGATTTCTTGGTTTCCCTCATCAAACTCATCAAATACACAATCCAACAACTCCAAAACGCTCTGGTGGACAAGTTGTGACCTGCACATTCACCATACTATGAGATAATGACAGAACGTTACGAGACAGAGTTGTTTTCAAGGCAAATGCAGAGACTGCTTGCCGAAAAACTGCCCCCAACGAGAACGCGCATCAACGGTTTTGCATGAATTTGCCTCGAAAACAACTCTGTCTTGTAACGTTCAGGGCCAATTTGCCAAAATGTTGAACTATCCCTTTAAGTTGACGTGTGCTTGTTTCTGTGATATTAAGATAATTGCCGTTTACAGTGTGGCTGATGACGCACAGAGAGTGTGTAGGAAAACCCCTGTTGCCTCAGTGAAGTCACACTCTTCTGTGTTTTGTCTCACAGTGAGTCTCACCAACTTCGTGCCCCGCTTCGGGTTCCTCCACCTGGATCTGCCCGTCTTCTTGGAGACCTTCTGCAAGTATCCTTTAGTGGACGCAGCCTCGTGTCATAATCAGGTGATGGATATGTGTGTGTATGAGGAGGCCAAGGTCGCCCACACACAATGAAAACATATGATATCACATTTGGTAGGATAGGAGACTCCAGTACTGTGTGTACTGTTCAAAAATCTTTATAGTGATAATTATCATGTTTTTAGATTAATATGCTGTCAATGTAAAAATCTGATACCCATGATGTAAGCATATATATGTGCTGACATGGGTCGCAACAGCAAATTCAAAGAAGGAAGTTCATATATGAACAGATACAATAGGTTATAATCTCATAAAATAAAACAAAAGAACAAACTTGATTATGAAATGTATAAAAGTGCATAACAAAACAAGTTGGTGCTCCATTAATTACATATTATCTCCTGTCTATAAACATATAAACCAAGCTTGATCTCGGTTCCTCTGCATCACTTCACCCTCGCAAAAACCCTTAGATAGTAGGTGAATGGATGGATAGACCCCAACCTAAAAACTTTATTGATCCCTTGGTGAAATCCCTTCAGGAAATTGTGGCTCCAGTAGCAGCACCAAAAGAGAAAAGGGAAAGAAGAACACGCACAAAAAAAACAGGGAAGCAAGATCATTTCTGATCTCAATATATATATTTTTTTTTTACAAAAAACGGTTTCAAATCAAGATTCAGAAGTCTTTATTATCCCCAAGGGGCAATTTATTTCACAGCAAGTAGCAAACATGCATACCAAAACAAGAAACACATCCAAAAAACATTCAACATAGGTCATTTAATTAAATTAAATAGCACGCACATCCCAAAAATTGTAATACTGGGTGCTGGACCACACACCAGAAGCTGCTCTTTGAATATTTACTAAACGTGACATTTTGGGCACCTGCCCTTCATCAGACATCATCATCTATATTAATCTTTGCATCAGTAACTGATCAACAGGCCAGACTGCTCAGGTATGTATCTATGAGTCACTGTATTTACGGTCCTTAGCCCTGCTGTTCAGATATGTGGTGTCCCTATCTGGTGCGTTAGCCGTAGTCAACTCCGTGCCGTGCTTCGCCCTCGACGGCCAGTGGATGCTGAACGCTCTGCTGGAGGCCACGCTGGTTTCTGTGGTAACGGACCGTCAAAAGCGCGAGCTGATTGGTTTCTTCCTGCTGCTGGCGGGCAGCGCCCTGCTGGCAGCCAACGTGGCGCTGGGCTTGTGGATGGTCACGGCGCGGTAGCCACAGCGGTTCCAGCTGCCCCGGCAGGACAAAGAACTAAAAAAGAATAAAGCCCCCATGGTGGACCGAGAGGCGTTCTCTCAGGATGCGTCGGAGACGTGTCGACCATTAAACTGTGAACATACAGGGAACAGGCTGCATTACCCAGCAGCACAGCCCCAATTTCTGGAGACTGTTGAGCAGAACATTGCTCTGCCTTGAAGCCGTCGCTGGATCACCAGGGAAAACTCTATAAACAGCTCACTTCTTCCACCTTGTTGCCGCCATATACAAGAAAGCACATTTTCACAAATAAACAAAGCACTTGCTGTAAAGCACTGTCCGGTGTGACTGTTTACAAAGACTGCACAGTCTTTCCAAATTTTAATATCTGTAATGTGTTTGTGTTTTAAGTCTGAGAGAAAGCCATCTTAAGTTTCCAAGGATTTGATGCCATATCTCCCTGGAAGTTGTGTTGTGGTGGAAAAAAGAAGCCTTATTTTTATTGGCTAATGCATGGCAATACCTTGATTTACTTCCACATATCAGCTGGGGGAAAAAAAAAACTGCCTCGTCTTAAATGTCTCAAATAATTTATGATCTGATGAAAAAGATTTGCTCGATTACTTTGAAAACATCTAAAAAATATTTGAAGGTGGGATCCAGTTTTGAAATGAAACGCATTTCCTGAGTTATGTGTCTTTCTGCCCCTCAGGCATTTTAGTCCGAAAAATACTTTTCCTCGCTCTTCCTCAGAAGTCTACGTTTTGTGATATGTACTCTCTTGGTCTCTCTGTGACCTGGTTGTAAAAGTTGAACTGTCAAACGTGTGGAATAAATGAGTGAAGGGCTCCTCCAAAGCTGTTAAGCCAGAACTCATGCCTCGTTTCATTCCATCATTTTATTATTATGATTGTTTTATTATGTCAGCTCTATCAGGTGACGTCTGAGACACTTATCATTCCAAATATTGAGTGACGATGAGTGATTAGTTCTTTGGAGGGAATGAGAGATTAAAATTCCATCCATTGATCCATATATTTCCCTGTCGGGGGTTATTAGAGGTTGGAGTGGAAAATCAAGCTGCGAAAGGACAAGTCACACAGTTAACAGACAAACACATTTAACACCTACAGTACAGGTAGTTTACTATCAACACAGCAGCTTTTATATACATACATGGCACATTTCAAAGACGGATGATTACAAAATACCTTGTATGGGCAGAGAAAGCCTGCAGGAACAATACGCAATAAAACCAGAACATTCACTGACAGAGGGAAAAATAGAACTGTAAACTAAAATAGAACTGTGGAGTTGATGTTTAACCTAATACACTGGACATAAACATTTAAACAGCTGTGTTTGATTTGCACCCTTGAGGTCACGAGGGATGATTTAATCCTCTTTTTCCAGTGTATGGAAAATAAAATGTGAAAAAAGAGTGAGATGTAATATATAGTTGTAATATCTAGCTATATATAGATTTATATAGTTTCTAACACACTATAAACAGATATAAGTGTTAAATAATGTGTGCATCAACAAATTGGGGTTAAAGTGAGTGTGAACCAGTGCAGTATGGAGCTGTGATGTGTGTTCCTTTTGACAAACTTTCTTTTTTATTTTACCTTTATTTATTCTTGTAGACCATTGAGGAAGGTCCTCATTTACAGAGAGAGAGAGAACAACAAATACAGCAAAGAAGAACAAGAGTTTACATAAAAGAAAATAGGTAAGAACAGTGAACACAGCCAAACAATCATTATCGATCATTAACAATTACAATCCAGGGAAACCATTTTGACAGTTTAACTTGTCTTACTTAAATAGAATTCAAAAGTCGATTTTCTTCCAGCTTTGTATCAGTTGAACAAGATCTTGTAAATGCTCCTCCAGCACATGCAGGTGCTGCTTCCTCTCTGGAGTTTGCCTCCACTGCAGAGCAGAGCTCCTTTCTAATTTTATACCCTTCATATTCCCAGAACATCGGCACATTGTCTTCCTCAGACGCTGTAACAAAAAGCGCACAGGCTTACACTTTTAGCTGCAGCTCCACACACCGCAGTGTTCCTTCAGTCGTTTGGAGGAGTCGGGCAGTGGTTGTGTTTTGCTGAGAGCGGGAGGGATGACACATTGTAATTTGAAAGGGTGTTTCCCACAGACGTACAAATACTGAACCGGCCTTCGGCTTAGCCGCCGCAGAGGTGTGTTTTAACAAAGATGAGCAGACGACTCTGTCAGCAGGTTGGAAATTGTTGCCCTCTTGGAGACTTTACCGTTGAATAATGAGGGGGGGCACACGGGAGTTGGCGTCTTTGTCTATTTATGTTCAGATAAGGCATCACGAAGGCTGCTTTCCCAATCTTTGTGAAAAGATTACATGTGTGTCTTTGCATGTGTTTCTGCTGCTTATCTTGTGCTAATGACAGCCTGGAGGGATGTTTGTGTAAACAGACATGGGAGGATGATGAAGAGGAGGAGGGTAGAGGGGTGAAGGGAGGTATGTTCTGACTGTCTGCTTCAGGTTGAGCCATGGGCCCTTGATTTAACTCTGTGGACTCCTCCATGTGTACAGCCACTCCGCTAACATGTTGACAATGACAGCGCAAGCCTTATCAGGTATAATGATTAGCATGTTAGCATTCTTATCTTAGTTTAGTTTAGTTTAATAAGTTTATTTATTTCAGGGACAATGTACAAAATAACATTAGTCTCGAGATGAGAAAAGATGCTTTGTACCGGATTTAGCTTACTAGCTACTTTCCATCCGTAGTCCCTGGGCATCTTCACCATGCTAACATTTACTAAAGTTATTATAACTCATCCTCTGATGACCATGAACATTTATACCAAATACACTGCAATCTGTTTTTGTTTTTTTAAATAACCAAATATTTATCTAATATCTATCTCATGGTGGTGCCAGAAGAAACACAAAGGGATTTTTTTTCTCAAAAGTGAGCAAGTGCATAATTGAACATTCAAAAATAGAAATATCTGAGATTACTGTATAGCTACCTGGCTAGTTTTCATCTCCTGTTGGATAAAAAAAAAAAGACAGATTCAGACAAAGTTACAACATAAACCATAAAGCCATACTAAAGGGTGCTGGATTGCTAGACTGTATTGCAGAATGCTCATAGTAAAGGGCTAAATTCTACAATAAAGGATCAGTCAGTAAGATTCATCCTCTGGGTACCATGAATATCTAGATAGACAACTGCACAGCAATTTGGTGATCTATCCCATCGTTGTCTAGACATCCCATGCATAAAAGCCAACATACTTGTGATGTGAAATGAGTTAAAATCATTGGAATACATCATCTGGGAACCATGAATGGAGTCGATCCATTAATCAGATATTGAGAGGATTATTAGAGCCTCTAGCATCTATTGACGTTGGAACTTGAATGTCTTTAGAAAATTTCATTGCATTCTATCCAATAGTTGTCAGGACATTCTGATCTCTGAACCACAAATGTCAGCCCATTCATGATGGTACAAAACTCCCCAGTACATCTGCTTGTAATCTCAGCTGTCTATCAACATTCACAGCATCTCACCCTCCCTGTGTGGGTTGCTAGCACTGTTATCTAAACTCGTCTTGCTCACAGACCTGTCTCTCCTGCAGAGCCAAGGGCCTAGTGGGAAACGGTGTTCATTCAAGGCTGATAACAACAAAACAACATCAATATTGAATGAAAAACAATATTAGATTAATTAAAGAAAGATTTATTGGTCTCATTTTAAATGTCAGCAGGTGAATGAGTTTTAGTTGAGTTTTAAACATGACTAAGATAAAACCAGGTCTCATCCAACAAATTTCTAATAAGGGCAACTTTTTTTGTGACTAAATAATCACCAGCACGTGTAATCCGTATGGAATCTGGACTCATCTGATAGATGCTACAAATCTAACAGCTCAAATTCCTAAACCATTTGTGAGTAGTCAGTTTACTGTACTGTCTGAATACCACAAACTCTGAATATATACATACATACATACATATACACACACATACAGTGTGTGTGTGTGTGTGTATACATACAAGCTCTGGAAAAAATTAAGAGACCACTTCAAAATGATCAGTGGTTTTACTATTCATAGGTAGGCTATGTGTTTGAGTTATAGAATGAAACTTTTGTTTCATTCTATAACCTACTGACAAAATTTCTCCTAAATTGGAAATAAAAATATTGTCATTTAGAGCATTTATTTGCAGAAAATGGTAACAGGTCAAAATACCCCCCAAAAATTCAGGTGTTTTCAGACCTTGTATAATGCAAAGAAAACAAGTTCACATTCATTTTAAAACAACACAACACTACTTTTTAAACTTAGGAAGAGTTTAGAAATCAACATTGGTGGAATAATCCATCGCAGCAGTGTTTTTTTTAATTTTTTTATTATCTTTCTTCCTCATTAAATATGATTTGGTTCAGGTGATCAGCTAAGTAGAGTAAGGTGTGCTTGTGTTGGAGTTCAATAGACACTGAATCGATGGCTGCCATACATGTAGAGAAGCTGATTTATTAAGAACATTTTTGGAGTGGTCTCTTTATTTTTTCCAGGGCTGTATATAGTATATAGTACAGTATATACATATGGTTGCCCATAAAGTTGGAATAATTCTGTTTTCAGACACATTCCTCCTTTTATTCCTATTATAAAGGCTTTTTGTGATTTAACGTTCACAGTGAGTTTTAATAAGATATACATTTTATCTTTATCTATCAATAATAAATCACATTGGAACTTTAAGGGCAACCGTGTAGGCCTATATATAACATCACCATCATCAACAACAGACATATGATTTATGTTTTAAACTTCTGAAACGTACTCACATTAATAAAATATTTACTAGCATAGACATTAAGTTTTATTGGTGCAATGTACTGCTGTCCAGCTCTCAGCTTCTGGCAGCAGAGCCACGCCTCCAGCACAGAGCCATAGATCGGAGGCTAAATGAGGAGCACAGACAGTGAACTAAGGGTCCCAGCTGAGATTTCTAACAATGCGATCAAAACAGGACACAAATGATTGTGAGTAAAAACAAACAATAGCATAGTGGTCAAAGTGTCTTGCTTGATGAATGGGTGTTTTTCAGCAGAGCAGGAAGTTAAGTCTATACAGGGACTTTGCGGCCGACACCCCAAACCCTAATGAGCACGTGCAGAAAGAGCTCCCACTATATCAAGGGGGTGGAGGACCAATCAGCAGCTGTGGTGTTATCATCATCAGAAACTATTGATGCCCTCTGTGGCAACAACACTGATGTGTTTCTACAGGCAGCAACGTCACCACCATCATCATCATCATCAGATTAATCGATTGTAATCAGTGTGTGTGTGTGTGTGTGTGTGTGTGTGTGTGTGTGTGTGTGTGTGTGTGTGTGTGTGTGTGTGTGTGTGTGTGTGTGTGTGTGTGTGTGTGTGTGTGTGTGTGTGTGAGAGAGAGAGAGAGAGGGAGAGTGAATCTAATTTATTTCTGGTCTACTGACTGTCTGATCTGATAAATGTTTGGAGCAGAGCACCCTGCTGTTTTGAACATGAGATGACACACGCACTCTTTTTCGCACTTATGCCGCTAACAAGGTCTGGAGTCACTAATGTACCACACACACACACACACACATACACACAGAGGCAGTGTTCTGGTTTTAGACAATGAGTTTAATAAATGATCTCTGTTCACCACTGGGAGGCCTGGTCCCTTGTTTCCTAGAAGGAGGGAAGGAGGGATGAGAGGAGGAGTGATGAGAGAGGGAGGGAGGGACAGTTTGAAGAGCTGTGGGGAAGTTAGAGTAGCTGCAGATAGACAGATAGCAGCAGCAGAGAAAGAGAGACAAACTGGGAAAGTCATTAAAGTTATTTTATTTTTTATTTTTTTGTAATTATTCCAGGAATGTTTCTATAACCTTTTGGATTTAATTTTGTCCATAAATTAGATTTTTTTTTGTCAGATTTCTCTCCTTTTTGTTGTGTTTTTCTCAGTGCTTCCCCACCTGAGAGAGTGAGATTATTTTTTTAAAGTGTGTAGGTGAATGTGTGTCTGTGTTTTTTGTTTTGTTTTGTCTTGGTGTGAGTGTGTGTGTGTGTGTGTGTGTGTGTGAGTGTGATATTGTGAAGTCATGGAGCTGGAGCGTTTAGGTGGTGGTGGGGTTAAACCCGAGAAGGGCAACACTCGTCTCTACAGGATAGCACTGGCCATGTGTGTGTGTCTCTGTGCCGTTCTGCTGCTCGCACTCATACTGGGTAAGTCCACACCACACACACCACACACACACACCCACACGTACACATTTCTCTTCATCCTACATTATAATTTGGAAGAAATTCCATGGAAATGTATTGTACACAACGTACGCTGTCCTCCAGATTATAGTACTCGCTTGACTGTAAATAACACACGAGCACGCTGCTGGGAGCAAAGGTCTCTATGGAGAGCCCGCGGGTAACTTGTGTCAAACTATTTTTGGTTCATATAAGGTTTCATACACGCCCACGCGCACATACGCAGAGTCCTGGACTCTCCGTAGCGCACAGTGGAAGTCAAATTGGACAGAAAAGAGGAAAGAATGTGTTTGTTGACACTCTGTGGGTATTGTTTCCTGCAGAATGTGACATTAATTAGCAGGGACTGTGTGGCAGAGTTGTGGCGGGCAGGGTGTGTGTGTATTTAATGATTTAGAACGGCCAGTGCACATCAAACAACACTGGCTCTTTGAATAACGTGTATATAGATGTGACAGGGGAGAGAGAAACCAGCAACTTGCTCCAGCCAAACACAAAGTGTTGCAATACTGTGTCCTGGTGAATGTAGGCGATACAAGTAAAGTTACAAAAGAAGCACAAGAGGAAATAAAAAGACAAAGAAAACTAAGGTTAACAGCGTAAAAAGAAACAAATGTCACTTATTTAATTAAACTAAAACAATATAATTCAATACATCCTCTTTTTTCTAGAGTCGAGTTCTGTTTGTTTCCAAATGAATGGTCTTTTCACAAAAGCTCTGAAAACACTGTGTAAAGGGTTAATGCCAGAGTTTTTAAAGATTTCATGCATGCATGTGTGATTTTTTTTCTTCAATCATCCATTAAAGGTTTGGCAGTGAGTCTTAAAGTAACTCTTTGAACTTTTGTAAAAGTTAAAATTCAATCCAAAACCGTAGTGGGGGGGACCTAAAGCTTCACCAGGATGATATATTAAAAGAGGTAGCTTGACATTTTGTGAGACACTCATTTATTTTTCTGAAGAGAACTGGAGGAGAATATCAATACCACTCTCTCACCTAAAGTACAGTATATATATATAAGGGTATGTGAAGCTACAACCAGTTAGCATAGGCCTACAGCAGAAAACTGTGGGTGAACAGTCAAGCTTTGTATGGATGGAAGAAATTATACTATAAATATAACATGTTACTTATAGAGCAGTTATTACTGTAATTTCTCAAACTGTCCTCACTGTTTTGACGGTGGCAGCAGTTGAGTGGTTGTGAGGATGCTCGTGGCTGGGCGGGAGGGAGGGAGGGGTGTATAAAGTGTGTCCTGGGCGGGGTAAGTATTGTTTTTCTCTGTGACTGAGGGGAAGCTGGGATTTTTGTGGTGGTATTGAAGTGTAATTATGTTATGTGCCTATATATGCAGAACTACACACCCACTCTAATGAACCCCCTCACTAATGCTCTCCAACTATGTGAATTGACCAGACACGGGAATGCCAAGCGGTTGCTACTCTGCTTTTTTTTTTTTTTTTTCCCTCATGTTTTCACTTACATAGTATGTACAGTACAATGTGTTTGTGTACACACATGTTTGTGTCGGTGGTCTGTTTGGCATCTGAGTAATGAACATGAGGTTGGTATTAGCAGCGACACTGGAGGCTCAGACATCCATCTGTCTCTGAAGGAGCTCTCAAGACGGGTTCATTGAGGCCAAGCAGGTCAAGCAGGGTCAACCTATGAATGTGTGCATTTTTTCATTTTACTGTAAACAGACCCAACGTTAAGCAACCAGCAGCTCCAACTTGACAACATGACCGGTCAAACCCTCAGAGGTCAGACATTGCGGCGCAGCTCCGTAAACGCTCCACTCATCCGTTCACAATGGGGATTTGGTTTCTAAATCTGTTACCGTAGCTCACTTCACGGGGCTTTGTGCTGCCTCTAGTCTGCCCGCCCTCGCAGCCGCATCGCACAACCACGGTTTCTGCCAGGAGGTTAACAGACGCACGCTGTCATTCACCTTCTGAAAGGAAGTGAATGGAGTAAACCTGTGGTTACACTGCAAGAAGCATAAACAATGGAGGGCTTATTCTTTCTATCCGTGGCGCTCTGACTGCCCTAATTAGTAGTGAGTGTGTAATTATAACTGGCAGTAACGGAACTCCAAAATGTGATGTTCTTAAGATTTTCATGTGACTTGAATAAAGATGATTGGCGACGGCTGGACATCTTGCAGCGGTTGTAGCCTACATTATGTTGGACTTTCCTCCGTTCAGGCAGGCATAAGGTTAAAAAAATGAATCCACTGACTGTTTACACTGACGGCCCTCCAGCTGTATCAACTGCACTTTGGTCTGTTTTTTGTCCTATTTTGATAGTGAGTGGATTGTGAGAATGTCACTCATTACACTTCTCTCTGATGGCCACTATCATTTTGAGCTACATGGAGCTATGATTATCAGGTTTCCCTTCCGTCAGTGCTTTGTTCAGTGATAGCTTGTGTTACAATACAAACAGAGACAACGACTGATGTAACCGCCTGTTAAAGAGCACTGTGTAGAAATGATGTTTTCTTTCAGCTGCTTGATAAAAGAAGCAGCTCACAATTAAAGCTTCATTCTCACACATACGGATAACTTATGAAAGCTTTATCACCTCCGCCTAAGAGATTCCATTTTCACATGTGTCTGTTAATGTGTCAGCAGGATTAGGCTACACATTTAAATGCCTGAGCCAGTTTGGACCCAACAAGATGGAGGCGTTAGGGCTTTGGTCGGAGACAAGTCCATTACTTTTTCAGCCCAGATCAAATTTACGATAAATTTGCATTTTTTTTAAAGTGATACGCCAACATTTTTTTTCTGTGTCTTGCCTCACTCTCGAGTCCATGACAAGGAGATAGACACCATCCTTTTGACTGTGCATGCAGTAACAAGGGAGATAGAGCCCGTATCGCCAAGTGCATAGTTAGCCTGCCTCCTACCCGAGCCGAAATCAGCAGTCAGAAGCTGATTTCATTTTAGCTCTAAACTCTGTAAATATATCACTTTATCAATATTTCAAACATTTTTAGGCGAGAAAGTAGCCGTTGAGATCAGCAGTGTGTCGTTAATTTGTCTAAATACCAGCTGTTGTTGGGACGAATTTGGCGCTACTCAAGCTAGCTGTTGTGACCAACGCACTTCCGGTTACTTTCACAAAATAAAACACCCGTTGCCCTTTACATACAGAAAACCATGACGATAGAATTAGTGCTTTTACTTTGAAATAGGAAGCTAACCTACCTTCGATGTAGCCTACCTAGCTTGAACCAAAATAAACCATCTTTGCTTGAACCCTCCTTTTTGACCGATCTCGTCCCGTTACTGGCTGTTTTGTCAGGTCTGAGACGAAGATCGGTCCGTTTAGAGTTGCTGAAGAGTGTCTCTGATGACTTTAGGTGGAGGCAGGCTAACACTTCCTATGTTCCATCGTTTGAGCTAAGCTAATTACGGGCTCTCCCTCGTTACTGCACACACAGTCGAAAGGATGGTGTCTATCTGCTTGTCATGGACTCGGGAGTGAGGCAAGACATGAAAATTTTTTTTTTGCCGTATCCCTTTAAGTATGATGTACACTGCCCATCCAAAAAAAAGTCACCACTTGGATTTAACTAAGCTAATTAGGTAAGAGCCTCCCACTGGATCATTATTGCATGGATGACTATGTTTCAGTTGGAAACAAGTTATTTAACCCTAACTGTCTGATGCAGTCTCATTTCCTAAACAAAAAAGAAAAGATGTTAATCTGTTTCAGAAGGGTCAAATTTTTGGCATCAAGCAAAGAAAACAATGAGATTGCTAAAACTATACTAAAACTGAACTGTCCAACATTTTATTAAAAACTGGAAGGAGAGTGGGGAACCATCATCTTCAAGGAAGAAATGTGGTCCAATGTGACCACAGAGTCTAGAAAAATGAATGCAACTCAGGACGGAAATAAATGTTGTGACATTGCAGAAGCTTATTGAAACAATGCCACAGCAAATGTGTGCTGTAAACAAAGGCGGTCCAATGAAATATAAGTGTGTGACTTTTATTTTGGACAGGCAGTGTATGTTGTTTGACAATGGCCTGCGTGGAAGTCAGTCATTTCTGAGTGCTCCTCTTTCTTTTGAACCTCTATTTTTGAACATGCATTGTCTGTGCAAAAAACGATCACATTGTAAAAAAATAAAATCTCAACTCAAGCTTTTTCTGAGCTTTCAGCTTCAGCAGTTTCAATTTGAAAACTGAACTGCAACTATTTTGATAATATCCTGATCAATTTTTCAAAGGAGCAATGTCAAATATGAACTGGATTAATCTTCTCAAAGCTTCTCTCTTTGTCTACCACCAAATAATTCAACATTTCTCTCTGCTGTTCATTATAGAGACAACAATAATCTATGAAGTTAATAATTGCCAGAATGATTGATGATGATGAATATAATTGGTAGATTCATTCCTACTCTTTGTTGAGTTGCCGTCAGATCATAACAGCAGAAAGAGCAGGAAGCATGAAAATCTGACCTCCTGTTGGTGGTACAACTTTTCTGTGGTCGATGTGTTTTGTCAGCCTACACATGAGGTTTCCTCAGTTGAGACGCTGTGTCACCAGCAGACTGTACATTTGTGGTTTGGAGCAGTACTATATATATAGAGATGCATACAACCAACATTTTTCCAACAAAATAACACATCACTCTGAGTCACAGGGTGATTTTTCTATTTCACTTGTCACCATTCATCCTTGACTCTCTTCTCCCCCCTCAGTCTCTCAAAAGTCCAGTCAGGAGGAGTTCTGTCTGACCCCTGAGTGCATCGAAGCAGGTGAGGAGTGATGGCAAACACTTTGTTCTGAGATCCCACTACTGTTTTTGTAGTTACTGGATAAGCATGAGATATTTCAGCTGTGACTGAAGTGTCTTTTGTCTGTCTGTCTGTCTCTCCCTCCTGTAGCGGGGTCCATTTTGACTAAAATAGATCGGTCTGTTGATCCCTGCGAGGACTTCTACAGTTTTTCCTGTGGAGGTTGGCTCAAGGAGAACCCGATCCCTGAAGATTCCTCCTCATATGGCATCTACCCGTGGCTAAGACAGCATGTCGACATCCAACTCAAAGGTGCTTTTACCCAGGAATTTCCCCATCAATCAGTACGTTTACATGACACTTGAAAAAACCGAATTATTGCCTTAATCCGACTATAACTGGACAACTGAAGTGCATGTAAACACCTTAGTCCGACTGAAATCGGAGTTGAGAACTCCGATTAAGACACCCAGATAATGCGATTGGAATTTGATTTTCTCCGTCATGTAAACACCTTAGTCGGTGTATAACTGGACAATGCATGTGCGCATGCTCCACAACAGTAGAGACGGCACCAAGTGGAGCAGAGAAGCCGCCCGAACCCCGCAAAGTAAAGAAAAAAAACCAACATCAGCGCCGATTCAATGCATTTCACACATACACAGTGCAACCAGCCAGATTGTTTTATTAGAGAGAGAGAGAGAGAGAGAGGAAGAGAGGAAGCCCGTATCCTATTCTCAGCGCGAATCCGGCCCAGACTGGTGCGTCTGGTCAGGAACTGCAGTTGAGAATTTATTAATAAGCTTACTAAGTTGTTTATATTCAGTTTTTTAGGAGGTGACAGAAAAGTCAACAGGACAGGGGGCGTATTAACCCGCTGAAACAACAGGTGACGCCGCATGAGGGGGCGGACCCCGTCAGTTATTCGATTTTCTCAGTTGCATGTATATTGAGACAAGGACAGAAGTCCGACTTGACGCCAAAATCGAATTTTGAGCATAGCTCGATTAAGCTCTGCATGTAAACGTACTGAGTGTCCAAGCTCATCAGCCTGGATGAAGGCTGATGTACAAATGAACTCTTCTTTATTGAGGGCATTTGTCAGGATATTCCAAGGTGGGGTGGATGTCTAATGGGGAAAAAAAGATTTTCAGCTATAACTTGTTCTGTTGTTATCATGTTGATCAATTGTTTTTTGTTTTTTTATTTCACAAAGCAAGGCTATGGACTCACCCAGAAAAAACTGCTAATCAGAAGATGCTTTGAGATACATAAAAAATAATTTCAGTGAACTGTTCAAATATAAAATACAAGCAGAGACCATCTTCAATAAGATTATAGCGGCTGCAACACTTTTTATGATGTTCACGTTCCGACTCATATTTGTAACCAGAGCCATCCTTGTTACTTGGACTACATGTACACTCATCTTCAAGCTCGACCTGTTGTAGGGGCTAGTTAACAGAATTGTAAGCAGCACACATCACATATTTACCAATATTATAGAAAGTATGTGTAGGCTACATCACACTCAGGCCCTCTAGAACATTTTTACATCAGTTCAAGATTACACAATATTATCTTCAAAGGTTAGGAAAAAACACACAAGATGATTGAAAGATGAGAAATAGTCCAATAGTCACATTATGCTGCTTGATCAACTGGAAAATACTACAAAGAAGTACTGGAAGAAAAAATATATATCTGCTGTATATCAACGATAAATGTATCTTAAGTTAATGAGATGCATTAATGAGGAAGCAAAACATTAATCACTGTGTAATAGTATTAAGATCATTGTCAGTAATGTGTATTAAAATGACCCAAACTGTTGTTTCTTGTCAGAGTTACTGGAAGCTCCATCAGAAGCTGATGAACTGGAGGCTGTGACCAAAGCTAAGACCCTTTACCGCTCATGTACCAATGAGGGTGAGTCCAACACACACACAAGTCTACTTTTGTTGGAGACTTTGAATTGATACATGTTATTTTTCATGGAGATGGAGATTTACCTTAGCAGCCTATCCCCAATTCTTATCCTAAACCTGAATGAGATGGGAGTCCTCATAACGTCAAATAATTGACAAACTATCATACACACAAATATTGCACTGCACATGTGGGGACTGTTGTTTTCATAGCACCTTCCCTCGCCCCTAACCACCTGACCCTCACACTCAACCTTACCTTAGTTTAAACCATAGTCGTAAGTTAACATTCATTCTTAAACTGAGTAACCCTCAAGGAGCTAATTTAATGTAGAGAGGACTAGCCAAAATACTAAAGCAATCTCAAAATGTCCTCACTTTCCATGTCTACAACAGGTCCTCACAAAGACACCGTAAGTCAAGAGGCAGATAAACACACAGTGACAGATAAAAGAGGATGAGATGAGCTTTTATTGATCCTTATGACAGATCTAGGTCACTGCAGCATCACAAGCAATAAGACACGTGATGAAAATGCAGCATTATGATCATAAAAGTAGTAGTAGTAGTAAAATTCATCAAAGTTCTGTAGACTTTAAAGGGATAGTTCAACATTTTGGCAAATTCGCCTATTGCCATAATCCCTATAGTCATAGGGGTAAATCCATTACCTTTAATTATCAGCTCTTGTGGACATGTTGTGACCTGCACATTCACCACGCTATGAAATAATAATGTAACATTACAGAGTAGTTTTCGCTGAGCAGCTCACGTCTCTGCTCCGCAGATCTCAAAACAACATGCACCGATAATTAAAGGTAATGAACTATGACTATGACTATAGGGATTATGGCAATAGGCAAATTTGCCAAAATGTTGAACTATCCCTTTAAGAACAAAATGCTAATGCTAATCTTAATCCCAGTCTACTATGTATGTTTACAAAGCCGTGTTGGAGAAGGTGGACGCCAAACCAATGCTGAAAACACTGAGAAAGCCAGAGTTCCGGTGGCCTGTTGTCGGGGATGGGCTGGGCGGAGAGTACCAGTGGTCAGCGTCTCAGTGGAACCTCCTGAAGACTGTGGCAGAGATGAGGAACCAGCACAGCAAGAGTGTCCTGATTCGCCTGTACGTCTCCCCTGACGACAAGAACTCCTCTATCTACATCATAAAGGTGAGACATTGCATTTCAGAAAGATGTTAATGCATGACTGCATGTTTTTCACATTTCAATTTCATATTTAACGTTTTTTTAATAGACTAGGGTCTGCAACTAATTAATATTTTTAATCATTAATTCATTTTCCAACCGTTTTCTCAATTAACCATTTCGTTGGTAAGACTGTAAAATAATTAGAAAATGTTAAATATAACTTAAATGGTCAACTCCTCAAAGACGTTCAATGATTAATAACTTTTCTGATTAATTTTCTCTTGGATGATTTTTGATTAATCAATTAATAATTCCTTGTCAAAAAGGGATAGTTTGGCATTTTTAAAAATATATACTAACACCCAGTAAACTAAAACACTTGTGATTTTTACACTTCAGTTTATGTGTGTGCCAAACAAACATGGTCTAATGTTAATTATTGAGCTTTACTGGTGCTGGTCAGTGGAATTTGTTACTGTTTGAAAGATCCAGATTGGTTGTTTCCAGTCTTTATGCAGTGCTATTGCTAGCTAATCTTAGCATAAACAGCTATTTACTTACCACCTTAGAAAAAATGGTGTGAGTTCAACAACAAACTTCATTCCTTTACTAAAAGTTAAGCATGCACATCCAAAATAGAATACTGTATATAGGTTTGTATGGATGGGAGAGATTTTTCTGGTCATTATTGTTCCAGCAAGCATTGTAAAATGAACAAGCCCTAGAAGCAGCAGAGGCTAACCTGTGTTCTCTGTCTTGATGCAGCTCGACCAGGCGTCCTTGTCTCTGCCCTCCAGGGAAGACTACATCACCAACACTTCCTCTGCACAGGCAGTGAGTTTCTGCTTCATCTTTCACCACTTACCTGTCATCTAAAAACTCCTCTTCCTGCAGCACCTATTTCCTTCCTGCTCGGGTGATAAATCGCAGCAGAAAGGAGTTTCAGCTATTTGAAATATGGAGTTGGTTAATGTTGGGTTTTTATATCACAGCAAGAGCTTCTTAGCATACTCAACATTTTGGAATGCTAGACAGTCATAAGGCAAGAAATTAATTTCAGCACAGGGAGCCGATACCGATTGCTCCACTAATAGCCACCTCATTAGGCCACAGGGGAAAAGTGCAGCATGCAGCGATGAGGTTTTCTCAACTGGAAAAACTCACACCATCTTGCTACAGTACTGTATCAGTACACTCTCCCCACCAGTATTGATCTCTCTACAGTACAGAACATACCACAGATACAAAGCTCTACATTCATAGGAATACTTTAGGTCCATGTTAGGTAGACAAAGGGAAGCAATCCTCATTTGTGTTGAAACACTGTCACAAATGAACTTGTTTTATATTACTTATTTTTTGCCCAATGTATTAAATAAGCCTAAGAAGATTGATATATAATAAGGAGGAGGAACCTTTTTTTTCTTCCTATTTTTAATAACATGAATTTAAGATAATAGCACTTTTCACATTGTATATTTACTTCCTATTGGATCTGTCTGAGCCACTCTCTAGGGAATACCTTCATTATTGATTAATAAATAATTTAGAAAAAGTAATTGCCCCTCATGAACTTACTGTGATTAACCACATTTTTTTTGGAAAACTGAGTTCAATTTCACCAGCCACGCCCAGGCCTGATGAATCAAGAAATTGTTTCAATAGAACCTGTTTGACAAACTGAAGTGGGCTAAAAGTTCTCAAGAAGCAACACATAACATCTGAAGAACAGATGAGCAAACAAACTCCTTGACATTCATCTGTGTGGAAACGTTTGCAAAGCCCTTGTCAAAAGCTTTGGGATTCTAGAGAACCACGGTGAGAGCCATAATCAACAAATAGAGAAAACATGGGACAGTGTTGAACCCTCAGGAGTAGCCAGCACACCACAGTTACTCCAAAAGACCACTCATCCAGGATGAGGAACCCAGAACAACTTCTAAAGAACTGCAGGCCTCATTTACCTCAGTTAAGGTCTGTGTTCATGACTCAACAATAAGGACGAGACTGGGCAAATATAGCATCCATGGGAGAGTTCCAAGATGCAAACCACTGCTGACCAAAAACATCACAAAGACTCCTCTCACAATTGCCAAAAAACATCTTGATGATCCCCCCAGACCGCCAAAATATTCTGTGGGCTGATGAGACAAAAGTTGAATTTTTTGGAAGGTGTGTGTCCTGTAACATCTGTTGTAAAACTAACACAGTATTTCATAAAAAGACTGTCATTCCAACAGTCAAACATGGTGGTGGTAGAGTGTTGCTGCTGCAGGACCTGGACGACTTGCAGTGATTTATGGATTGCTTTCTACCAAGAAATCCTGAAGGAGAATGCCCGGCCATCAGTTTGTGACCTCAAGGTCAAGCACATTTGGGTTCTGCATCAGGACAGTGATCAGAAACCCACCAGCAAGTCCATTTCTGATTGGCTTAAAAAAAAGAAATAAAGGTTTTGGAGCAGCCTGGTCAAACTCTGGACTTAGTATATCCGACTGAGAAGCTGTGGCATGACCTTGAAAACCCTCCAGTCTGGCTGAATTTTAACGATTCTGCAAAACAACAATACTAAACACAAAATAAAACAAAAACACAATAAACATCAGAGAGCAGCAGTAGACAGACAGCTAAAAATGTGGACAAAGCATGACAGTATTAAAACAGACAAACATAGCAGCACATAGCTATTACAATAGCAAAAACAACACATCACACAATGACAGAGCAGTGCAACCACAGAGGGAGGCAGACATAATAAAATGATTGCTCGTCGAGTACTTCAGATGAAGCATCTCCAAGTATGTTTTGGGGGGTTTGTTACGGCGACCCTGAAGGAGCTGACGGCGATGAGGTTTTCCAAGTGCAGGGTTTTTTTTAATTGTGAAAAGACTCATTGCCAGTTGTCGCAATCAATTGATTGCAGTTTTGCTGCAGAGGGTGGCACAACCAGTTATTATGTCTAGTGGCAATTACTTTTTTTTAATAGGGACAGGTACTGTAGGTTTGAATAGAAAATTCCCCTCAGTAAAAGCAATTTTAATATGTGAAAAAATAAGAAATGAGGAAGGGGCACAACACTGTATGCACTGTGTACTTGAGGCTTACGTATCTATTGTTTTAAAAAAAAAAGTATTCATAATGAACATAAATACTATTAAATTACACATAGTAACCCAGAAATATCTGAATGTATATGGAAGCCCTTGATGTCTGATGTTGGGTTGTGGTAGTGACAGTCGCTCAGAGCAATGAAAGAATAAATGACATTTGTCTTTTTGCCTTTGTCTGCCCCTCCACCCCTCCACCCCCTCCCTACCCTCTCTCTCTCTCTCCTCAGTACCGTGCGGCCTTGCTGAGCCTGATGGTGGACACGGCCGTCATGCTGGGCGCTCCAGAGAAAGCGGCTCAGACCCAGATGGAAAAGGCCCTCGCCTTCGAGACCAAACTGGCTCATGTAAAGACGTCGCGTTAGATAAATATAATCTGACTTAATGTATGGAGATGATCTGATAGGCCTCTGTGACTCTGGAGCTAATTAAAACCCCCGCGTTATTAACCATGAGATATATGAAATTGATTCATCAGCCGTCACCGGCAGTGTAAAGGGAGATTATTTTCTGCATAAATTTTGGATTAGTCAAGTCAGTTTAACATTGCTCTTCATGTCTGCAGATCCTGATTCCCTACGAAAACCGCACCAGTGAAAACATGTACAACAGATACACACTCTCTCGCCTGCAACGCTCCATACCACAGGTACAGACACACAAACAATAACAGTAAGTACATAAGTTGTATAGTTTGAAAGATATTATTTCCAACCAAAGTGGTGGTGCAATTTGTGACATGGCTAAAACAGTATAAATTCATTCCAAAGTGAGGTATCAACATTTCGTAGAAGTGGATCCGTTATTGATTGACAACTTAGAATTAAAGCAGAAGTAAGCGATCCGGTGGTTTTGGCTAATGCTGCGTTCCAGGCAGGCTTTTGAAACCGTAAATTACAGCTTCAAGTCACAACTTACGACTTTGTAGCGTTCCAGGCAACCCACTCGTGTTTTTCCGACCTGTTTTACCTGTGAAAGTCACTATAACGGCCACTCGTAACTTCCGACCCGTGAACTCGTACCAGATCGAACTGGTACGACTTCACAGGTCGGAAAAACACGAGTTACGGGCTGCTTTGAATGCACCATAACAGTCCTCGTCCCTACATCACCACATTCAGGCGCATCCCTTGGCTGCACCAGACTGGCTCTGGCTGCACACACAGCCCTTCATGCCGTTCTCTCTCCTCATTGGATAAAACTTGTAGGATACGAGAAAAGTTTTCTCCTCGGCTCAGAGCAGAGTAACTGACAGACCCGTGTTTCGGTCCAAACACTTTATATAAGTGATTGCTGTCAGAAGATATAACTATTTAAGACTTATATTAACACAAAAATATCGCTTACTTCTGCTTTAAGGTTATTACAGTTTTAAAATTATCATTAGTTTTATTTTTGTATTATTTTTTTCTTTTTTCTTTTTTATTTCAGTTTAGTTTTAGTAAGTTCAACAAGTGATTAAGCAGTTTTAGTTTAGTTTTATTTTTGAGGAATTGACTAGTTTTTATTTAGTCTTAGGCTTAGTTTTAGTTTTTCAGGTATTACTGTAGGAGAAAGCCTCTGTGAGACCTCTGAAGATGAACTTCCAAATTTGTGGGATTTTTCCCTTTTAGTTGCATCCCATAAATGTTCCCATCAGTCCTCATCACGTTACATTATTTTATTATTATAAAAATATTATTTTTTTCACTGCTAGTTTTAGTTTTAGTCTTAGTTTTAGTTAACTACAATAACCCTGCATACAATCAAATTATATTAGATGATAGATATCATTAGACTGACAAGATTCAAATGACATAATACATAGATAATGAAAATACAAAAGATGTGGTTTCTTTTGGCTTAAAAGGAGTTTGCTTTTGCTACATAGCCAATATTAGCATTAAAAGCTGTTTACTGACCAGTGTAGTCCACATCAATCTTCACCAAGAGCTGTCCTCATTCAGCAGTGGAAAGAAAGCCAAATGTCAAGACACGACCACTACCTCCTGTTCAGCAAAATTACTATTCATTTATTCTTTTTTCATTGCTTGATGTTGTGTGAGAAGTCGTTAACCTCTACATGTCTCCTCGTGCCTGTGCGCTGCAGTTTGACTGGCATGGTTTTGTGAAAGCTGTGGTGGAGAGTAAAAGCGACCCGGCTCGGGCCATCCCCTCCTCTGAGCCCGTCATCGTCCGAGCGCCGCAGTACTTCAAGGAACTCTTCAAGCTCATTAACAGCACAGATCCCAAGTATGACCACACACACACACACATGCAGCTAAAACACACTCTAGACTTGGACCTCCTGTCTCTCATTATAGCACATAATAACATTTCATGTAGGGTTGAATTAACTTTCTCCTCAGGACTGTAGCAAACTACGTCCAGTGGAGGACGGTCTTCTCCAGGATCACCACTCTGAGTCGCCGTTTCCTCTACAGATACCTCGACTACGCTCGGGTAGGTACACAAAACATGTCACCAACATGAGTCTGGGTCCACAGTTATTCATTTGTAATTCTTTACAGAAACTGTAAGAGAGAAATTCTCCTTCATGGGTTGAGATGCAAAATAATCCTCAAAAGAAAACAGTAAATTATGTAGAAATGCACTGTAAAGAAACAAATAAGAGGATAGTTGATATTTTGCAGACACAGGGTTTGTAGCTGTTTTGGATATTAAACATTTTAATACCATGAAGCTTTACTATGAACAGAAAAATAACTGGCTGTTGAGACGGAGATAATTACATCTCTTGCCCTCTTGATGCATGATTGACCTTCAATTAATCCTGATGTCAAGGTTTATTTACCCAACTATAAGCTCATAACTTTCTATTACTGTTCCCTGAACCTCTCTCAACCCGAATCTTTAATGTTACACTGAAGCTGTGTAAGTTTGGCTTGGTGTATTTAGGCTCTATATATATTTAAATGTAATGACACTAAGGCCAACAAATAGATAAACCAACAAGGGATTTCTTATTTAATTAATCTCAGTTTTATTGTTTCTGCTACAAATTCCCTTTAAGAAAATATTGTACTGGACCTTCCTCCTTCAGCTGTTTCGGAAAGGAAAATGTACAACTTCTGATTAGCCAAACTTTTTTATTTGTTTATTTGTTTATTTAGACGGGACAGTGAAATAATAAATTTCATCCATAGTCCCCAAACAGTTCAACAATTGACATAAAAAGTCCATAAAAACAGAGGACCGATAGATAACAAAATAAGTAGATTTACATGATTGCAGGAGGATTGGACATGATTCGTTGAGTTATAAAAATAATTACACACGCTCAGACTAGATATGATTACTTTACCCAGACTGAGCATGGTTACATGATTGCATCCTGACTACATTATTGCACACGTACCGGCCATAGACATTCGCACATAATAACTACATAGCTACACTAGTGCACACGCACCGGCCATAGACATACAACTGCACACACAAGAAAGACCCAGATTAAGCATGATTACAGGTTTGAACCAAACCAAACTTTAGATTATTGTTATATATCTTTTAACGGTTTCAACATCACTTGCATTTGTTTTTCATGCTGTAAACAGCTCCATCATTTCTTTGTACACTGCACCATGGATAACTAATTAAATCACTGTTAGAAAAAGACCATTCAAAGTGTACAAATGAAAGATAATTCAGTTTAGTCAAAAAATCAAACCAGGTCAAAGAGACACGAGTTAAAGCCTGAGATTCAACAGGTTTGTAGATGAGGTTTAAAATACTGAGTGGGAGCTCATTCATCAGTGAAGATTCATCTTGTTTCCTGTGCATATATTGTCACTTTTCCCCGTTGACAGATTACTCAGTCAAAACCTGTTATGACTTGCAGTCTGTAATACAGAAAAGAGACATAGTCTGAGCATCTTGAACAGAGATTTCAAAATTAAACTTTCTTTTTAATTAGGAAAACTTTTTTTTTTCCTTTTTCTTTTTTATCAAGCCCTGATTTTAGGTCCAAAAAAATCACTTCACGATTATTAAAGGGCAGGGTATCTGATTTTTAAAACAGTGTACAGTGCTCCAAATGAATTTCATGCATCCCATACATACAAATAATGACATACAGTATTTTTTTAAAGCCATTCTTTTTAATTAAATTCAAATATAAGCATGAGTTAAGAAAGTGTGCTTGAACAATCAAAGTTAAAAACGCACTTTGCATGTCTCGCTCCCCCTGCAGGTCACCACGGGAACCACGTCTCTAACCCCGCGCTGGGACAAGTGTGTGAACTACGTGGAGAACTCGCTTGTTTATGCCGCCGGGCGCCTCTTTGTCAACACACACTTCCAGGAGGACAAGAAACACATGGTGTGTGTATGTTGTGTGTGTGTGTGTGTGTGTGTGTGTGTGTGTGTGTGTGTGTGTGTGTGTGTGTGTGTGTGTCTGTTCCCGACATGACATCTTAAATCATTGGGACAAGTGTTTAATGTGAGTGTAAGTTTGGTCAGTGCGGGGTGTGTGTGTGTTTATGTAACAGTGACACTGAGCACACACACATGTCTGTACTTGTTGTTGGGATGAACTTCACCTACAATATGGATTCATCAGCCACTTAGTCTTAAAGTTCAGTAAATGTCAATGTGCAAAGGGAAAACCATATCAAAAACCAAACATTCCCCATAGCTAAATATTTTTACATACAGTAGTTAAACATTTTGGCAATTTGGTCCATTACCATAATTCCTATATAGTTTTAGGAGTAGGTTTGTTACCTTTAATTGTCGGTGCAAGCTATTTTTAGAACGGCGGAGCAGAGCCATGAGCTGCTCAGAGCTACGCTACGGAGGCTAATGGGATTTCTTGGTTTCCCTCATCAAACTCATCAAATACACAATCCAACAACTCCAAGTGGACAAGTTGTGACCAGCACATTCACCACGCAGCTCGTGGCTCTGCTCTGCTGATCTAAAAATACCTTGCACTGACAATTGACCCTTCGCGTAAGCCCCGCCCCCTTGGTTACTGTTGCTACGCCGGGCAAGCTTTCACTCCCAGCCATGCTCCTGGCAATATTTGGTATCGATTTCAAAGGAAATATCAGCAAATGTCTGGATAAACTGTTCTGAGATAATAGAGAGAAGAAGTCACAAAGATCATTCATAGTTTTCAGTGACGTGACTCGCCCAGGAGGATAAAACATCTGTTCAACGACACGACTGGACAATGTACAGAGCAGCAGTAAAGACTGGTAATTTTACCGTCTATCAACCCACCAAGACTTAGGTCATCTCACTGTTCATGAAACGTTGTCAAACTCTAAGTTTTTGGGCGATTGTGAACCACATACAGCTTTGGCTGCTGTTTTGTTTTCTCCCACCGCTGTATCAGTCAGTGAAAGCAGTCCCTGCCTGGAGGATCCCTCGCCTAAAAGCCCAGGTAAACGCGGTAAAAGTACAGCTGTCATTTCGGAGGTGAACATATGGCTATCCCCATATTTACACTTGCTCAAGTCGAAAAATAAGTCCGCTCGTATCTGAACATCTTTATATTGCTGCCGCCGCCACCGCCGTAGTAGCAGCAGCAGCAACAACATCCTTCTCTACAAACAAATGTTTTTCGTCCTAGTCTCAAAATGTGTCCACAAAAGCAAACGTAATGACTCAACTGCCGAAAGCTTGCCAGGCCTATAGTTACGGTTGCTAACGTAGGATTGGACAATAGCCATTTGTGGGAGGAGTTGGCGTAGGGTCAATTAAAGGTAACAAACCTACTGCTATGACTATAGGGATTATGGCAATGGGCCAATTTGCCAAAATGTTGAACTGTCCCTTTAACCATCACAGCTAAATGCTGAGGAGCAACCCTGAACCCAACTCTCACCCATGTACAAGCACACCTGTATGTCTGTGTGCTTGAGTGTCACTTTGTACAGTGTGTGTGTGTTTTCTGGAAGTCATCACAGTTTAGGTCTCCCTCTCTCACCTCATGCCTTTCTTGGTGTGTGACTGTGTGTGTGTATGTGTGTGTCAGATGGAGGAGCTGATCGAAGGCATCCGCTGGGCGTTCATCGACATGCTGGAGAAAGAGAACGACTGGATGGATCAGCCAACAAAGAAGAGGGCTGTAGATAAGGCAAGAGAACAGTGACAGTCGTCAGCATGCTGCGTCATCTCAGCTCTAACGTGTCATCTGCATTGAGTATTTTTACCACATGGGGGCAGCTCTGTTGTGGCATTTATACACACTACTGTTCAATATATATATATACTGTTCAAGAAAAGAAAGACACATGAAGTGAGATTACAGTTACACATACCTCTGTATTGTTTTTTAATTTGCAGTTCTCGGCAGTCTGGCGACGCTGTGTTGAGATATCTTATGAAGAAATCAATCTAAAAACATCAAAGAAACAAAATCAATGCTAAAAGGCTGCACAGACTTCATAATAATTCTCTGTGGGTTTGTTATTACAAGTGACTCATTGGATTTTGACTTTTGCAGCTTTAAACCAGACAGGCATTTGTAGATTCTGCAATATCATCTCTATCATGTGTCCTCACCAGAGCTGCAATGATCAGTAGATCAACAAAGATCTGAATTGTTTAATTGTTGAAGAAAAAAAATGTCAAAAAAAAAGTGTGTTTCTAGCCTCTCGCGTGTTTTTCTTGTTTACATCGCAGCAAATTGAAAAAGTTTGGCTTTGTTGACAGATATTTCTCAGCCTTATAGTGAGTGAAAATATTTATCACATCTCTTCTAACGGAGCTAGCCTACTGTGTTGTCCTTGAGCACAGCGGGCTGGAATCTTCTTTTTGTTTTAAGAGTATGTTTCTCCTTGAACCAAACTACTCATCATGCACCAACTGTTACAATGACAAAGCAAATCCACCTCCAGTTCTTTTTTTAATGTTAAACTTGCACAGCTCAACAAGGACCAATAAAACTCAGTCAAAGACATTTAGTCTTTTATTGTCTGGACTGGCTTAAGTTCCATACGGTAATAAAAAATCCAGTTTAAGGACGCTGGAACAGTGTGGCTAAATAGAATTCTGTCTTTACCCTCACTGTCAATGGATGCCTGAGGAATCTGTTGATGTAAAAGTGTATTAAAATGCCCCTAAAGTTGACTCTGCTGTTGATCTCTCTCAAGGCTCATGCAGTCCTGGCCAAGGTTGGCTACCCAGAGTTCATCCTGAATGACACCTACCTCAATGACGATCTGCATGAGGTTTGTTTGGAACTCATTTAAACCAGTTATTTAGCATAGGAGATGGGTCATAAGATTATAATGACCCAGGGAGAAAATCATTATAGAATTAAAAAGTTAAGAATTATTATATTCTCTTCATTTTCTCCTTACAGAGCTCTCGTCTATTCATCCAGTTATGTGTCTTACAGTGATTCAGTTTAACTAAGGACAGTAGTTTTTGATTAGAAAATGATTTAGTTGTAAATGTTAAAATTAAAAAGAAAAATCTTAACATTAACAAAACATTCTCATCATTATAGTATGTTTGCACACTTTTGAGCAAGTTTTAAAATTGCAGGATTTCACAGTTTGTTGTTGTGTTTGTGTGTTCTAGCTAAGGTTTGATGAGACGGACTACTACGGTAACGTGATGCAGACGCTGAAGTTTATCGCTCAAATTGACATCGCCTGGCTGCGAAAGAGCGTGCCGCGTACAGAGTGAGTAACCAGGACTCATCTGTAGGTGGGTTTCCATCCCGCTGCTGTTGTGCACAGTTTTACAATTAGCCTATAAAATAAAATTAAAAAAACAGTGGAAACGTCTGTAAATTAAAAAACAAAAAAATTGATTTAGGTGGAAAAGTTGTTGTATCAATTATAGCCCAGACATGGCTAATAAATCAGGATGGACAGGAATCATGTGGGTGTAAAGTTTCTCATGAAACACCCAGATACACCACATTTTCATTATTTATTGTTCTAATTTCTATTTTTTAAAAGGCGTCATTCTACTGCGCCCTCTTCCTCCACAGTGTAATGAGGAAAATTAGCGCCATCAGCTGTTTATTGCTTAATGTACCATTTCCAAATAGTCCCGACAGCAGCGGATGGAAACACACATTTATTAGATTTATTCTTAAAAGTTGTTTAGAATGTGGATGGAAAATAAACTTCATTAACATGCCATAATGTGTATGTGTGTGTGTGTGTTTCAGGTGGTTTACAAATCCAACAACTGTCAACGCCTTCTACAGTTCCTCCACCAATCAAATCAGTAAGACAGAGTATGATTGATTGCTCAGACGCTGACACTTGACATCACTTTAATGTAATTATTCTGGAGCTCTGTCCAGACAGATGACATATTTCTGGATCATTGTTCACCTAAAGTGGCAAAGTATTTCAGTCACTGAAATAATTGGGAAGTTGCTTCCAGAACAAAACAGACAGAATGAGCTGACACTCTTTATGGAATAAGCAATGTCCATCTGTTTTATTGTAGTTGCCTCCTCTCCTGAAATCACACTTTTTAATTAACAAATTACAGGATGAAATGGAATATAGCTGTTGAAAATGACCCAACCCTCTCCAGTGAGTGAATCCTGTCTGGACAGAGCTGCAGTCACACAAACAAAAAAACGGCTTTCATCCTCTCCTTTAGGATTTCCTGCTGGAGAGCTTCAGAAACCATTCTTCTGGGGGAAAGAGTACCCAAGGTGAGATTAAAGAAAATGTGACATGCTCGGTCACCAGAGCAAAGAGACGTCACCTCGTGCTTTACTCAGGAGCAGCATGACATGGACCTCCTAATAGAAAGTCACACAGAAGAACTGCAGTGGTCAGACCTGTGGACAAACAGCATTATTATCTAGACTCACTCTCCACAGGTCCTGAAATGACAGGTTTTTATATTATAAGATGTGCTTTATATGTTATATGTTTAAATTCATTACTAAGTGTTCTCATATATATCAATACCACTTAATTATGAAGATGGATGTCATCCAAATACTTAAAGTATTCACAATATTTCACAGCTAATTTTTGCAACTGTGTCTCTTTCCAGATCTTTAAGTTACGGCGCCATTGGGGTGATAGTGGGACATGAGTTGACGCACGGCTTTGACAACAATGGTAAATACTGGTTTCAATAATGACCTCAGAAAATATCCAAAATAATAATATTTGTGGTATCACACTGTATATAAAGTAGGTTTTTTATAGTGGGCTCATAAACTGTAATTAATACATTAACTATTTACTAGCCTCACTAGTCTTTTTATCAAGCTCTCCTTTCATAAGTGAGACTCCTTCAATGCAAAATAATTGGCTTCTTTTCCTCAGTTTTTGCTTGAAATATGATTGAATCAATCATCAAAATCAAGCAACTAGTCGATTAATCAAATAATTGTTCATTTTGTTTTGTTTTTTTGTTTCTGAACAGGTCGCAAGTACGACAAAAATGGGAACCTTGACCAGTGGTGGAGCAACTCATCTGTCACAGCTTTCAATGAGAAGACCCAGTGTATGATAGATCAGTATAATGGCTACCACTGGGATGAGGCGGGCCTGAATGTAAGAGACAAGGGTTTGAATCAACAACTGCAACATCAAAATGAGATTAAAATAACGCAATTTTGTAAATATCTGGTGAAAGACTTTGTGTTTTGTGGATCTTTGTTCTTTAGGTTCGAGGTAAAAGGACATTGGCAGAGAACATAGCAGACAATGGAGGAATAAGAGAAGCCTTCAGGGTATGGTCTGAGATTTCTTCCTCCACCCTGTCACTCTTCTCATATATCTCATTTATACCACATATTTACATGACCAACCAATGGGATTGACTTTCACCAGTTTTCTCCTGTGCATTCATTTTTTTAGTTATAGCTGTATTTCACAACTAAAAATGTCATCTGTGGGAATGAAAAATGTCCAGGTGAGAAAACCCTCTCTGTTTTTTCTCTGCTTCTGCGTAGGCTTACAGACGGTGGGTAGATAGGAGCAGAGGTGGTGCGGAGGAGCCTCTGCTGCCTGGAGTCGGACTAAACAACAACCAACTATTCTTCCTGAGCTACGCACATGTAAGAACACACTGTGTTGACTGCTGTCTGAACACTGTGGTCCTTTTTACCTGACCAGGTTAATAATTCCTCCAAATGGTTACACTGAGGTGTCACTGTTGAACTGCTAAAGTTCAAAGGGGTTTGGAAGTTTTGCTGTAACTTCTTTAGCATTAGTTCTGTTCACTTAGCAGTCTAGAAGAAATGCAAATTCAACTCCAAGCTTTGTTCCTTCACTCAACAAATACTGGGTAGAAAGGTTAACTGTTGCCTTTACCACATCTTTTCTTCTTCTGAAGTTAGCATACTAACCAGCTAGCCCTGACTTGCTTCGTCATTTTCCGATAGCGAGTCACTATAGCCTCCAAACTGCCCTGTGCTGCTTCGAGGAATTATTACAACCTCTTGTCTTGAAAACAAAGCAAAAAATCACCGCCACCTGCTGCTGGGAAGTTAGCATGCTAACCAGCTAGCCCTGACTTGCCTGGTCATTTTCCGATAGCGAGTCACTATAGCCTCCAAACTGCCCTGTGCTGCTTCGAGGAATTATTACAACCTCTTGTCTTGAAAACAAAGCAAAAATCACCACCACCTGCTGCTGGGAAGAAACCACATTATGCAGCAGAGAATTTATACTGTAGGTCCTTTAAGTTAAAATGTATAATAGTCCAGTTTTGGTTCAGGGTACAGAATGGAGTACGGCCAAAGTAAGCTAGCTACTGTAATGCTCCATCTGTGTCTTGAACTGTTAATGAGGGGAAGTCTGAAAATGAGTTCAAACTGATAATTTGAGCAGTGCCGCAGCACAGTTTTTCTTTATTAGGCAGTTTATATAACAGGCTGCGGCTCCCTCTGCTAATTATGTTAGTTTTCTATCCCTGTCCCACTGAGGGTCCCTCACTGAAGATCATATTCTCATATTTATGGTCCATTTGAAAGACGTCATGTTATCTTCAGCCCAGCCTGCTTCATATGTGTGTGTACTCTGCAGGTGAGATGTAACTCATATAGACCAGAAGCAGCCAGGGACCAGATCCAGAGTGGAGCCCATAGTCCACCAAAATACAGGTGAGTACACACTCAGACACAAATACACACAACATACACACACACACGCAGAGTTACAACTTGACCTTTACTGCCCTGCAGAGTTGTCGGGGCAATGAGTAACTACGAAGAGTTTCGGAAAGTGTTCAGCTGTCCCGATTCGTCGCTTATGAACCGAGGAGCACAGTCCTGTCGGGTGTGGTGACCTTTGACCTCAGCTTGCCCATGAACATGGCCAGAGCTGTCAGCAGGACGCCTGATGACCAGGCTGGTAATGTTGGTGCCGACATAGTTTACATTATGTGGGAGCAAAACATGAGTTCTCAGAGGAAATCTGAACCCTGACTCATAGACATGTAAGGTCATTTTTAATTGGATACTGTACAGTATATTATTACTACAATATACAATGTAATGTTTTTTTAACAGATACATTTTCTGCATTATGTTGCAGTTAGTGCATAAATTATAACTTAAACCATTCATCAAGGACCATAGTTTATTAATTATATAGATAAATACCGGTATGCATAAATTATAATGTATTTTACAAAAATAGATATGAAGTGTAAGGGTGACTAAAGCTGGAGCCTTTTTTATGGAAATAGATAATTTATACATGAAAGGTACTATGTCTAGAGCTGTACTGGTAAATATTCTGTGTTTAAGAATTAACAGTAACTGCGGGGAGCAGAAATATATCAGGTCAACATCCGCATATTCATTAGCAGTCTCGCTGATGAATTCCCAGCATCCCAGACCAAAGATTAATTCATGTTTGAGCATAAAGATGAGTTAAACAGCAGAAAATAATTCAAAGAAATCAAGTGATGGAGTTTTTGAAACCTCATTTTTTTGTTTTTCTTGAAATAATTGCGAAAAACTGTTGTAATTTTGTATTTTACAAAAACAGTTCAACACATAAAATGACATCAATATTTTTAAGACTCGCTGGGTTGGGGTACGTTATTTCTCAGTTTGCGTGGTCTCGGCCTCGTCTTGATTTCCGTTCCACTTTGTTTTAATCGTATTCTTGTGTCAGCCATTTATATTCATTCTGCTGCAGTTCAGCCCCCGGGGCAAATGAACTCTCAGAATTACAAGCACTCAAACTACATGATGCACTCTCTCCATTTGTCTTTCTGTCTCTGCTACTTAACTGCACTGCAGAGGTGTACACACACACATCAGCTTCTTGTAGTATTTGATGTTGCTGTGGAAAATATGGGGTATTTTACAAACCAGAATTAACAAGGCAGTCAGAAAACGGTTTATCCTCTGAAATGTTGCTTATTACTAAGATCTATTATTCAGATTTTGTTTCCCTGAATTGGCAAACCTTTTGAAATCATGTTCCGAATCACAGACTATTTTGTCTCATTTTGTCTTGGACAAGGATTAAAATGATCTAAATCTTGATTCTATTTTGGTGTTAACCAATGAAGACAGACGACACCTAAATGAAATAGGTTGCACCAGACAAAGTAGTTCATAACACTATTTACACCCAGTAACTGCCAGGTGTAGCTGTTTTCATGGCTTACAGAAATAACTAGCTCACCTGGCAAAACTCATGTTAATGTAAAAAGAGAAAACATGATTGACATGCCTAAGCAGAAACTAGACCCCACAGCTCTTAACTGTAAAGATTTTAAATTACATTTCAAAGAAATAACATAATATACCTCAAATGACAAAACATACTGCAAGTATCAAATAACATCTCTTTGCTTATGTAGAAAATATTATCGCAGTTTCCCACTTATTTGCGTTGAATTATATGCAATTGACAAATTAACTATTGTTTTCATATATTTTCGTCATCAGTCTGTTTCTACAAATAAACTTTTGGTCTGAAAATCTTAAACTAAAAAGTCTAAATCATCAATAAAAGTGAGAGTGAAGTGGCAGTTGTGGAAAATCCCCCCCAGAAAATATATTAATGATTAGTTAAAACAAGATTGGTGATTGGTCTGCCAATGGATGAAATCTGAAATCACCCTAATCACTCAATACTGTAATTTGACTGTGCAGTAAAAATCAATTGAAACCATTACATTTAGTAAATTTTGGATTCTTTATTTTCATTTTTTGATCTGGAAGTGTTTTTTTTGTTTTTTTACATAAAGGGATTAAATATAACTGCCATTGTTCTGATTTGTATTTGTGTAGGTATGTTGTGATCATGGGTCACTGTGTTTCTGTGTGTTAGGTTTGCTTTTCTCTGTCTCGTAATAAAACATTGCGACATTACGCCTTGTAACTTGGCTGTGATTGATAGGGCGAGGTGGAAAATGTGTGTGTGTGAGCGAAGTGAGGTGGATGACAGACAGTGGATGGAGGGTGCTGATGGATGGAAGAGGACAAAGGGCATAAAGAGAGATTGGGATTCTTCATCTGAAAGCATGTCCATTCATTGATTGTCCTCCAGACGTGCTACACACAAACACACACACGCACACACTCATCATTTTTCATTCATTTTTGTCAGCAGTTCCCATGGCAACTTCTTCTGTGTTGATCCAGTTGACTCTTGAACCTGACACTGTGTGTCTTTCAGTTTGTCTCCCAGTGCCAGGCAGGGGGTAACATTAATGACTTGTATCTGTGGCAACACCAGCGGCACTCTCATCAATAGACACCAATTAGTCAAACAGTCCAGTGCCTCAGTCTATTATGGTGATGTGTGTGTGTGTGTACTATGTGCGTGTTGTGGGGGTGAGGTGGTGTGGGGAAGGCGGAGTGGGGGGTGTTAACAGCCAAAGAGAGGGAGTATGTGCGATGGATAATAACGAGCAGAGGTCTTCTTTTACGAGATGTGTAAGTAAGTAACATCATGCATCAGGCAGCTGGCAGCCATTCTTAAGCCGCCATTTACAGTATGATCAATGGAGCGCTGACGGACATGAGGAGATCAAACAACTGCCGTCACAATGTCACTTTGCTACAGCTTCCTCCTGCACCTTCTAAATGTTCACGCACAACATTTGTGTAGCACAGTTCAGTTTTTAGTTTAAATGATGCAATTTCATGGTGAGTTCACTCACATTCAAAGCACAAACAATCTGTTTTTTATTGTAAAATTTATTTGTTTTGTTTCTTTTTTTTATCAACAAGCAATAGTAACTTCTGAGCATGAATACATTTAGATTTTACTGGGATATTGAAGACAAAAATAAAAACAGTAAAAAACTATAAAAAACTTGAAAACACTAAACCTTTTCATAGTGTGTTGCTAGATAGATAGATAGATAGATAGATAGATAGATAGATAGATAGATAGATAGATAGATAGATAGATAGATAGATAGATAGATAGATAGATAGATAGATAGACAGATAGATAGACAGATAGATGAACACAGTTCTGTGTTGATACAGCAATTAAAAATGAGACACTGTCTGACTTTGGGTCATTACTTCATCGAACTGTAATGAATCAACTTTAGTGGCCAGAGTAAAAATGACAACCAAGGTGATTAAACCACTGATTTGTCACTTGGATCCTGTCCCTGTGTTAAACACAGCTACACCTCCCTGCACATATTAGTAAATCATGTTGCATAGAATCATACATAAATCCCCAAGAGCTACTGGACCAGAAGTGTGTGTGTGTGTGTTAATGTTAAGTCCCGGGATTCCCTATTGTCATGCTGTGGCATTTTACCTCAAGTTACTACTGGTATTATTGAATTGACTTTGTGGCATCAATGAGCTATTTGAAGTATTTGTGTCATTGGATTAACAGAAAAGAGACACTGAAATCTTATTATTTCATCTCTAGTCTCTTTTATCAATATACAGCTGTATACACCACATCTGTGATACTCTATGATTGCATATACCCTAAAATAAAATGTTATCCCTACAGTAACCCCCACTCTTACCCCATTATATAAACCCTGCACATACAGTATGTCAAACCTGGCAGTAAGTGGCTATAGTCACTCTTCCCCAACATCATCTCAAGATGCAGTGGTTATTTTTTCTGTCAGCTGCTCGAACATGGACGGAATGGAGAAGAAAAAAAAACTAACAACACCTTGCCGTTGGTGTCCTCCAAATAAAGGTGAACAATTCCCAATAGTGTCTGTACAGAAACACATCAGATCACTTAAGCTCTGAGACTTGCTGTCAAGGAAACCCACTCAACAGACACTCAAATGCTACTCTCTCCATGTATGGACAAGCCTGCAGTTCTGCTTGTGTCCAATAGAGGGCAGAGGAGTAAACGTGGCTCCAGGGCCTTTTCTGAGGAGGTGTACAGATTACAGATGGGCTCCAGTAATCACACAGATTAAATTTAGCTTTGTGTGAGGTGAAAATGGCTCCTCTCAGATATCACACTTTGACATTTTAGCAAATCTGTTTTTTTTCCTCAGGCTCTGCTGAAGTCATCGGGCCTCTCCCAGTTTTCTTCATCAAGCTCATGAGACTCAGCTGCCTCGCATTTTCTTTCTTTTTCTTTTTTTCCAACCCGGCTGCTTGAGGCCTGCATTTCATCTGCATCCGTCTGCATCTATCTTCTCTGTTTTTCTGGGCTGTAACTGTAATCGAATCTCGGGAGTCTCTAAGAGGCCACAAAGACGACTTTACTGTATTTCTCTGCTCGTGCCCCTCTCAATGACCTCCCCCTTCCATCACCCCACCGCCCACTTACAGCATCCTGTCTGGCCTCATGAGCTAATGTCCAAATGACATTTAGAAATGATGATTGCTGCTGACCACCAGGAAGATGCAGAAAATAGATGCACAGAAGCAGCAGGGAGGCAAATAAAGAGAGATCATGGACGCATTGATAACATAGAAGGAGATGGAGATTCAGACGCTCGGAGCTGTTGAATTGAGAAATGACAGGGTTGTTTCTTGATGGACAGAGTCAAGGAGAGAGCTGAGTGTCTTCAAGTTTTGAATTACAATGTAGGTAAAGTGAATGACAGCAAGTGGATGCCAAGGTCTTTTATTTTTATTGCCCTTATTGAAATGTTTTATTAATATTTCACCACTTATTTAATGGGTTTGTAAGTTGTTTCTTTTCCCCATAAGTTACAATGTAAAGCTTGCTGTGAACCTTACTCTCCTGTCATTTGAGATAATGTTTAAATGGATGTCAGCCTTTTTTTCTGAACCTTTTAAATAGACAATTAAGTTAGCAGCAATCATGAGAGGAAGGATAGACGCAAACAGGATGAGTTTACTGTAATCCTGCATAACCAAATTGGAAAAGTAATAACTTATACTAACAATTCTGACTTGCAGCATGAGGCAAATATTAGCTCAGTTGGCTAGTCTCTACAGAGAAGAGCAGAGCCAGTGGGTGAGTACAGGTTCATGGGTTTTAAATCTGTAGTAATGTAATTGTTACCTCTCCTATGTGAGAAGATACACAGCTATAGAATCTGTGTGTATACTGTACTGTATGTGTGTCATTCTCCTTTCTCCAGTGTAGACCTAATGAGTTGTGCTGCTTTTATTTATGGCTCTTTGCTCCATGGTAATTGATATACTGTACAGTCAGCTTTGTGTTGATTCGTTAGTGTAGGACCAGTCGCAATGAAGGATCCAACCGTTATATTGGTAATGGCCCAACCTATCCCAAGATTCATTGCACACTGGTGCTGAAAGTAAACAACAGTGACAGAAGGCTAAAGGATTACATTTCTAAATGTAAACTCAGCTCAGTTCTACAGCTAATGGTACAACTGTTGCCTGTTAGCAGCAAACAAACAGTATAAATCACTACACTCTTCTCTGACTACTGACTCCTCATCTGAGTCTCAAACCTGTGTTTGACTCGCTCAGATGTTTCCTCCACTAATTCTGCTCTTTCACCTAGAGTGAGCAGTGGTGGAGGGAGGGGCACAAGGCTTCAAGTCAGTATATGTAAATGTTCTCTCCCAGTTTTCCATAAGGGAAAACCATGTCAAAAACCAAACATTCCCCATAGCTGAATATTTTTTTTTATGTACTTAAAGGGATAATTCAACATTTTGGCAATTTGGCCCATTACCATAAGTACGTTTGTTACCTTTAATAGTCGGTGCAAGCTATTTTTGTCTTGGTGTCATTTTCTTTGTGGTTAAAGCAGAAGTAAGTGATATATTTGTGTTAATATAAGTCTTAAATAGTTATATCTTCTGACAGCAATCACTTACATAGAGTGTTTGGTCTGAAACACAGGTCTGTCAGTCACTCTGCTCTGCTCTGAGCCGAAGAGAAAACATTTATCGTATCCTACAGTTTTTATCCAATGAGGAGAGAGAACGGCATGCAGGGCTGTGTGTGCAGCCAAGGGACGCCGTGAATGTGGCGACGTAGGGACGAGGACTGTTATGGTGCGTTCAAGGAAACTCGTATTTTTCCAACCGTGAAGTGGTACCAGTTCGATCTGGTACGAGTTCACGGGTCGGAAGTTACGAGTGGCCGTTATAGTGACTTTCACAGGTAAAACAGGTCTGAAAAACACGAGTGGGTTGCCTGAAACGCTACAAAGTCGTAAGTTGTGACTTGAAGCTGTAATTTACGATTTCAAAAGCCTGCCTGGAACGCAGCATTAGCGAAAACGACCGGACCACTTACTTCTGCTTTAAGTTGTTTCCTGTTTTACTTTGGAATTCCTGTCTTGTTTTCCTGTGTGTTGGGGTCTGTGTCTTTGTCCTAGTTTAGTTCCTGTTTTAGTTTGAAGTCCTCGTCCTGTCTTCCTGTGTGCTCCCTGCTCGTCATTACCTAACGTGTCTCACCTGTGTTAATTGCACCACCTGTGTCCCGTTCCCTCACGTATTTAACCTCAGTGTCTCCCTTTGTCCTTGTTGGTTCGTTGTCATTATTTCCCGTGTCCTTGCCCGTCTTCCAGTGTTTCCCCTGCAAGTCTCTGTGAGTAAAATAAAAGCCTTTTATGTCACCAAACCTGCAAATCTGCATTTGGGTCCTTTCCTACCAAAACCCTGACACAGAGTTGTTTTCGAGGTAAATTCATCTGAAAAATAGCTCTCACCGACAAATAAAGGTAACGAACCTACTCCTAAAACTATAAGGATTATGGCAATGGGCCAATTTGCCAAAATGTTGAACTATCCCTTTAAATACACATCTTTAGGGCAGCTTTAAAAGGAAAGCAAAAATCACTTTGTCATTTAAAATGACATTTTTCACATTAAAACCACAATGGAAACAATCCTGAAAGTATTTTAAGACTGGATCTGATAATGTATAAGAGGATGTGACAAAATGCACTAATACCACGTACATCTGGATCATTTATGACCAACAGTACCTATTTAAGTTAAATCCTGTCAGAAAGGTGGACAATTACGACTTTAAACTGGCATCGTTATTGCAGCATTTATTCAAATTCATGCAAAGATGCTCCACTAAGACAGTTTTAAAAGTTTAAATGTGAGAAGTTAATTACAGTCATTAGCATTTGGGGAAAAAAATCTATTTCTACCATCTCCTTTGTGACTATCACATTATGAATCCCTCTAATCAGGAAGGTTTCCTGCATTTGAACTGACTCAGCTGCACACCTACGCCTAGAAAATGTATTTCACTGGAATTGGAGGAGCTGCCAAACAGAGCCTGTATTAAAATGTTGCACTGACAGTTAAAGAGAATTATGGACCTCAAATGGATTATAATTTTCCATATTTGGAATATAACACACAGAGAAGTCGTTTAGATGAAATGAAGTTTTCAGCTCTGATAATGGGCAAAGTTTTTTTTTTTTTTCCCACAGAAGGCGGCGGACTTTATCTACCGCAATCTCAATCTGGCAGTCATGTCTGCTCACCATAACTACACATAGATGGGTAAATAAATAATACAGAAGGAGGGAAATAGAAATGAAGGGACAGACTCTTTATTAATGGATGGCCTCCACCAAAACAGATGGACTGGGGGATGGGAGGGGTGGAGGAAGAAAAAAAAAAGGAGGGTGGGCAGGTTTGGAGGAGTATGAATGCAGGGAGATGATCCTTATTCATGAATATCTGCCCTCCGCCAACTCCGTGTCCATATAGATGTGTTTAATAATGGAGGGAAGATGTCATGAACAAACACGAGGGTGACAGAAATGTGCGGCCCAAAAATGGCCACGCAGAGTGACAGCCTGTCCACAGTGAAATCATAAGAGCTGCTCTCCTTTTCGCTGCCTATACTATTTTCCTAATCTGTCCATCTTGTGTGGCTGTGTGTATATTTGTGTGTGTGTGTGTGTTAGAAGAGTGCGTTCATGTATTTGCTGGCTGCAGTTGTCAACCCCTGCAAGACTTTCCCTCTCCTTTTGTTTCCGTAGGTGCAGAAATTAGCCCGGTAAAAATGGGCACACTTTCAAAGGACTCCATTCATTCTCTCCACCTTACTCTTTCTGTCTCACGCACGCACACACACTATTCTGATTTCTATAAATCATTTAGCAACACTAATTAGTACTTTTGTTATCAGAAACTGCCCCGAGCCCCCTATATCTCAGCAGTCTTTCATTTTCTATTCTGCTCTTCCTCCCTCCCTGGGGAGACACTTACTCATTCATTCCTTCATCGCTCGTCTCTCCCTGGACTGGTAATGGGGATTAAAGGCTAATTGAGGCTTAATTGAATAATGGATTAGAACATGCATAAGCACATATGCGCAGATGTTGTTTCCTTGTTGAATTCAGTTTTTATCTAACTTTTCCTTAGCCGTGGCCGTGTTGTTTTTCCCAGCAGGCCGTGCTCATGCCTCGGTGAGGCGGATGTGGGCTGAGGTTACTTAAGCTCTTCATTTTGTGCCATTTGTGTAAGTGGCTTACTGTGACCTGTGGTTGTGTTTTATTATCAGGCAATGTGAGCAACGCTCATGTGACGTCTGTGGTAATTTAACAGGAGCAGAGAGGTTAGTCTTACTGACACACTCCTATAGAAGGTACAGGAGTAAAGTAGGCTACTTGGGCAGACATTGGAGGACTGTTGAGATTTGACGATTTCTTGCCAACTCTATATCTTGAATGTTCTTGTTTTGTTTTTGAAGTATATTTTGGGCGTTTTATGCCTTTATTGGATAGACACAAGAAATGGGGAGGCAGAGAGAGGGGGAATGACATGCAGTAAAGATGCAGGATTCGAACCAGTGCCCGACTGTAGCCTCTGCATATGGGGCGCCTGCTCAACCCACTGCGCCAACTCACTTATTAAATATAAAGCAGCTAATGCTATTGGTATATTCTCTGTAATATCTTTAACAGATCATATCATCACATGACAATTCATATAACAGCTCATTTTTACATAAATATAGTGTCCCATGACCTCTATGTCTGTTGCTCAAGAATAACCTGGTTTTCTAAAAATGTCATTTATATACAATTATTTTGCAACAGCAAAATTTGTGTTTTATAGGAAATTTCTTTATGCTTGAATTTACTTGATTGTAGGTAGAGAAGACATCATATAAACCAGTACAGTTTCTAAGAAGAAGGATTATATTAAACCTGTAACAACCAACAAAATATTACGTATATAATCATCTTAAGCTTATAGTACTCTTTTCATCTCTCTCTTTTAGCTGTTTGTTCAGGAGAAAGTTAACTGTGTGTCTGTTGTTTGCTGATGAACAGATAGTGGGGTTTCCTCTGGGAACAGCTGCAGCTGGAAATGAAGCTCTTGGAGCAACTCTGACCCATTGTAAAACTCTGATTCAGGTGAAAAGTCTTCCCAGTCCCATAGGTTCATATGAGTGTCACATTTTCACATTGTGTGGAAGGGAAGCAACAAGTGGATGCAAGCTTCAAGATGACTTGCTGCTTAACAGGATAATTAAATCATCTTTATTAACTAAATGAATTCAATTAGATAATTACCAATGCATAATGAGGATGGATGTGTGTACACAAACCCTCATATTTACACTGTGCTCAGAGCATTTAAGCCTGTTAATGCATCAAAGCTCCACAACAGAAATCAATGACAATTTCATTGATTTTGTGACTTCATTTTGAAGAAAAGGAAAGAAGAAATGAAAAATGGAATAACTGGCAAAACAAGAAAATGCATGAACATTTTTAGATTTGCAGTAATTTGCATCATACAGTATTTAGGCCTACCTACTACGATAACATTTTATTAAGACCATACTCTTTTATCTTTTAAGACCCATGCAAACCAAAGCCCTGACTTGTCAAATGTGTGCTCTTGTTTATGTAAATCTGTGCACATGCAGACTGAGGAAAGAAAAAGTTTGTGTGGTAAGATATTTTTAATCCTTGGTTTATGAAATCTGTGGAAAGAATGGGGCCATTAGTGCGGACAAACCGACGCCTGTGTGGCTATTTGATTTCACAGGTCTAAATACAAAGACAGACAATCGGACAGACGAGAGGAGTGTGATCTCGGCTTGTCTGCGCTCATTATTATCTCCACTGCCTGCCCTCGCTGCGTGCCTCTCTCGCCTTTAATGCCACTGTATCAGACACCTCCACTCCATAAGCAGATTGGGAGTCAGCAGGTGTGTGTTACTGTGTGACAGAAAAAGAGAAAGAGAGAGAGAGAGTGTGTGTGTGTGTAGTGTGGCTGCACGACTCTGTGTGTGTGTGTGTGTTTTGGGAGGGGGATGGGTGGCATCACCATTGCCATGGGAACCAGGGCTGTGTTAAAAAGAAAAGTAATTTGTCTGGTTTCCCCAGCAACGGGCTACACAACAGCAAACCTGAGAGATGCTTCATGCATCCGCAACAAGGATACTTATGAATATGATTATGAGCAAAATATGAAAGATGCACATGACACATAATGAGTGACACATTGTGCATTTTAACACAAACCTCCAAATGATGTTTATGTAAAATATCTGGAATAATAATGATAGAAATAAACTGTATGTATATTTGTATAGGCTATCCCAGGAACACTAATATCACATTAGACAAAATGATAAGCCATAAAATCATTTGGTGCCTAAGTCACCAAGCAGTTACAACATATTAATGAATAGTTATGAGCATAAGTAAAGGCATTTCAGTTTTTATTAACTTGTTTCTGTCTGTTTTTTCCTTATCGAGCCAAAAGCCAGGAGTCTGGGAACTGACATCCAGATGCAGGTGAATAAAAATAAAATAACTTCTCATATTTATTGCTGATTACAAAATTTTATGCTGAACAGCTTGTTTGTGAGGCGCGTTTCTTGCAAGTCTCAGGGTTGTGCTACTTAATAATTAGATGTGTTCACACTTTGGCCTGCGACTGTATATTTTACCTATAATTAGAGGCAATGATGTGGCTCTTTCCAGGAAGTTATTTGGAAATGAACTAGAATTTGGGGTTCCCTATAATAAAGCTTTATTATCACCCATTATCCCTTTAACAGACCCAAGTTATGTCTATCCATGGGAGGGGTTATTAACACTTGAGTATGGCTTATTACTAAAAAATTACATCTTGAATATAAGGGATAAAGTGCAGTGACAGTATACAGTAACATTAATATCACAGTGCAGATAACAGCCTATCCAAGAAAATGTGAACGTTGTGGTCACTATCAAACATTTTTATCCTGCCATATTCCTGGAAGTCGCTATTCTAATCTTTCCATCTCTGTCACACACACACAGACACGCTGCCACTCACTCCGTTTGACATGACTGTTTGTTTCTCTGCATTGTAGCAGCGCGGAGCGGAGAGGGGCGGGGCAGCAGAAGGGGGCTCAGAGCGGGTCGTGAGGGCGGTGCAAGAGAGAGAGAGAGAGAGAAAAGAGAGACAGAGAGAAAGAAACGGTCCCCGGTTTGAAAGCCGGTAATTAGTGACGTGCCTTTCCCAAGGAGCGGAGCGGAGCAGTCGCTGCTGGGAGTGCAGCCCGGCGGCGGATGAAAACAGAGGCTCCGCTAAAACCACCGGGGCGATGAGGAGTGGAGAGGACCGGCGACAGAAAGCCCTCTGCCGCAGAGGAAACCCAGATTAGGCTGATCTGACACGCTGCTCCACCGGTATCCCCGGTGCGTGCACACCGCGTCAGCTATCCCTGCGACTCCTATATACCAAAGCCACCCAAACCAACCCGGCTCTACTGCACATCAGGCTGCGTGTGTGTGTGTGTATGTGTGTGGAGACTTGGTGATGCAGGGTGGAGCTGGACGCACGGACAGCCGGCAAGATAACATCTTTGGTGTGAATGCGTCTTAGATGATCTCCGTCATCACCGGGTCGGGCCACCCCCCCCTCCCCTTCGGTTCCCCTCTCTAGGTATGTACATCCTCCAGCTCTGTGCACCTGTGCAACTTGTTCGAGTGCGCAAACACAACTAACTGAAAGCATTAGTCAGCTGGAAGAAAGGGGAAGCTAAACAAGTGTAATTATGAGCCCAGTTTGGCGCTGCGATTTTTTTTCTGTTGCGCACAGAGCCGTGCAGCTTGCAGGAGGCACTGAACGCAGCAGGGTAGTGGCTATTAAATGTAAAGTATAGTGCTGTCAATATTTCTTCTAAGCAACACAGCAGAGAAATGCTGGCTCATTTAGCCGCTTTCTGTCCTTTGTGCTATTCCAGCGGATGAGAGAACCCCGGGGGAAGGGCTGCCCCTGTGACCGGAGGAGGGTTGGATTCTCCCCGGCCGGTGACCTCCTGCTCCGGGGACACATCCTCCCATCACCCGGCGTCACCTCGCCTCCCCCCGGACCGAGACACGGACGGAGCCCACCGATGCGTCCGGCTGCAGCCCCTGATGCTCGGCAGTGCTCCGGGGCTTTCCGGTCGGTGGGAGAGGCTCGAGCCGCGGCCGCGCGCTAGGATGCTGCGCCAGGTGTTGCACGCGGGCCTGAGGACCTCCTTCCACGCGCTGGGCCGGTTTGTGGCCGGACACCCGGTGTTCTTCGCCTCGGCGCCCGTGCTCCTCTCCATCCTGCTGGGGGCCAGCTTCAGCCGCTACCGCGTGGAGGAGGACGTGGAGAGCCTGCTCGCGCCCAAACACAGCCTGGCCAAGATCGAGGGCAACCTGGTGGACAGCCTGTTCCCCGTCAACCGATCCAAGCACGCGCTCTACTCCGACCTGCAGACGCCCGGCAGGTACGGGCGCGTGATCGTCACCACCCGAAAGGGGAGCATGCTGGACCCGGTTCACCTGGACACTATACTCAAGGTATGCACGCGCACGGCACCTTCACGCACTACACGTTTCCAAACTGCATCCAAAAAGTCAGGTTGTTTTGATGTCTGCTGTCCTTGACAAACTAAATAAATGAAGTAGAATAGATGAAAAGTTTAAAAAAAAGAAAAAAAAGAAGAAATTCTGGATAAAATTTATAGACAAATACATTATGAACATAATTTGAACATTTAAAGGCTCATGTATATTATATTTATATCACTCACTCACTCACTCACTCACTCACAGATACACACTTAACCATGATTTAAAGGGATAGTTCAACATTTTGGCAAATTCACCTATTGCTATAATCCCTATTATTCATAGGAGTAGGTTCATTATCTTTAATTATTGGTGCATGTTGTTTTGAGATAAGGGGGGGCAGAGACGTGAGCTGCTCAGTGAACACAATGGAGGTGAATGGTACAGGTCCTCTGTCCCTCAAAACTCATCAAATACACAATTCAACAACTCCAAAACACTCTGGTGGACAAGTTGTGACCTGCACATTCACCACGCTATGAAATAATTATGTATATTTATGTAACATTACGACACATGAAGCGAATACTCTATGAAGCAAATACTAAGAACTACTTACGGTTTTGAAATCACTCCGCCCAGCAGCCAATGTCTAGACTCTAGAATGTAGTTCCGGCTATGCATTTGCCTCGAAAAAAAACTGTCTCATAATGTTACATGATTATTTCATAGCATGGTGAATGTGCAGGTCACAACTTGTCCACCAGAGTGTTTTGGAGTTGTTGGATTGTGCATTTGATATGTTTTGAGGGACAGGGGACCTGTACCATTCACCTCCATTGTGTTTGGTGAGCAGCTCCACGGCTGCCCCATGGATCTCAAAACAACATGCACCGATGATTAAAGGAAATAAACCGATTATGACAATAGGAGAATTTGCCAACATGTTGTAATATCCCTTTAAGGACTCTGGTTGTGAAGCTCCTATAGGCTACAGGTTGTCACTGGAGAAGCTCAGCTGGTGTGACAGTAAAACCTTTCAAAATGAAGCTGCAGTGAATTGGCAGAATCCAACTTTACAACAGCAAAAAAAACAAACAAACAAAAAAAACCCAATCAAATCCACCTCTGGTCACATTCAGAAGCTAAAGGTCAGTACCGGCACGGCCCGAGCACATCGTGTATGCAGGCTGTCTGGCTCCTCGTTCTAAGTGATTGATAGTCATTAAACAGAACAACACAGTCCAGTCTCAAGCAGCCCGACAACCTTTATAGTTTTGAAGCAGAGCACTTTAATTACAAAGTGGAGTTAGCTGCAGCTCGGAGGCCTCTGTCTCCACGTTGCTGATTCTAAATAGATTTATGAGCATTAGCTTGACACCCCTGGAGCAATTAGCCAAAAGATTTCATTAAGTTATGAGGTTGTAATCAGAGCCTGCTGACTAATAGGCCTGAGACGCCACGATCTGCTGTACGTCTCCGCTGTCCACGCTTGTCTCTTTGTCTGATATAGTTATCTCGACCCACTTTACATAAACCCACAACACAGTGTTGGTCCATTGAGGACTGCCACACTTAGAGAAAGACTAGTTTAGGGCTGTGCATCATTTACTGGCAGGTTGCTGCATAAAATAGAGCGCTGTAAATGTGAAAAATCAGCTGTTACATAATCTAACACTGGTACATATCATCTGCCAGGTTCAAATTCTGTTTTTTTTTTTCTTCCTGTCTCCACTCGCCTCGTCTGCCTCATCTAGTTCTTACGTTTCCCAGAAATCCTTTCAGCATCCCTCTGCAAATGTGTCTGCACTTGTTGCATGTAGTAGGTGTTAGTGGAGAAGCAGCGCTGATAGAGAGAGCAAAAGAGACAGAACTAGACAAGGATCCCACTTGAAAGAAGAGTAGGTACGAACTGTGAGTCATACCCATTGACTGCTTGATGTGTTCATCTGTTTAACCTTCTATGAGTGAACTCCTTTCTTCCGTAATGGATGTATAGGCCGTGCATTATCGATTAGTGTCTGTGAATCACTTGTGATTGAAAGAAATGTTTTTGTTCTTTTATTTTGAAGAAGTCAAAACAGAGTCCAGCCTTGGCCATTGATTTCTCACACAGCTGCTCTATACAGTATCTTCATTGTACAAGCTGTGTTAATGACAGACAGCATGCAACAAGTGATCCTCATTTAATTTTGTTAAATTGTTGCATATTTAGTATTTTTTGTACTTTTAATGATATAGTTATGTTAAAACAGGATATGTATACAAACACTCCAACATTTAACCTCAGCACACTCACATAGTAAGCAGCTTTAAAGTTTTTTTTTAATTAAAATTCATATAATTGCACTCTAGCAATCTTATATACAGTACATTGTGTATCTTGGTTAAATACTATTCAAATACAAAGCTCTATGTTTTTATAGCTGCACGTTTCAGAAAAATAAAAATAAAATTGGTACTATGCATCTTTTTAAAGAACTTTTAACCCATTTTGCATTTTATTTGAGATGAGCAATATAATGAAAACCTACGACTCAATTTAGGTGATTTAAAACAGAGGGTCATACTTCAGCAGCAGCTCATGACAAAGCCTTTTTATAACATTCATAATCCTTAAAACCACAGTCATAAAACAGGCCTTAAATTTCAGTGATGATATGACAAATGCAAATCCTGAATTATTTAATTATATATCTGATTTTCAGTTATATGGGTTAACAGAAATTAATTTGGTGAATAAATAACTGGTTGGCCACTGAGCTCAGGAATTTTTAGGCTCCACTAGGAAGTTGCTAACAATGATACTGACAGACAGAAAAAACGCACACACACACTCACATGAACACACGCCCTCCCTCTTCGAAGTCAATGCAGCACTCTGAGGTGGGAGACAGCTCTGCCCATGTTCGCTGTGGCAGAGACTGGCATCGGGCCTGTTGCCTAGTAACCAGCACTATGCAGGATGCTGGCACTGTTGTCCTCTCGCCATAGAAACGGAGGAGGATTCAGAGACCACTATTGTTATGCTGTCGAATAAAACACACATATCCCCCCCCTACACATCGCTCTCTCTTAGGAGGTAGAAAGTCAGAGCGCACAAAGTAGGCGAATGAGCTGCTTGCGCTGAGATTTACTCAGAAAAACTTTTGATGGAACTTTTTGTCACACTTTATCCGTGCAAAATTAGGTCAGAAGCTGACTTAATGAACATCTTTGTTGTTTGTGTGTGTGTGTGTGTGTTTTTTCTCTGCACACAGCTCCACAGGCGCATCTACCAGATGCAAGTGACTGTCCCGGCCACAGGCTTCAACAGCTTCAACTACTCCTTCTCTTACCTGTGTCTCCCCGATGACAAGAACGTCTGCATCATCGACGACATCATTCGCGCCATGGAGGAGATCCAATCAGCTCGTACCTCCAACCGCTCCATCCCGGCCCTGCGGTACCCGATCACGCAGCTGGCGGACGGGCGGCAGGCCTACATCGGACACCAGCTGGGCGGGGTGCAGGGTTGGGGTCCCAGTGGGACGGTGCGAGGTCTGGGGACAGGAGTCAGGGGTGAAGGCGTACGTTCCGCCCGGGCTCTGCAGCTCACCTACTACCTCCAAGCCCGAGGCGGCCTGATGGACCGGGTGGCCGGCCAGTGGGAAAAGGCCTTCTGTGCTGAGCTGCAGCACTTTGCGGCGTTGCATCCAAAGCTGGGGCTCTACCCTTCCACTTCCTCTTCTCTGAGGACAGACTTCCAGTTTTCTTCGGTGCTGGCGCGCCGCCCCCTGTTGGCCAGCCTGGGGGTGTGCAGTGTGCTGGCTGTCCTCTGCTGCTCCATGAGGGACTGTGTGAGGTCCAAACCGTGGTTGGGACTGCTGGCTTTACTGTCAATCACACTGTCAGGCCTCACTGCTGCTGGGATACTGAACCTGACCGGGGCCACCTACAACTCCACGTACCTGGGCATCCCATTCGTCATGCTTGGTAGGTTTAAATTAAAACCAATATTTCTGACGGTCTGACGGCAATGCTACATGGGGTCCATATGGGCCCCACTTGGGCTGCAATTGACCTATGGCTAAGCCACGCCCCAAAACACGATGAGCCAATCACAGTGCGCATAGCTAGCCCATACACTCGGACATTCTCTGCTTCCACGTCCATTGAAATGCATTGCAGTTAGTCAGTTTTCATTCGTTTTTATATGTTTTTTCTTGACATTTTAAGTTTAAAATGGTCAAACGGTGTGCATGGGGTACATGCAACTCCGACACTAGGTATCCCGAGAGGCTGGGCGACGGGGTGTATTTTTTTTTACCTTTTCCTAAGCCACATCTCAACCGAGAGAAGTGTCTGCTCTAGGTAAAGTTATGCAGTAGACCACAACACCAACTAAACGTGGATAAAATTAACAAGGATGTCTACATCTGTCCTAAGTTAAACCAACAATGTATTTGAGGCAACATATTGTGAGAGATGTTTGGATGTTAGCCAGCATCACAACTAAGCATAAAGCCCGCTAGCTTAATGCTAACGTATAATGCAAAACTCCATAGACAGGCTAACAGAAGTTAGCCCGTCGCTATCGGCGTTTCGCGGCAAACGGCAGCCATAGCAGTAAAGTTAAGTTAAGTTTTGGTGACTTCGAGATGATATTTAATCTTTCTGTCTCCAAAAACCATCAATTGGCTCCTGTGAAATGTCTCCTACTGTGACAGCTGCCATAGCGCCTGTCACCGAATGTTGACTGTTTGTCCGAGTGAGTGGAGGGAGCGGGGCTTAGCCATAGGTCAATTGTGGGCCCCATATGTGGCTTGCACCCAGGATCCATATAGGCCCCTACTGTGGTAGCCCATATGGGCTATATGGACTACCACAGTAGGGGCCTACCGGTATGGATCCTGGGTGCAAGCCACTTATGGGGCCCACAATTGCAGCCCAAGTGGATCCCAAGTGGATTCCATATGGACCCCACGTTTGATTGCTGGCTATAAGTCTTTATAAGTCTGTATATCCATGCACTTGTTCTTCGTTTGTCCCTTCATTAAAGTTTAGGACATTTCTTCAGAACTTAAAGCAACACTATGTAGGATTTGTGATAGTGGTACTCTGGTTGAGAAGAGCAACTGTCTGCTACCTCGCACAGTAGCCTACGTGAATTTGTTGCTGTCTCAGTACAGTTGCCGGTACTGGCGGTGCCGTTGCCGTTAAAGGTGCCGTTGCCATCGTTGGTATCAGTGCCATTGCAGATAGGCCTACAAGTGCTGAGCAAAGCTCCAGAGCTCCCTCCAGGGTGCTTGTGTGTGGGTCAGAGGAGCAGGGAGACTGGGCTTGAGCTCGGTCTCTGGATCTTAGCAGAACTGTGATGTACCAGGACCATGGGGGCGCTGTGTTCCTACCCGATCAGGAAAGTTACAGAGTGCAGTTGCAGCCAGCACAACCCCGCTCTGGCTGTAGCAGCGGCACGATTCATCCTATTAACAGTTTTTCTACCATTTAAATGAGTTTAGAAATGTAATTTTAAGGTAGAAAAACTACATAGTGTTGCTTTAATGCTTGTTGAACACAACAAAGTCTTGGGTACAGCATATCAAAGCACAGAACTATTAAAGTAAGGAGAAGCTAACACATGACAGCTGGGAGCCATCGTGAACACTGCCATTGTTTTTAGATGGCAGACTGTTCACTGTCTGCTCTTTTCAGTACCTGTGATGGGTTTTGCAGATGCCAGCCTCGGGCTGAATGCCATTTCAAAGTAGACAGATCATCAATATGACTGACAAGTGGTGGGCTATGAACTTGACTTTACAGAGGGTGAGAATGTTGGCACAAACACATCTGACAAAACCTGAAAGGCTCTGAAAAAGTAAGCTGTTATGTTAAAGTTCTTGAACCGGAGTCTGGCACAAAAACCGAGCTGAAGATTTCAAACTATTTTACAGCCCGACACGTCCTCCAGACTCAATGGAAAGAAGGCGTTTTGTGTCATTGCTTTGCTTGCCAACTGAAGTCGCAGAATGTTTTTATGATTTGATGCCTCAGTCTGCAGAGCTGGTTTGCAAATGCCTTTCAAACCTGTTAAAACTTACAGTGACAAAAACGTTCTATGGAATTTACATATATAAATATAAACACAACTCATTTATGGTTCAAAAGTACTTAAATGTGACCAAATAACATTAATGGATCTTGATAATTAGAGGTTGGTGTTGACTGGGCTTCTAGTTAAGTTTCTAATTGGTCAACTGACTGAAAATTAATAAGATACAATTTTCATAAGCAAACAGTTACTATTTCAGCAATTTGTTCAATCAGAAATCAAAAACCTTTGCTGATGGCTTCCTTCATCTTATTTGACAGTGAACTGAAGGGAAAATATAATAGGCCCCCTTTTTTTTTTGCAATTGATTGATTTTGTGCAGTCATAAGTCAGTAAGTCATTATGTATTCATTTGGAAAATAATCAACGGATTAATCAATAATGCAAATAGGCTAACCATTAGCTCAAGACATTGCAGCACATTTGCCAACAAAGACAAAAAGACTTTAAATATGGATGTAAAGACGTAAGATATAAACTAGGAAGACTGTTAGAAATATTAATATTGAATTAATTTAATTTTAAAGAAAGGAAACTCTTCCATACTGTAGTGTTCGTTGAAGTTCAAAGACAAACACAGTGATTTCCAGTAAAAAAAAGAAAAAAAAAACACTGAATGGAAAAAAATGCTTTCTACAGGACACCGTTAAATTAGAAACATAACGTATAATCTTCATTTATTCCAACATGTTTTTTTTCTCTTGTTGATCAACCTGAGCACAGCATAATGTTTCTTTTCTAAATGAGGTAATAAATTTGTTGCTTAGCAATAACATACATAGCTCACAAGCAATTCTTCATGTTTGTTTTTCGTTTTTCAGAGTTGTTCCAGAGAGAGAAGTCTGTAAGCAGTGTTGGAGACTGATGTGTGTTTTGTTCGGCTCTAAGAGCAGACGGGAGAATTCAATGCAATAACATGGAGCTAAATGAAAATGAACATCCATATGTTTGAAGGCGCACCAGCACTTTATCCTGAATGCATGAATACTAAATACTGTAGGAAGTGCTGTGTACGCAACCACCCGTGCACACATGTACACAATACTATACCATAATTACTCTGTAATGTGGAGGAGGGAAGGCTGCTGTTAGGCTTAAAATAACTGCAGGGAGATATAGGGGATGTAGACAGAGGGGGTTTAGGTGGTGGTGGTGGCTGGATGAAATATCACTCCAAATCAGGGCTGAGTTAAAGAATTTCTCTGTAGAAAATGAAGTTATACTGTAGGTAGAAAGAAGACAGACAGGGAAGGAGGATGATTTTTCAGAATGCAAGTGGGCAGACAGAAAGAAAACGGTGGGAGGAAGTGTGAGGAGAGGGAAAGAAAGAACGTGGCTGTACTACAGTGAAAGATGGGATTAAGAAGAGGGAGTTAGACTGTATGAAAACATTTGCATCTTCCTCTGTCAGCGACAGGTTTGAGACACTTCTTAAGGTGCAAAGCTTGCATGCTACAGAAATAGATGTTGATGTAGTAAAATAGAAAACAACAGCCCAGCAGCCTCCTAATAATCATCTGTGAATTCATTCACTTGCAGTAACTATTACATTGGTAGTGATTGGAGAGGTTGTGTGTGTTTTCTAGGGCTGGAGATTGGCATCAACAATATGTACTATTTTCAAATTGCTCAATTGTCAAAAATAGTGATATAGTCACTTATCACAGTTATCAGAGTTAAGTGAATACAGGGACTTCAGCTTTTAGTCAACCAAAGCAAGACAATGATGATGCCTCCATGGACTCTGGATTCAGTTTTTTGATCATACAATTAATATACTAATTTTGTCATAGGAATTGCAAGTGAAATTCATCATCACCTGTAGCTGTTACTGATAATGGGATTGGAGAAAACCTATTTTTGGCATGTATGGCTCTGACAAATAGCTTCTCTAGCTATAATGAACTGAGACTTTCACTGTCTGAAATACATTTTATAATACAACAGTGATAGCTCTGGGCTGAAATGGGCTTGGAAGGAGATACCTCTTTATCTCCAGGGTATATTCTCCTGCATTACTGAATGTGTGTGTGTGTGTGTGTGTCCATGGGCGCACATTAGCCATCTCAGACTGGTAAATCAAAATCCTTGGTCCACTGCAGCTGTCCCCAGCCTGCTTTCTTTTCACTTCCATCATCTCTCTCTGCAACATTAACCTCCACACCTCTTCCCTGTCATGAACTAATTCTATCTCTTTCTTTAAGACACAAGCACATGCGTGTGCACGCACACACGCACGAGCAAAAGATCCTCAGACTTTCTCAGTTGCACCCACGCCTGAAGTGTTGGTATGTTACGCCTCTGCTAAGGTGTTAAGTGTTTCGCCATGCTGAGGTCACTGGAGAGAGAGAGGGGGACGGGCAAGGGGGTGGGGGGTATGTGTGTCACTGGTGACTCACAGGTGCCATGGCAACCATCGAAGAGGAAACCATTAAAAACCATCTGCTGCCCGTATATTAACATGTATGTGCAAGTGCATGCACATGAGACATGGGGAACATAGAAACTGCTGCATACACAGTCACATAAAAAACAAAAAGACATTGATGACTGCTTTAAAACTATATGTATATTTTGGATTTATTTTATTTTATTTATTATTTCTAGGTTATACTATTTTAAAAAATATTTACTTTTAGTTGTGTTATTCCTTATTTCTTAATGGGTATGTGAGCTCTACTGGTGCTGCACAAGTACAATTTATCACTGGCAGTTGTTCAAGTCGCAGGGAAACTATATTTCCATGGTGTCTTACATCTGTCATTTCACATTTCCAGTTGAAACGTTGTTGAAGTGTGACATTATGTAGAGAGGCCTGTTCAAAAGCAGGCAGGCTGAGTTATTACACTCTCCTGTGTGACATTGTGACTCCTTAGAATGAATAAATTGAAGCCAAACTGGGCACAAGCAAGGCACTAGAAGAACAGGTTCACTGGGAATTAGTATATATGTCTTTGGGGACTTTTTCTTTCTAGTATTTCACTTAAACCAATACAGAACATGTCTTTTTTGTCCGTGTGCTGTTAAATGGAGTGTTAAACACCAAGGTTAATGTAGTGTGACTTCTAAGTGTCTGTCAAGGTAGGTGTGAAGATGGAGAGCTCTTACAAAATGTTGAGCTGTAATTTCTGCAGCAGTTGACATTTGGCTGCTTGGGTACAGTGTAACCAGTTGTAAACACAAAATGTACATATTATCACTTTAAATTGTTTTAGCAAACAACTTGAGAGTTGTTGACGTTTTACATCTGGCAGACACAGGGCGATGTTAGCACTGATTTGCAAAAGCGTCTCTGTACAAAATTCACTCCTCGTTGCTTTGCTTTTATTTCCTTCAACCATCAACTTTTATTTAGTGCTGCAGTGTCACTGAGGTTGAGAACACCTTTTCAAAAGAAACCAAAAGTTGCATACCTGAGAGTGGTGCAAGGGAACCAAACACTAAAGCTGAGGGCTGTGGAATCCAAACAGTAAACTGAGAGGAACTAAAATTCACATTAGCACTTAAAGAAACTGCAAAATCGTGACAATCTCAGTGACCCCATTTAACTGAGGGGTCACATACTCTCCATCCAAAGTGGTTGTTGAATGGCCAGACAGCTTCACAAAACCCCCTCCACCCACATCTTTCCGGCATCAGATTAGAAGGGTCTGTGTCTGTTACTTTCATTTGACCAGCTTTTAATGTGAAAGTATTGATCAGTGCAGCTTTATAGTATATACATAAAAGAGGAGAAATAAAAGAAGCATAAAAAAGTCATCCATGAGTAATTTTCATCAGAATAAATGGGTAATAAAGCAAAGCAAGCTTCATATAATATATTTTTGCTTCCCCGCAGGTCACGGGCTCTTCGGCTCCTTCGAGATGCTGTCGTCATGGAGGCGAACCCGGGAGGACCAGCATGTGAAGGAGCGAGTGGCGAGCGTCTTTGAGGACGTCATGCTGCGTTTCTCTGGCTCCACCATGCTCCACCTGATGACCCTGGGCCTGGCCGCCTCGCCGCTCACCAACATGGAAGCTGTCCGGCTCTTCTGCCGCACCGCCGCCTTAGCCGTCACCATCAGCTACGTTTACATGTTGTCCTTCTACAGTTCCTGCCTGGTGTTCACAGGATACCTAGAGACCGGATACAGGCACGGCTGCTTCTGCCGCAGAGTCCCCAAACCGGACCGGCTGGACTCCAAACCGGCCTGGTACCGGTGTTTGATGTACACCCGTTACCAGGACGAGGCCCAAACCACCAATCCGCCGCATGGGGTGGGACACGATCACGGTCACCCGCCAAATCCCAACCTAACTCACACACACCCACACCCACACCCTCACCCTCATCCTCATCCTCATCCTCACCCACATACTGCAAACAACCCCAATTCACATGGACACAATCATGTGGCCAACTCCACACATGCACACCCACACCCTCACACACACACCGCAGCCAGCGCGGACCCTCATCCTCAGGACTCTCACCTTTTGCTGGGGTGTGTGAGACGTTGCTATGGAGACTGGATCACTAACACTTATGTCAAACCCTTTGTTGTTCTGCTGTATCTGGTTTACATCTCCTTTGGATTGATGGGCTTCCTCCAGGTGAGTCACGCAAACACACACTCAGGTCACCTGTCTATCACGGGGCTGACGGGGAAACAAACAAACTAAATAAAGAATATAAAGTTAGCATATTAAAGGCACAATGACAAAAGAGAAAAGTTCCTGTCTATCACCGGGCTGACGATGAAACAAACAAACTAAATAAAGAATATAAATTTAGCATCATAAGGCACAATGACAATAGAAAAAAGAGAGTTTTGTTCGTTGCAACTGTGTAGCCTCCTGCCCCTGACAGCAGCTTGTCAGGATTGCAAAGGAAAGGAAATGCAGTCCGAGTGAAGCGCTGGAGCCATGGGCTGGTACCCGGCCGTCACCAATAACAGGAGTCTCTAGTGTCATGTTGTAACGAGCAGGAGGGCCGTTGTGGTGAGCTGGGAAGAGGGTGTTAGCGGCGGATGCTAACTGCTACCGCTAGCCGAAGTTAGCATCGGGCTAGCTCACCACACAGCCCTCATACTTGTTACCACTCAAGGCTGTAGTTGTCGGTGATGTCCGGGTGTCCGCAACTCCAGCGCTTCACTCAGACTATATTTCTTTTTCTTTGCAGTCCTGACTGCTGCTGCTGAGAGGGGGTCATTCCTATGTTCCCACAGCCCTATGTTCCCACAGCCTTATGTTCCCACATTTCTAACTTTTGTTGTCACTGAAAATTAAGCCCTATGTTCCCACAGCCCTTTGGTCCCACCATTAGTTGGGTTTAGGCAATGAAGAAAAGAGTTGGTTAAGTTTAGTAAAAAGACCCGGTAGAGGCTAGACAGGCCAGATAGATAGAGTCCAGATAGGTAGAGAGAGTCCAGTAGGAACATAGGGCCTAATTTTGAGAAAAATCTTAGAACTGTGGGAACATAGGGCTGTGGGAACATAAGGCTGTGGGAACATAGGCATGGACCCGCTGAGAGAGAGAGACTTGCTAGCACTCGCTAACATCCGGGACAGCGTGGGGCTAGCAGCCCTGAGCCCTCCTACTCTGCTGCACGTAGCTTCACCTGAGTTCTGGCATTGGCTGGAAAGAAAACACTGACTCTCTCGCTCTCCACCCAGAAACGTCCCCATGCACAACAAAACAAAGCAAAAGACCAAAATACAGGCAGGGGGAGGGGGTGCTGCAGACACAGTCACCACACAGGACTAGAAGCCCATAGGTGATGATTAACAGGGATTTCATTTGTATAAGACTAGCGTTTATTTTGGGGCAAAAAACTCCAGACTCAACCTTTAAGATCTGGGACATGTGCAGGTTCGCTACACTGAAAGCTCCCAGCTACAGTTACCCACAACATCTTTCTCTATGTAGGTTTCTATTGTTCTTTCATTTCACTTGACAGCTTTTTATGTATCTTTTATGTTTTCATTTATTCTCCAACCACAGCAGGACTAGAACAGATGTCTCAATAAGCCAAACATGCCAAATATTGGCTGATGCTACAATTAGCAGATGTCCCTTTAAGCCCTCACATGCAGAGTATGGGTAGACGCTACAATTAAAGGATGTGCCCTGAATGCCTCACATCCTGGTGAAGGCTAAATGGGAGCAAACCCCTACGGAGAGCTTTTAAAATCTTTTGGAAGGTCCCATTGGACTGAGGAGGTACCAGGAAAAGAAACCTTCCAATTAAATTTGCAGATGTTCCCTGAATGCCGCAATGGACAGACAGCCGCCACCAGCTGCCTCCCTTGGTGGGTGGGGGTTGGTCCGCGTGTCCCGACACTGACCCTCTGTCCCTCTTTCAAGTGTTCTATCTAAAACAAATATTTTTTCTCGTCAACAGGTGACCCAGGGTTCCGACCCCAGTGCCTTGGTTGCCATGGATACAACGACAGTATTGTACACCCGTGCCCAGCAGAGATACTTCAGCTCATACTCTCCCGTCATTGGATTTTATATCTACGAAAGCGCCCCCTACTGGAACGCCTCGGTGCAGCGGGACCTGCTGGAGTACGCCAAAGGCTTCCAGAGGATCAGCTGGCTGGAGGCCTACCTGAACTACCTGTCGGACCGCAACCTGTCCACCAGCCAGCCGCGGGAAAACTTCACCCACACCCTCCGCCACTCCTTCCTCCGCGAGCCGCAGTTCGCCCACTTCGCGGACGACATCATATTCGCAGAGCGCGGCCAGGGCGAGGAGCCCGACGTGGCGGCGTCGCGGATCTTCCTGGTCGCCAAAACAACGGAGAACAAACGCGAGGAGATGTCGGTGCTCCTGGACACGCTGCGGCGCCTGTCACTGACGTCACGCGTCCGCTTCCTGATCTTCAACCCCTCCTTCGTCTACCTGGACCGCTACGCCGCGGCGGTGAGCTCCCCCCTCAGACACTCGCTGCTGGCGGTGCTCTTCCTGCTGGGTCTGTCGTCTCTGGCCGTCGTGGAGCCGCTGGTGTCCGTGTGGCTGGGCCTCACCCTGCTGTCCGTGCAGTTTGGGGTGCTGGGCTTCATGACCTTATGGGGCGTGGAGCTGGACTGCATGTCTGTGCTGTGTCTGATCTCAGCTTTGGGACACTCGGCGGACTGCAGCGGCCCCCTCCTCTGCGGCTTCGCCTCGGGTCGGGGTGAGAGCAGGACTCGCTGGGTGAGAGTGGCGCTGGAGAGACACGGGGTGCCCTCTCTACAGACGCTCATCTGCTACTGCGCCGCCCTGGTGCCCGTTGGCTCCGTTCGTTCCAACCTCACGCACACGTTGTTCCGCTGCCTCACCCTCACGGCCGGCTGCTCGGCCCTGCACACTTTGGCATTCCTCCCCACCCTCCTCACCTTCCTCCCCCCCTCCAAGAGCCGGGGCCACCGGCCGGGAGGAGACGGACAGAGGCAGGAGGTGGAGTGCGTCGAAATGAACGACAGCACCCGAGTGGTCGACCAGATCACCACTGTCTGAGCATGGGATGATGTTATGTTTTTTGGGCCTCCTCCTCCTCCTCCTCCTCCACCGCCACCCCACACCCCACCCCCAGTTGCCATGGTGACTGTCGGCTGGGAATTGGTTCATTGTAGTCTGAGCAGCCGCTGCGCATGCTGCAGACAAGAATGCTGATCCTTGCGAAGAGGCGAGGAAGAAAAAGGAGAGAAAGATGGGAAGAATTAATAGAGGCTGAGGGTCGAGAGAGAAATATTTAAACACGTAAAACAGAGCAGGAGAGACGAGGGGAGAGAAAGAGGGGTTTCCAATGCAGTGTATCCATGGTTACCTGCTTGTTGCTAGTGCTGTGTGGCATGTGAATGAGGTTTTATTTTCCCCTAATATCCAAGCAGGAGTTGAGGATCACCTGAGGTCAGGCCTGGATCTGACCTGGTCTCGAAGGAAGTGCCACACTTTTCATGTCTCCAAAACTTGCTTTAGATCCGATCACATTGTTTGGCTACCGCTATCTGTCCGCCACACCAAGTTGCACAAATACAGCTACAATGACATGAGGCAATCATCCTGTACAACTCGAGTATTTCTACTTTAAATGCTGGACAAATAAAGTCAAATGAAGGAAATGTGGTCTTCAGTGGTTTTGGCTGTGAACAGTTGCTCATGTTTTAATGGTAAGCCTGTTTTGAAGGGGTTACTCAACTCAACAATGGGTTAGGCTACTCAACAAGTTTTTGAGCTTCAGTATGAATTGAAAAATGTGAGAAAATTAGTTGTACAAACACGACCTGACTTCATTCAAACTTTTTAAGACACTTGTGGCATCTTCCAACCAGCCTTACCCGCCATCCCTTGTTCCAGGGCGTTAAGCTGTGGTCCTGACTTGCTGAATTGAAAGCAGTCACTGCGCTCGCTCTTAAGTCAAACACAAACTTTAGTTTTCTACATGCACACTGTTTATTCTGCTTTCAATCATAAAATAAATAACAAAAAGAGCAGCGGTCAAAAGACATTGTGGCTTCCCCCCTGTCTCATCAGAGCCACCTGTACCTATGCTCACCTTTTATGACCTAATTTCCTGGAATATAAATTAAAACAGTTAAATCAAAACATTCAATAATTATAATTCTATAATCTAATAAAATAGGAAAATGGATCTAATAATACTATAAAACTCAAAGAAAGAAAGCCCCTGATAAACAGAGGCATTACATGAGATTTGTTTGATATCCAAAGCATCAAATTTCAAACCTTGTAGGAGCAACAGGTATCATCCAATCAGATTTGCCAACCACACAATATTTCCCTATATTTATGGATTCAAGTTTTATTCAGTGTCTATATTTGATCACTCTTGAAGTGATACATTGTCATTCAGCGCTAAAAGCATTAATAGTGTGAGCACTGACAAGCAGAGAAAGCTTTGTTCTCTTTCAGCCTGCTGTGATTGTCTCCCTTGAAGCTGAGGAGCTTGTTGCCTTTTATTCCTGAAGTCATCTCTGTGGTTGAAGGTGTGTGTGGGAGTGCTTGCTATTGTTAATTCACGCTCCTCTCTGACACTCGCCTGAATGAAAGTATTGTTCGGGCTCTATGCAGGCGTCACTACCATCCTCTGGCTTCCCACCCATGAGGCCTGCCAATTGGTTTTTCTTCAAGAGCACAAGCAATGATCTTCAAGATAAGATATAGGTACCTGGAACTGTGGGCTGCATTGTCTTTTGTAGAAATGTAGCACCTATACATACAGGGCTGAATGCAGTTCTTTCTAATGCATACTGCTCTACCTGATCTTTAGAAAGGGTTAATTATGGGAAAATGCGTGGAAAGCAGCACGTCTTCATTACACTGCTAAAAGAATCGAAGCAAAAAGGTCATCAGAAAATGTTCAATAATTACATCAAGAATAAAGCTGCCAATCTTTCCATAATAACTGCTCATTAGTTTAAACTTAATATTAAAGGGGAACTTTGCAAGTCCAGTCGTTTTGTCCCTGTTTTGCTTACCCCCCCCCCCCCTGTGCATTTGTTTTCAACGTAGCCAACGAAAAGGCAATCCATGGAGCGGTGGATAACATTATATCTGTTATGATGAGTATATTTGTGTTAGAGATCCCTTCTCCATTTAACAAGTCATAACCATCACAATGAGCTAAAGCTGTAGTGTGTAACTTCTGTCGCCCCCTAGAGGATTTCTGCGTTATTACAATGATGCGGCCTGCACCTCAATATGGTGTAACCCGCCCCTCCTCTCCCCACTGCTACCGTTTGTCACTCTCTTTCTTCACCAACAGACCTTCTGCCGAACGGGGAGGCTTTTTCTTTTTAGTAGGATCCACTTCTGAACCTCTTGGTCACTTCTTCAGGTTCTCCGCCATGTTGCTTCTAGCAGCGCTCTCCTCCCCCCTCCCTTTTCGTTGTCAGGTAAAACCGAGTAGAATGCGTTATTTCCTGTGCGCCAGCACGGGAATGTCGCCAAAGACACCAAATACAAAAAGAACAAATACTGAAAAATACTGCGAGGCGTTAGAGGAGCCAAACGGCTTAATCAGCGTTGTATCATCTCCTCTTGTAGTGGCTTGGGTGAAACGGATATTTACAGACACGTACAAGTTACGCACTATACAGTAGCTTTAATAAATTGATAATTTAAACTTAAAGCAGAAGTAAGTGATATATTTGTGTTAATATAAGACTTAAATAGTTATATCTTCCGACAGCAATCACTGACATAGAGTGTTTGGACTGAAACACGGGTCTCTCAGTCACTCTGCTCTGCTCTGAGCCGAAGAGAAAACATTTCTCGTATCCTACAGTTTTTATCCAATGAGGAGAGAGAACGGCATGCAGGGCTGTGTGTGCAGCCAAGGAACGCCGTGAATGTGGCGACGTAGGGACGAGGACTGTTATGGTGCGTTCAAGGAAACTCGTATTTTTCCGACCGTGAAGTGGTACCAGTTCGATCTGGTACGAGTTCACCGGTCGGAAGTTACGAGTGGCCGTTATAGTGACTTTCACCGGTAAAACAGGTCGGAAAAACACGAGTGGGTTGCCTGGAACGCTACAAAGTCGTAAGTCGTGACTTGAAGCTGTAATTTACGATTTCAAAAGCCTGCCTGGAACGCAGCATTAGCGAAAACGACCGGACCACTTACTTCTGCTTTAATAAAGGTAAAAATCTTGCATTGTTCCTCTTTAAGCCCTGAGGTGAGAATCACAAGGGACCCAAAGTTTAGGTTGCCAGAAACAACCAACACACACTCATTCATGCTCTCTATCCCAATGCAGTATATTATTATATAGCTTTAATTATCGGTGCATGTTGTTTTGAGATCCGCAGGGCAGAGACACGAGCTGCTCAGTGAACACAAAGCAGGTGAATGGTACAGGTCCCCAGTCCCTCAAACTCATCAAATACACAATCCAACAACTCCAAAACACTCGTGGAGAAGATGTGACCTGCACTTTTACCGCGCTACACTACGGCAGTGACTAGTGATACCAGCCTAGACCTCAGTCCTGGACTATACCAAATACCTGCCAGGAGTCTTTTGTTTATATTTTGCAGGTCATTTTAGTTTTATTCAGTTTTTTAGGACCATTTATTTTCTAAACCTCAATATTAGCATTTACTGTAGGATAAAACTGTAATCGAGTGTTAGCCAATCATTGAATTTAGCCTGACAAAACAAAGGCATGGAAACGGTTGCATCACATCCATTTGACAGATGCTGTGTTCCTGGCAGCCTCTCCACCTGGTGTTAATTTGCAGTAATTTGTAGCTGTTGTGTTTTGTATGTTCCACCTGTTCCGTCATTTAGAGCAAACACTGTCAAAGCGATCTAGTGAGTGTTTTGTTGTTGTTGTTGCACATACATTGTGAAGAGAGAGTGTTACCACCCCCACCCGGAGAAATAAATCCAGACGCACACATACAAATCTCCATAATATACTCAGACAAGACACCCCTGATTTGGACTGTACTATCTCTGCAAAGCAATTTTTCAATATGAGTAATATTGTCTCTGGTCACCAGTTGACACACATTCATCTCAAACACACATGCACAGGTGCAAGTGTGTTTGTGTGTGTGTGCTTGAGTGAAAAGAAACAAAGAATCAGGGCAGGTTTAATGTAGCGCAAGAAAAAAGAGAAGTGACTGAGGAGAGCCTGCCAGTGGGATTTTGATTCACTTGGGCTCGAACTTAAACTCACACATGCACACACACACACACACTGAGAACGAACTCCCCAAAATGTGCTGCGTCACTGGAGAAGAGCAGTAACGTGCTGCAGCTCTGCTCTGCTCCACTGATCTGCTACTGTTTAGTTATCCCTCAGTAAAAATGAACAAAGGCTGACACATGAGCTGCTGTGGAGGGGAAAAAAAATCCCCGTAGTCTTTATTGCCCTCTTGTGGCAAAAGTAAGGGTCAGCTACTTAATTAGATATCTGCCTTCTCACCACACACACATACACACACACACACACACTCAGGCAAGCAAAAGCAAAGACACAGAGATTAGAAGAGCCGTCTCCCTGAGGCTGCTCTTTCTTGTCTTGTTTGGTTTCATTTTACGTCTGACGTCAGATGCCATTCCTCAAATTCACCGTCCTGCTGCTCGATGGCAGACACACACACTCACACATACACACACACGCTGTGGATGTTTGTCAACCTGGATCTCACATTTCAAACTTGACTTGGTGTGTAATCTTTCCCTGTTTTTGCAATTTGTCGCTGATGTCATACATTGTTTTTTTGTTTTTTGGTTTTTTTCATGGACAAATCCTCACACATGCTCGCACGCACACCACACACACAAGCACACGCACGCACACCAGATAAAAGCTAATACTCTGTCCAGGAACTTGTCTGGCCCTGCATCCTGTAATACCAGCTGCTGCCCTGCAGTCATACTGGGATTGAAAAAAAATAAAGACACAAAACAGACATAGAGACATAGTTAATCAGATACATTGCAGCACTGTCCAACAGTTTGTTTATTATCTCTGTGTATCTCTCCTCCTCCTCCTCCTCCTCCTCTTCCTCTTCCACTGTAGGAGGTGTGTCATTATTTGCTCTACTGTCTCCCGCAGGCAGAAATCACATTTCACAAATTTCTGAGTTTCTGCACGCACCTCAGACGACGCACTTGTGTAAGAGAGGAGGATACAGGAGGAGCAGCAGAGAGCAACTGAGGACAGAGGAGGAGAAAACGACTTTGAGACAGATCCTTCATCTGTGGCAATTTTGACTTATTGAACCAAACTTCAGAGATGATGGAGGGACCTGTGCAATGTGTGACCAGAGTGAAGACGACAAGTTCTCCTCCTTAGGACTCATACATCTATATACATTCACACGAGCATAAACAGACTCTGCAGGTGCTTTTGAAAGCACCAGGTAAGAAATTTTAAGACTTCTTTTAAAACTGTCATATTTACTGAAAATTTTTTTTAATTGCACCCAATGGAAGGAAATGGATTAATACTATTCTTAATATTTTGTCTTTAATATGTGCTGTTTATGCTTTCAAAATTTCAAGTTTTAATTTTCACCAGTGGCTCCAATTTCTCTTCATTGTTTTGTCACATCTGTCTTTGATTTAAAACAGAGTCAGACTGTGGGAATGTGAGTTTCAGAATGGTAATAGCTAACGATAATGGTGAAGTAGTGTAGTTGTGATAATAGTGTCTGTGTAGCCTCAAGACTTGAAGAGGTAGTGTTACCTCCACTGATGAGACACACAGCAGGCGAGAGCGAGTTCAGTTCAGTGAGCAAATAAAAGAGTTTCGGCTTTAATCTGCTGCCCTCACAGTACGTTTAAATCCAGTTTATATCAAATGTGTAGGAGTGAAACAATGCAGCGATGATGTGGATCAACACAATTAGACATGTTGAGCTTTATTTTTCTGATAAATGATGTTGTTGTGCCAAGTGTGTTGTGTGAAGACGGCAACTTCTGGTGATGTAAACTGAAAATGTCAGGGTGGAGGTTGAAATTAGGCAGAACTCATTGTGTCTTTATATATAAGATCATGCATCAGGTTAGTCCGCGTCATCTACAGTAATGGGTTACTGAGGATTGTTTCAATTGAGGGAATAACAACATATTATGAGGAGAAAATGATTTTGACTGAATAGTATAAACTCCTCCAAGGTAAGATAAGATTATTTATTCTTCCCACAATGGAGAAATATACAGGTGGCAACAGCAAATAAATGTATAGGACAGATAATACAGTAAATAGGAAAAGTATCATGAGTATGATAAAAAAGAAAAATAAACAATACAAAATACAGTATATACACATTCCAAACATGTGTTGTGCTGAGAAAAACTCTTGTTGTGGAGTCTGATACGATAACGCTCCTTCACACATTTTGAGTGAGGGAGCCTGTCACTGATGGAGCTCTCTAGTCCAGTCAGGATGTCCCTCATGGAGTCATTTTCCCCTCTCCAACGACTTCCACCAGGTCGAGTGGACATCCCAGAACAGAGCTGGCCGTCTTGATCAATTTGTTCAGTCTATTCCTATCCACAGCAAAGACCTCAGCCTTCTTAGCTCTATAGAGCCTGTTTTGGCTGTTTTGGCCCTTTTTTATAAAGTGCAGTGGTGTTATCAGTCCAGTCCAGTTTGTTGTTTAGTTGGACACCAAGGTACTTAAGATGTAACCATCTTCCCTCAATGTTCACCGGTGAGGGAGATGGGTGTTTAGGCCTGTGGAAATCCACCACTAGCTCTTTAGTCTTCCCTGTTTTGATCTGGAGGTGATTCCTCAGGCATCAGTCTACAAAGTACCCAATCAGTTCTCTCTCTAATCCTCTGTACAAAATGGGCTTTGTTATCTTGAGATAACAAGATTAAAATGTATTAAAAATGAACAAATGTATCATTCCTCTGTTGTAGTTTAAAACAGATTATTGTCTGTGTCTGCTACATATGCTTCCCATCTACCTCCCTGCTACTGTCCAGGTACTGGACTATGAAACAGGGCTGTAAAAGTGACCTTAACCACTAGGTCAGATTGTTATTGCGCCTGTGATTTAAAGCATTTGACACTTCATTCAACACTGCATACTGTACCCTGTGCATCAACATTTTTAATCAAGTTTTGTGTGACAACATTCAGTGACATCCATGTGTATGAATGGGTGTGCATGTCTGCTATGTGGTAATTTGTTTTTTCTTACTTGTTCTTACTTTCTTACTTTTTTCTTACTTGTTGGCTTTTCTTAGCAAAGACCCCCATGTAATTTCCCAGCTTGCGATCAGTAAAGTATATCTATCTATTTACTATAAATATCATAAGTTATTAGGAAATTAATGGAAAAATAGAGGACACATAAATCGTAAAATAAAATAAAAATTCTCAGAACTTTGAACTAGCATTTATTATTTATTATCTTTGTTATATTTAACAAAATGTAGCCATCAACTAGAGTCTTATTTCTTTTCATTTAAGCAGCATTTATTTCTCCCAGTTCCCTTCCTGTAGTGCTTTATCAACCACATCTGCTTTTACAGTATGTTGCTTCCCTTTTTCCCTCATTGTGAGCTGGATCGTAACAGTATGGGTAAGCATTTACAGATTGCTTTCTCACACATTGAGCTGTGATAGTTACACGTAACATTATCAAACTTTTCCTCAGTGAAAAAGTGGTTGAACATGTGTGCATAAAACCTATATGTTTGTTGACTGTAATTAGCAGATTCAGTGGAGGAGGTTCAAAGCAGGTTCACAGCTGCTGAAGCAGACGTGACAAACGCAGAAAGGGATTAATTCAAATATTCCCTGTAGGTGATGATCTCTAGGTTTAGTAGGGATATGGACTGCCTATTTGAAATACACATTAAATTTGAAAGTGCAATTCCAAACCAGAACTTTTATTATAATCAAAATGCACTCATTAAACAAGTTATGTGAGTTGAATTGATGCTTTTATGGGAGAAAGGTATGTCAGATACTTGTAGGACTTCCTTAGTCAATATTTTATATTATTATTTACATACAGTACATACATATAAGTATTAATAATAATAATAATAAATATTATATAATTTCACATTGGAGCCACTGTGTGACAAAGGACCATATTATGTATTGTGTGTTACCGTGCCGTGTCTATACATTTTAAAGAAGTAAACTGAGGTGTATCAACATCATAAAGACACATGCCACAATGGTGTGACTGCAGCGAGGTGTAACCCAGTCTGCTGTGTCCTCCCCTGCCCTGGAGTCAAACCCTAAGTGTGGACAAAGGCACAGATAATATTAGATCGTTTTGGTTTACCAGATGCAAAGGATAATTTCTTGTGTAATCCCACAGCAGTGACAGTGATACACTGTGAACAGATCCACGTGCAGAAGCACCGAAGAAGGCAATGACAGGAATATGGAAAGAGGAAGCTGGCAAACAAACAAACATATTTTGTGTAGAATAATTTGGATATTTGGTGTGAGTGAGTGAGAGGAAACCATGGGCACAGGAGAATGACTGTTGTTGCTCTGTATTTCCAGGAGGATGTGTGGCTTTGGCGGACGGTGGAGATGGACACACTATCTTCTTTTATTCACCTGGCCTTTGCTGCTGGCAACCACAGGTGACTACTATAAGAAGACAGAGAATTTAAAATATTAATTTTTCCAAAATTGACTTTTTCCCTTCTTAACTGAAGAGGCTTTTAATTTGAAAAGCCCTAGGCACTTCTTAAATGTAGCATTGGCTATGATTGTCCTGTTTGCTATCAGTTAGGTCATCCAACATTGACTAAACTACCAGATGATGAACAGTAATGAAAGTAATAAAGGCATTTTAGCTCAGCTGACTGCTCATTAAACCTGTACTTATAGACTTAGTGCTAATGTTACCATTCTGACACGTGTGTAGAAAATGCCTGTTTGTCAGCATCTGATTTGAATTGCAAAGAGAAAAAACAACATGATAGTGTTGACACCATGCAAAATGACTTGGCAGAAAGGAAGTTCAGCAATGGCAATACAGGGACAGGGACAATACAACATGTGTACAGCATTAGCAGGAATCACATGATCATCACTTTAGTACATCAGCATTCTCACGTTTGCAACTTAACATCATAACAACATAGGCTACTGAACAGTTGAGGCTGATATAAAGGTACTTGGTCACAAAACAAAATACACCACAAGTAAACAATTCGAGTGCTATGAAAGATCATCTTTTGACAAAATCCTCCGATTATGATTGTGCTGTGTGGCTAAAATGCTATTGGAGCTTTCGACTGTTCTGGTTCAAAGCTGTATTGTTTAACAAGAGTTTCTTATAGGTTTTGCAAAGAAAGTGTGAGATTAAACATGCTCAGTTCTGAGCTTTTAGGTTTAATATGAGACTACAGTATTCTGCCTCATTAGCAGCCATGCAAGGAAATTAAACCCTGACAGCTCCATTTATCTTCTCATTTCAGCGCTTGGCTATTTCCTGGGAGACACTAAAGCAGTTTTAAATGGCTGCGAGGACCATTGGACCCTGCAGGACAGGGCTGCCATGCCGCTGCTCTTTCAGATGACTGTGTGTGTGGATATCCGTGTGGTGGTTCCTGGGGCCTGGGTGGCATTCTCTTACAGCTCTGTCCACGCACCGAGGCCCGAGCTGGGTCTGGAGGGAGACGATGGGGTGCTGTATGGGTGGCTGCTGAGGGTCCGACACCGATTTCCTCTTCAGTTGTCTCCCACTTACTGGCACAGGGTGTGTCTCAGGAGGGATGTACCACGCAACTCCTTTAGCCTGGAGGTAAGCCGTGAGCTGCTCAGAGCTATGCTATGGAGGCTCATGGGATTTCTTGGTTTCCCTAATCAAACTCATCAAATACACAATCCAACAACTCCAAAACACTCGTCGACAAGTTGTGACCTGCACATTGACCACGCTATGAGATAATAACGGAACGTTACGAGACAGAGTTGTTTTTGAGGCAAATGCAGTGACTGCTTGCCGAAAAACTGCCCCCAGCGGGAACGTGATTAGCGGTTTTGCATGAATTTGAAGCTCTGAGCACTTGCGGCTCTGCTCTGCCATTACAAAAATAGCTTGCACCAACAATTTAAGGTAACAAACCTACTCCTAAAAAACTATAGGGATTATGGGACAATTTGCCAAAATCTTGAACTAACCCTTTAACGTAAAAAGTAAAGTGCCTTCAATTGACAGGACAGCAGCAGAGAGACAAGAAATGGGAAGACAGAGAGTATAGGGGAATGACATTCACTACTCTACACACTGAGCTAAACGATGCCCCAAAGTAAAAGTACTTAAAGCAGAAGTAAGCGATCCGGTCGTTTTGGCTAATGCTGCGTTCCAGGCAGGCTTTTGAAACCGTAAATTACAGCTTCAAGTCACGACTTTGTAGCGTTCCAGGCAACCCACTCGTGTTTTTCCGACCTGTTTTACCGGTGAAAGTCACTATAACGGCCACTCGTAACTTCCGACCCGTGAACTCGTACCAGATCGAACCGGTACGACTTCACAGGTCGGAAAAATACGAGTTACGGGTTGCCTTGAACGCACCATAACGTCTTGTCAGCCGATGGAGTTAGCAGCGCCCGCCCTCGTCATGGATCTATTGGTCCTCGTCCCTACGCCACCACATTCAGGCATATCCCTTGGCTGCACACACAGCCCTTCATGCCGTTCTCTCTCCTCATTGGATAAAACTTGTAGGATACGAGAAAAGTTTTCTCCTCGGCTCAGAGCAGAGCAGAGTGACTGACAGACCCGTGTTTCAGTCCAAAAACTCTATGTAAGTGATTGCTGTCGGAAGATATAACTATTTAAGACTTATATTAACACAAAAATATCGCTTACTTCTGCTTTAAGGCCTGAAACTTGGACAATGCATTTGGACTAGTCCATATCATATATTACTGATGGCGTGAAAAGGGTTTTACTGTGGTAGTTTACAAAGTCAAATAGAGTTTGCCTATTGTTTACTTAGTTCAATAAGTTATTTTTTTCTGAAATTGCAGTTTTGGAATGAAATAAAAACAATGCTGTATACAGTAGATGCTACTATGTGAAGTCAGAGTACTTCAATACAGACAAAAAAAAAGGCCCTGTCGTATTACATTTACTGTTTGTTACTGAAGCTTGCAAAGGTAACAAGGTAACAGCAACTTCAATATTTCAACTTTTTTTCTCTGAGTTTTATTGTTGTTATGGCAACATAATCTTTATCTGGAAGTAGAAATGGCAGGCAAGCCAGACAACATTTAGCTGAAAGTGTGGGTCCTAATTTTACACCATAGCTCTTAATTTATTTTCCAAATGTGTTGACTTGCACATATTTTTCACTCATTTGGAATTGTTTTAGCTACATTTCCATAGTCTCACTTCTTAGCAATCAACTTCAACTTTGTCAGTGTGACCATATTTTCTTATCAGAAATGTTGAAAGTAAGAGCCAGTAATGAAGAGTTTGCTTATGTACCAGGTTGATGGGAGGTTGGTGGCTGAGAGGACCGTTATCGCTCAGGCCATCCCCCCCTCTGGCTCCCTGTGGCTGGGCTGTCGTCCCAGAGACAGACCACCGGGAGTCAAGCTTGGACAAGTGGAGCTGTACCTGTTCCGGATGTGGGCAGACGTGGGTAACCATGGCTACTGTGAGGACGGAACTGTGATTGGCTGGAATGCTCAGTACTGGGGCTTGACCAGTCCCAGGGCCAGACAGAGAGACCCTGAACTCATGTGTGGTGAGAGAGAGATGAACTTGTCTTTACTTTCTACTTATTTCACCTTTTACCAAGCTGGAAACATGTGCGTCAGGACTTTCTTACTAACTAATCAATAACTGCATTTAACATATAATGCATGGAAGTCTTTCCCCTTATTTGATCACAAATTAAATGAATGCAAACTTCTCGCAAACACAGCATGGTATGTTTGTATTATGGTCTATAGAATAGAAATTAGAAAGCATGGATTTCTTGTATGACTGGGGTAGTTTCTACAGTACAGTCTGTTCTTTTACCTTTTCTTGTAGTATAACTTTTGTTGAACTAGAATGGTCACTTGATATACCTTGCGAAGATAGTAGCACAAGTATGGCATCACATAGTACATAATAGATATAGACATATAAACATCTTAAAGTAATAACCAATTTATCGTAAATGAAATATATAAAAGAAGAATGTGTGGGAGTTTGTTGTGGTCCATCCAGTTTATACATTTAAGTTAGCAATTTATCATTCCACATTCAGGAAGTCAAAACCCAGAAAGTATACGAGTGATATCTACACATCAGGTGCCACAAAGTCTACAGTAGCTACAACAGAAACATAACAGTTAGGAGTGTAGATTGAGAAAGATTTTTCTTGCTGCCAGGGGAAAGCATTTCTCAAAATGAAAAAGTGTTGTCAATAGAATGTGGGCAGATTATTTGTCATCCAGCCATATTCCTTATTCCATTAGCCTATCTCTCTCCCCAGTCCGATACTTTGTAAAGCTGCAAGATTAATGTTGTAATGTACGGATTAATCGATCATTAATAATGTCCATCAGGATTCAGAAGGCTGCTGAGAGATACGGAGGTATCATTTTTAAAAAAAATAAGGACTAACTGTAGAACTAACACATTTTTAACCACTCTGCAGTAGCTGTGCATGTGCGTAGAGCATGTTGAATGTTGCATGTTTTTATGTGTCTTGTAGAGCACAGACGGTTCAGACGTGGAGCTCGTGGAGCTCCTGGGAAGAAAGGTCCCAAGAGAGGTGACTTGCATGCTTAGCAGTATGCGTGTTGGTATTTGTGGTATACGTGCGTGATTTAGAGAGAAGACTTTGAAATTGTGTCTGTGCTCATGTAAATAACAGAAATACAGCAAATGATGCCAAGAAACAAACAAGATAGTCAGATAGAAGGATAAATAGAAAACCTCAATGAATGCATACATTTGATTGTTTCAGCAAGTCCAGTGAATCGACAGTCCGGAAGTAAATCATCAGAGCAGTCCGGAAGAGAATTATCAGAGAGTAAGTATCACAATGATTTTATAATATCTCAAGTCCTGTCATAACAACGTCTCTTACCCGAGCAACCAGGCCACAGGTGAGTGGTACTGCCCTGTGAGGCTGTCACGCATCACATAAGAAGAGCCAATGATATAAAGTGGTGTAGGGTTGAATTCCCTTTGAGATCAGTGATAAAAGTAACAGGAATCATTTCTGAATGTAAGTAAATTGTTTTTAGAAAAGTAGCAGAAATTTAAATAAAGTTTCAATTTGGGTCTTTTTTTCATTCCCCCTACATCATTTCCAGCATTGTGACAGCTTTATAATAACAATAAATTATGTAAATTATCTTATTCATGTCATATTCAAGCTACTCTGTGCTTAACTCATGATAAAATGATAATATCATTAAATCATTCCAAATGATAGAAATTGAAGGATGATTTTAGATTTCGATTTTTAGTTTTCTCTAACAAAATCATGTCAGCTAAGGATAAAAAATATCAGAAAATTAAGGCAAATTTTGTTTAATTAAAAAAGGGACTGAAGTTTAAAGACCGGGTAAACTAAATTCAGTATTTTCCATCTCTCTCTTCAGGATTTAATGGGCGGGTCTAAAACTATAACCAGCAAAAACCCGCCCCCTGCTCCGCTCTAGGTATAAAAACATTTAGCGAACTGGCTTCCGTGGTCTTCCGTCCCACTTGCTTTTGAGTCTAGCTGAAAGGAAAAGCAGCCAGCAACTAAACGTAACTCGGGTTCACACACGGGAGACCACTTTCTCTTGTTCCTTCATATAATGAGTTTACAGTGCTAACGTATTCACACCGTCAGAGAGGCTGAGACCCACACCAAGGATACTTCACAACGTTACACACACACACACACACAGCAGCGACTTAAACATCGTCTTTGACCAGAGTCTCCCTCATTAACACACCTGTCTCTCTCTCGTCACATTAGAAAGCTGTGGGTTTGACGAACTCTGCTCCAATAAAGGTAACACATACTATATTCACCTTTGTCCCATCAGGATGTTTTATTGCAGAATATTTATGCTTTCACAATTGCATCCCTTTCTGCAGATGCTTTCTTTTTGATGTCCCTAAATGTGACGGCCAAAAAGAAAAACACAGACAAAAACAAAGTGAAGGATTTGGTGAGCGAAATTTAAAACTTTCCCCTTCTTCATTTGTTGGGTTGCTCATTGTCTCAACTCTGTCCTCATGCTGTGTATTTAATGGCTTTAAAGGGGAACCATGCAAGATTTTTACCTTAACTATGCTACATTTTTACCTTATTTGATTAAACAGCGTCGCAGTAATTGTGATGGTTAAATAAATGACTTGGAACTTGTTACAGAGAATGAAGGCTCTCTGCCTTCTACCTAGCCTCTTTTGGCTCAAAACCAACCTTGCAAGATCAGAGCCTCTGACCCGATGTCCCAGATCTCGTCTCTGCAACACGACAACACAAATGCGCCCCGTAACCCATAATATCTTGTTTATGACAGATAAGACTACACAAATACACATTGTAACATCATATATGATAACATTATCCACCACTCCATGGATTGCTTTCTTGCCAGCGCCGTTGAAAACAAATACACATGGCCGGGAGGAGGGTTAGCAAAACATCGGAAAAGCGACCAGACTTGCATAGTTCCCCTTTAAATGACACCTTGTCACAAACATGTTTTGTTGACTCAGAATTAGTTTGTAGGGGCAGCAGCAAATTCCTGCCAAAACTGTGATACGTTCCAACCCTGTGATGCACATCCTCATGCTCAATCGTGACCATATAACTGCTTATGACACAGAGGTCAGAGTGCTGCCTTTCACTGTCCTCAGTTCAATATCAGAGGTTATGTAAGTTCTATACAAACCACAATAAATAAAAACATCACTTTGTTCCTTTTTTTATGCAAACAAAAAGTTGGAGTTGAATTCTTGGACTGTATGAGTGGGGTTGACCACACACACACACACACACACACACACACACACACACTAACACACACACACACACACACACACACACACACCACACACACACACACACACACACACACACACACACACACACACACACACACACACACACACACACACACACAACACACACACACACACTCTATATCAGCATCTATCTGCCTCTGTCTCTCCAACATTCAGGTGTTAAGGATGTTTCGTTGCAAAGATGGGGAACTAGAGCCAAAAACAGACATTCAAGATTTCTGTAAGGGCAGCAACAAACTTGAGGTTGGTGTGACCCAGAATCAGGCAGCATGCTTCCACTTTTGAGAATAAAGTTTCTATCGTAAGCAAAATTACTGTAACTTTTGTTTCCCCTATTGCAGGTAGAACGGTTCTCCTGTGATGAAGAAAAAAACATAAAGTAAAATCTTTTCACTTGATGTTTTGCAACATACATACGTACTCTATTTATTGATATAGGCCTATCACCTCCTCACAGTGGTGTGAATCAATCTGTGTGTGTGTGTGTGTGTGTGTGTGTGTGTGTATTTATTTCCCCAGAAATACAAACTGCAGTGTGTTGCTGCGGCTTGAACCCGCTGACCAAGCATGTGAACTGCAGAAGGCTGTGAAGAAATACCATGCTGATATCTCTGACGATCATATAACAGCAAGAATTATTGGAGAGTTGGAGAGAGTTGGTAAGCAAATCTTCCCCCAGTCAGTATATCTACCTGCCTACCTCTACCTATATATTTATCTTGACACATTCACAAAAGCATGGAGATAATTTAACAAAAAAACAACAACATTTACATTTGCCAGTATAGCAACTTATGGTGCATTCCAGGCAGGCGTTTGAACCCGTAAGTCACCAGTTACGAGTTTGTAGCGTTCTAGGCAAGTTACGAGTTACGAACTGGGAACTGGGAGTAGATCGATCTAGTACGAGTTCACAGGTGGGAAGTTACGAGTTTGATGTTACGTTGTAACGGGTAACCATAGGAACAGGTCGGAAAAACACGAGTTACGGGTTGCCTGGAACGCACCATTATAGCATATTGACACACAGAAGTTAAAAGACTACAGTGTTTCTCAATTTATTAATGATATGATAGGATGGTGATGAAGCTGATCATAAACATTTTCACCATAATTTGTGTATTGGGTGTGAACAGATGCACTGTATTTGTGCAGATTTGCAAATTGCTCCCACGTTCAGAATCTATTCAAATAGAGACGTTCCTATGCAGACACTCAAAACAGTAGCTAAGGCAGAGAATTTTATATGGAAAAGGGAACATAAATTTAAATAACACCCTCACCGCCAAAAAAAAGTGGCACATGCAAAACTAGTGGTACAAGAGAAAAAAGGGAAAACAGGCATGCATTTCTTTACTTGCATGGAAGATATGTAATTTATTTCCTAGTCCTGAATCATAAATATCAAATAAAGTGATAATAGGAATAAAATATATCACGTAAAAATATAGTTACAGTTTTCTTTACAAGACAAATTGAAATTGAAATATAGGGGAGAGCGGGGTAAGTAGTGCCAATTTTTACTTAAATTGCCTTTAAAGCAAGGGGATTATAATAATGCCCCCAACTAACATATGTACATATAGTTTAGGATGTTGTGCATCCCTGGGAACAATCACTTTGAATCTTAAATCAACTGTTTCAGAAATATAGCTTTAGAAAAAAAAAAAAAAAATCTGGCACAACTTGCCCCCGGTGCGGGGTAAATTGTGCCATTAGAGAGAATACACTGGGGTAAATTGTGCCATTGATAATTGAAGTAAAACAGATCATTTTAATCTCACAAATGTTAATGCTATATAAAAGCAAGACATTCAATACAAAATTAAAGCCGGAAGCGGCGATGATCGGGTCCTCGCTTGTCCCCATGCAGTCGTGGAGGCCTGAGGCACGCTGGGGGTTGTGGCGCAAAGAAACGCCATGTTTTCTTCCTCCACCGGGCTACGAGCACAACCAGACTGGGCAGGTGTGTTCAGGGGCGGTCCCTCATCACACATGTTAAGTTTCAAGCAAATCCGTGCCCACTGCCACATTTCTCCTATACACAGACAGCACTGCCACTGGCACAACTTAACCCAGGCCCTTTGGCACAAATTACCCCAAGCCCAGCATTTTGAGAAAAAAGGATTCCCCAGCTCTTTTGAGCTGGCATCATGCTAACTGTATAGACTCATGATGTAGCTTAATAAAGCACTAAAACATTTGTGAACTGTTTTCAAAGTTATCTATAATTGTTCAAACACGGCAATCAAAAAACCTTGATCATAGAAATTTTACTTTGGAGGGCAAAAACTTGTTTTTTGAACATAAATGTGCTTTCCTCTCAAGCCATGTGTCTCCCTTCTTAATAGGATGGGTGAAATGGATGCCCCTTCAAAAATATGTGGTCACATGACCAACTTCTTCTATGGTTTTCTAGATAACAGGGGTGGAACTACTTGCCCCATGGCACAAATTACCCCACTCTCCCCTACCTATAATCTATTGTGATTGATCTCAGTCATTGGAGATTCTGCAAGCTCAGATGAAGTAGCTGTAAAAATGTGTCTGCAAGAGGAATTTCAAAGAGGCTGAGGAGCATGCAGGTCTACTCTCCTCAGGGAAGTTTTTTCAAAGGGAAGGACCAGTCACCCAACAGAGCTTTGGCTTGGCATATGGTGTCAGTAAATATGAAATCAATAAAATCTTAAAAACTATTCTGGACCCAAGAGACATTTAAAGTTGGAATAAGAGGCTCTATTCCTATGGTGTTGGTAAGAGGTTTCACAGCTGTATCTTGAGCCGCGTTTCCACTGCAGGAGTTCCTGGTAAAAGGAGGGGGTAGGAACTTCTACAGGAACCGTCCTCTCACTCGATCCTCTCGATGGCCGTGTCTCCACTGCAGACAGGACCCACCAGGGTCTTATGGCGATGTGCGACCGTTTGATCATCGCAAGGTCGTTGTGCAGCGTTTTCTTTTTTACTGCTCTTCTTGTTGTTGTTTTTTTCTATCAGTTTAGACACTTTCTTAAAAAAAAAAAAAATGCTGTCTAGATCGTCACGTAATCGTGCGATCGCGTATTTATCAGACACTTTTTTTTTTTACCAGGCCTACTGCTACTCTCGTCTTTTACTGAGTTATTCTCTCTTTTTTCCAGCCGTTTTTCCGTTTTTCCTAACATTGGGTTTTAAAAATTTCGGGGCTTTCTTTTAGCGTCACATCCTGTTTTGAGTCTGACCAATCAGCACAGAGTAAATCTCCAAAGGTTCCTGTAAACAGCCCTGTGGGGGAGGTTCCTGCAGTGGAGACACACACCAACGGTCCCGGCCCCGTAAAATTACCCCGAAATTCCTGCAGTGGAGACACGCCTTTGGATGAGGTGTAATTAGTGCAATTTATGTATCTATCAGTGCAACAGTTTAACTCTTGATGATTTGTTACCGTCAGGTTTGTGTGAACCCGAGGGGCACCCTAAAAACACTTTTGTGACATTCCGGGATGTCTCCCAGTCTAACACAGACTCCACTCCACACTCCAATCTTAAATGGTGAGCAATACCTTTTTTCCCATTATTTATTGTATGCCTGAGTGTGCATTTAAAACGTATAATATGTTATAATCTTCTATATCTGATAGCTACCTCGTGGAGTCCAATAATCTCAAACTGACAGAACTAACACCTATGACAGAATTCTGCTGTGAGAACCAACAACACTCTTTCTGCCATTCTCAGCATCAATGGTAAATGTACAATCTCTATGCTGACATCCTTAGAAACTATGACACTCAGATTTCGTTTTAACTATGCACATTTCTCATCCAAAAGTGGAGAAGATGCTGCACCTTCCTCTGTTTGTTAGACAGGAACCTGTCTTACCTTTTGTGGTTGAAGTGCACAAGACAAACAAATGATGCCCCTGAGCATCTTTATAGTGTTTCAAAGAGATTCAAGAATTCAACAGGAAATCAATACACTCTCAAGAGTTCAACTTATGAAGCACAGGCTGGACTGGGGGTACATATGAGAAAATATCTCTTCTATTGGTTCCACAATGAGAAATTCAATTGTGTATTGTGATTTGACAAAATCAGTGTTTGCATATTGGCTTTATATCTGAGATATAGATGATCTTGTAAGAAAATTAAAAGCAAAAGTTTGGAAAAGTTGCTTTCATCATTCATTTGCTTTCATTTCAAAACCAATTGTGTTACCACCAACAAAGCCAGCTGAGCTTAGCACAAAGTCTGTCAACATAGCTAAATGTTTTATATTCACTATATTTACTGAATGGACAAACAAGAATAATATATTAATTTCTTCTCTTTGTGACATTGTTGGCATCAATATGAATTGCTGAATATTGGATATTTTTGCCTGTTGTTTCATACTGAGGCGAATGAGATACTTGCTGTTCTTCTGAATGACAGCTGCCGTCCCGAGCTAACAACTCAGCCCGCCACCCTGACCAACAACGTTATTACAACCTCTGAAGCCTCACCGCCATCTGTCACCAACAAGACCCAACAGACTCGCGTGACAACTGAATCTACCACAGCATTTCAACAGAGTAGCACATCACAAGGAACAGCTCAGCCAAACATGTCAACTCAGTCCTCAACAGCAAAGTCTGTCCTTCAAACAACCTCACCACAAAGCACTGTAGGTGTCTCCGACAGTACAAAGGTACAGCACACTGAATCTGATGACAAAACATTGTCGACACCCACTCAGAATACAATACTCCAAAACACAACCACAGAACAACCAAAGACAACAAAAGTCGCAACATCGTCCTCTATCAACTTTACACGACTCAGTACCATGACTTCGACCAACCATCAAACATTACACAACACAGCTACTAGTCTGACTGATGCAACGCTTAACACAACTACTCTGTCTCCTGATTACACACCACAGTACAATACAACAACAACAACAGGTAACGTTAGACCTTCTCCCAGTGAAACAGTGCTCAACTTAACTACAGCTGGCACAGTGACACCTTCTCCAAACTACACAACAGTGTACAACAGAACTACAGCCAAACCATTTACATCCTCTCCAAATGATGCAACACTATACAATGGATCTACAGTTACACCTCCCACTGACACATCAGTGTATCATTTAACTACTGTTGAGGCATCCACACCTTCTCTCAATCACACAATTGAGTATCACATCGCTACAACCAGGCCATTTCCCCCTTCAGATGATACAACATTTGACAATGTAACTACGGTTATGCCTTCTATAGATCACACAACAATACACAATGTGACTACAATTGTACCAGTTACTGAACACACAACAGTGTACAACACAACTACAGTTGTGCCTTCTACAGCTCACAAAACAATAAACAATGTGACGGAAGTTGTACCTTCCACTAAACACACAACATTGTACAACACAACTACAATTGTGCCTGCTACAGATCACACAACACACAATGTGACTACAGTTGTACCTTCTACAGATCACACAACAGTGTACAACACAACTACAGTTGTATCTTCTACTAAACACCCAACAGTGAACAACACAACTGCAGTTGTACCTTCTACTAAACACCCAACAGTGTACAACACAACTACAGTTGTACCTTCTACAAAACACACAACAGTGTACAACACAACTACAGTTGTATCTTCTACAGATCACACAACAGTGTACAACACAACTACAGTTGTACCTTCTACTAAACACCCAACAGTGAACAACACAACTACAGTTGTATCTTCTACAGATCACACAACATTGTACAACACAACTACAGTTGTACCTTCTACTAAACACACAACAGTGTACAACGCAACTACAGTTGTACCTTCTACTAAACACACAACAGTGTACAACACAACTACAGTTGTACCTTCTACTAAACACACAACAGTGTACAACGCAACTACAATTGTACCTTCTACTAAACACCCAACAGTGTACAACGCAACTACAATTGTACCTTCTACTAAACACACAACAGTGTACAACACAACTACAGTTGTACCTTCTACTAAACACACAACAGTGTACAACACAACTACAGTTGTACCTTCTACAGCTCACAAAACAATACACAATGTGACGGAAGTTGTACCTTCCACTAAACACACAACATTGTACAACACAACTACAATTGTGCCTGCTACAGATCACACAACAGTGTACAACACAACTACAGTTGTACCTTCTACTAAACACCCAACAGTGAACAACACAACTACAGTTGTACCTTCTACTAAACACACAACAGTGTACAACATAACTACAGTTGTACCTGCTACAGATCACACAACAATAAACAATATGACTACAATTGTACCAGTTACTGAACACACAACAGTGTACAACACAACTACAGGTGTGCCTTCTACAAATCACACAACAATAAACAATGTGACTACAGTTGTACCGGTTAGTGAACACACAACAGTGAACAACACAACTACAGTTGTGCCTTCTACTAAACACACAACCGTGAACAACACAACTACAGTTGTATCTTCTACTAAACACACAACAGTGTACAACACAACTACAGTTGTGCCTTCTACTAAACACACAACCGTGAACAACACAACGACAGTTGTGCCTTCTACAGATCACATAGCAACAAACAATGTTAGTACAATTATACCAGTTACTGAACACACAACAGTGAACAACACAACTACAGTTGTACCTTCTATATATCACACAACAATAAACAATGTAACTACAGTTGTACCTTTTACTAAACACACAACAGTGTACAACACAACTACAGTTGTACCTTCTATATATCACACAACAATAAACAATGTAACTACAGTTGTACCTTTTACTAAACACACAACAGTGTACAACACAACTACAGTTGTACCTTTTACTAAACACACAACAGTGTACAACACAACTACAGTTGTACCTTTTACTAAACACACAACAGTGTACAACACAACTACAGTTGTATCTTCTACTAAACACACAACAGTGAACACAACTACAGTTTTGCCTGCTACAGATCACACAACAATAAACAATGTGACTACAATTGTACCAGTTACTGAACACACAACAGTGAACAACACAATGTCAATTGTGCCTTCTACAGATCACACAACAATAAACAATGTGACTACAGTTGTACCGGTTAGTGAACACACAACACTGTACAACACAACTACAGTTGTATCTTCTACTAAACACACAACAGTGAACACAACTACAGTTTTGCCTGCTACAGATCACACAACAATAAACAATGTGACTACAATTGTACCAGTTACTGAACATACAACAGTGAACAACACAACTACAGTTGTATCTTCTACTAAACACACAACAAAAAACAATCTGACGACAATTGTACCTTCTACTAAACACACAACAGTGAACAACACAACTACGGTTGTATCTTCTACAAATCACACAACAATAAACGATGTGACTACAGTTGTACCGGTTAGTGAACACACAACAGTGTACAACACAACTACAGTTGTGCCTCCTACAGACAACACAACAAAAAACAATCTGACGACAATTGTACCAGTTACTGAACACACAACAGTGTACAATACAACTACAGTTGTGCCTTCTACTAAACACACAACCGTGAACAACACAACGACAGTTGTGCCTTCTACAGATCGCATAGCAACAAACAATGTTAGTACAATTATACCAGTTACTGAACACACAACAGTGAACAACACAACTACAGTTGTACCTTCTATATATCACACAACAATAAACAATGTGACTACAGTTGTACCTTTTACTAAACACACAACAGTGTACAACACAACTACAGTTGTACCTTTTACAGATCACACAACAGTGCACAACACAACTGCAGTTGTGCCTTCTACAAATCACACAACAATAAACAATGTCACTACAGTTGTACAAATCACACAACAATAAACAATGTCACTACAGTTGTACCGGTTAGTGAACACACAACACTCTACAACACAACTAGAGTTGTACCTTCTACAGGCAACACAACAATAAACAATGTGACCACAGTTGTACCTTTTACTAATCACACAACAGTGTACAACACAACTACAGTTGTGCCTTCTAACAATCACACAACAGTGGACAATGTAGCTACAACTGCTATCAACAACTTACACAATGACACCACTGTACTAACCAAATTCACACCATATATAGGTGATCTTGTTAACAGCCCCACTAACCCAACAACTTCTCCACTGAACAACCAGACAGCCAATCCCACAACTGAGAGTTCCACTCCCAGCATCACAACTTCCATCAGACATGACACCAAATCCACCACATCTTCTAGCAGCTCTGATCCCATTACCAATCACACTGTCGGCACAGGAGTCGACTACAACCTGAGCACAACTGCAAGCAGTTTAACCACTGTTCTCAGCCCAACAACAAAGGAGCCAGAAGTCACTTCAACAACTAACGCAGCCAATGCTTCCCCTGAGCATACAGCCCTTATCTCAACCACCAACACCACTACTACTGCTACTATACGTGACCCAGCTCCAACCCAGGATCACGCCACTACTGCTGAGATGTCTTCAACCTCCAAAACAGCTCCTCAAACCAGCACCTTCATCAGCACAACCATGGCCACAACAGTGATTGGTATGTAAAGCTCAAAATCCAACATATTTGTAATCTGATTAAAGCTGCACAGGAAGGTTTGGTGGGCTGAAATGGCTGAACAATGTTTCACTTTGGTTTATAGAGACAACACAAAACCAAGAGTTACAGGAAGAGCAAGCAAATGAGCTTCTGGAGCGAACACAAAATACATCACAGCTCAACTCTTCACAGGTGAAGCGACTGATTTACTGAAGAATATACTACAGGCAGAAAACTGAAGCTTTAAATCACTTTTTGAAAAGATTAATACAATAAAAAAACCTGTTTGGCTTAAAGATGTATCAAGTTAATGTCTAAGACCAATAGATATACTGATATGTTGTTGTATTTTTTATTGGAACTTTGTGATTTTGGGGGTTCACACTGTAATTTGATGGATGTTACAGGTGGAGCAGATGGTTGGGCAGTTGGAGACACTTATGGATGCCCCCACTGTCTCTCAGGCAGTGGGACAAAAAACCGTCAGTGTCATAAGTAATTTGCTGGAGGGTGACTCAGAGGCCCTCTCTGCATCTGCTAATAGGTAAGATTCGCATGACCCTCGGTTACATGTTCAGATACGTGTGACTTTTCTAAAATGTGTTGTCATGGTTTCCATTGATAGGCTGATTCGACTAGTGGATAATGTGGCTCTTAAGCTCGTTGTCAATGGCAGCGGAGGGATTATCTCCACAAGTTCACTGGTTCTGGCAGTGAAGACGGTGAATGGGACAAACTTTCCAGCAACAACAATCATCGTCAACACCGTTAATGATATTCAGGTAACACTGGTTATGATTTTTTATTTCTTGGGATGAAAATACAGATCAGAAAGTAGGTAGAAATACTGATACCTGCAGGACATACAGAATTTTCCGACAGTATTGTATGTATTGTCGATGTGCCTGCATTGTGAGCTTGATCATACAACATTGCAGTAACATTTGTTAACCTTTTGGTGTTTCCAGATCCAAACGTCCCCGTTGAAGAGGTCAGGTTCTGCTCTGGGGTCAATGTTCCTGCCCTCCACCCTCACTGCAAGGCTCAGTCTTGAGCATCAACAGCAGGCCAATAGGGTCCAATTCACTTTCTTCACCAAAAGTGCCTTTTTCCAGGTACACCCCCATTATAAGATACTTACAGAGCAATTACTGTGTTCCCCTTTGTTCAAAATATCTTTATATTATTCTTTTTTTTCTTTTTTTTTGCAGGATATAGCCTTGGATAACAACACACTTGTCAGTCCAGTTCTTGGCTCTAGTGTTGCCAATTTGTCAATAGGCAACTTGATAGAGGACATTCAGTTTACCATCCGAAACATCAACCCCATACATGTGAGTGCGCACAGACAAAGTCAATATTCATTCTCTTCCACCCGGATAGAATCACTTCATAATTTGAATGCCACAAATCAATTCTGATAGTGAGACCAAAGATTTCACTACTTTGCCATTTTCATACAAAAACACCCTCTGCACATGGATTGTTTTATTTACTATTTATTATGTCTGTTTGCAAAGTCCACAGCGATAAACTGGTCTAGAGTAATCAGATTATAGCATTGTAAAGTTGTGGTAAGGGCATACTAACAATAAAAGCTTTTGTCATTTACAGACATAATAAAAACTGGACATTTCTATTCGGTGAAAAACAAAAAAGCATTAGAATAAGCTGTGAAAGGTTATGCAAACTTTGTTTTTGCTTCACAGGGGAACTTTGTGGCCTCGTGTGTATTTTGGGACTTCACTCTGAATGGTGAGCATTTGAATGCTTAGTGTAGCTGGCTATATTTCCATATTGCCACAGGTATGAATATTCCTGTTAATGGTGTGTGTGTGCTGTTTAGGCGACAGAGGAGGCTGGAGCTCTGACGGCTGCTCTGTTGTTGCTGCCACAGCTGAGGAAACAAGCTGCAGCTGCAACCATCTCACTTCATTTGCGATACTGCTGGTAGGTATCTGTAGGCTACATATCTGTATCTTGGTTAAAAGTACAAGCAATTAACAGGCAACAGTTGCAATATGTGCTCACTGTTTGTACTCTGATCTCAAAACAGGATTTGTCGAGAGATGGAATAACTGACCGTCAACACGTACAAGTTCTCACTTATATCACCTACATCGGCTGTGGAATCTCTGCTATTTTTCTTGCCATCACTTTACTAACGTATCTTTCATTTGAGTAAGAATCCCTCTTTACAATACCAAAATAACTTCTGTCTGAGCTTCATTAGAGAGCTATCATAACTACCCTCACTAGAGTAATGAAATCCAGTCTCTAATTAATTCCATCTTTGCAGAAAACTGCTACGTGATATTCCTGCAAAGATCCTGGTCCAGCTCTGCACATCCCTCCTTATGCTCGACCTGGTCTTCTTTCTGAACGGCTGGCTGGCGCTCAACCCGGCGGTCGGCCTGTGCACTAGCACAGCCTTCTTCCTGCACTACTTCATGCTGACATCATTCACCTGGGCCGGGCTGGAGGCCCTTCACATGTATCTGAGTATCGTTAAGGTGTTCACCCCTTACCTGAGCAGATACATGCTCAAGTTCACAATGATAGGCTGGGGTAGGTGCTTTAAACCTCAACTTCAAAGGTTTCATTTTTGGATAATATCCATGTATGATGCATTTGTAGGAACAAATGGTTTTGCAAACATGTACAGTATGTCTTCTTGAACAGTTTTGTTTTGCTGGTTTTGCTGATAAATGTTTTGTCCTTTGCAGGGATTCCTCTTCTCGTGGTGATCATTACACTATCAGTCGACAAAGACAACTATGGTCTGGTTACGTATGGAAAATACACTGATGGTACTTCAGATGACTTGTAAGTCTTTCTTTGTTTTAACAAGACATTTTTGGGTAACACTTTATACACACTATTAAGCATTAAATATTGAATTCATCATTTATAATACATGAATACTCATTAGAATGTAATTTATAAACACAGTTAAAAATGTTTTACTCATCATTGGTAAGCACTAACTATGTTTATAAACCACATACTAATGAGTATTCATGCATTATAAATGAAGAATTCAGTATTTATTAGTGCTTAACTAATGCTTGATAGTGTTACCCAGTTTTGTATTCTTTCAGGTAAATGTTTTTGCAACCAGACAATAAAAAACAATGCTAGCCATCCATGTAGCACAGTTCATTTATATGTTTAAATATATCTGTATGTATAAGACCTATTTCTTTATTTATTGAGTATTTCAAATCTGGAATCCTACCTACATTTATTAACCTATGAATGAGTAGAATAGTGGGAAACCAGTGGCAGGAATGGATGTTTCTACCCACTTGAAATGCACAAAATAAGAATCTGTTGATTTAAAAAAAAAAAAAAAAAAAAAAGTATAGCACTATAGGTGATGGAATCTGCTGTAATATTTGTTTTCCGTGGTGCTGAAACCAGTTAATCGGACTTTCTCTTCCTAATTAGTTTGAATAGACTGAACAAACCTTCAGCTAATGCCCTAAGAATCATATCAGACACCCAAGCAATGTTAAACACAGAACACAATAGCACCCACCTCAAAACAAGTAACACCCCAGTAAATTACCTTGTAATGTCCTAGTGAGCATGTAACATTCAAGTTACAATATCTGACCAAACATTAGACAAAACCCTGCTGTAAACCTTGTCAGTGATCAGGTCCGTTGTATGGGGGGAAAGGTGATGATAATTCTAGGGGCCCAGCGCCCAGTAGGGCCCACAAAAAACCCCAGTGGTCTAATCTTTGTATGACTGAATTATTCTGCATAAGACCCTGACTAATACGCATAGTAATGCTGCATTAGCATCAAAACAAAGTAGGCTAAATAAAAAATGATAAAAAAGTGGAAAAGTCAGGGGCCCACTTTAGTATTCTTTCAGGGGCCCCAGAATTCCTAACAACGGCCCTGCAGTGATGCAATATTTAATCACATTATGAACATTTGCATAATGAACATTTCTAGCTGTTAACCTGCTAACCTCCTGTGTGTGCTCCTTTGTAGCTGTTGGCTGCGGAATGACATCGCCTTCTACATTGGCGTAGTGGCCTACTTCCTTCTGATTTTCATTCTGTGCTTAGCGGTTTTCATCGTGATTATGATCCAGCTGGCCCGGATCAAGAGGCAGAACCCTCAGAACCAGTCTCCAAACCGGGGAGTGATGACCGACCTGCGCAGCATCGCCGGACTCATCATCCTGCTCGGACTCACGTGGGGGTTTGCTCTGTTCGCCTGGGGACCCCTCTATTTACCCTTCGTTTACCTCTTCACCATATTGAACTCACTGCAAGGTGAGACCAGTATGAATCCACATTAGAATCTGAGAACATGAATTGTTTTCATAACACTCATTCAAAATGCTTTTTTTTAACTGTTCAACTTGTTCTGTGTAGGTTTCTTTGTCTTTGTCTTCCACTGTGCTGTAAAAGAGAATGTCCGCAGGCAGTGGAGGACACATCTCTGCTGTGGGAAACTGCGACTGCCCGAAAACTCAGGTGGGCACCTTAACGTCTTTGTTGAACTCTGATCATTTAATTTCATATGTAAGCCCAGGAGATGCTACATAGGGTGAAAGGTACTTGTACACGTTGGTGCCCTCAAAGTAGCTGAGTGTAGATTGGCTACACAGTACAATATCAACACAGTCAGCAGTTGGAGCTGCTGCTCACAGATTCAGTGAAGGTACTTCACAATGTTTACTGACAGATTGCCAGCCAGTTTGTGTCGGACATTTCCTCTCTCCTCTCCGAGTCATAACTTGTTAAACTCTCAAAACAAGGAAATGCTTTACGTAATTATAGATTTGCAACTCCAATGTCATTCAGAAAAAAAAGGTCTAGAAATCAGCTCAGGAACAAAGATGTTCTTTATAATCACATGTTTTCTTCAGTGTGAAGGTGTAAACCAGTGATGGTTGTGAATGAATTGTAAAGAGGAACTACCAATAGATAAATCAGCATACTTTTAATGGTGCTAATTTGCTAAAATATGTACAAATAAAGGTTGCTTAGTCACTTATAACTGACTCTATAGCATCATCCACCAAAGCATTAAGGAAAATGTAGTTCCAGCACTGAAATTGTGATTGTCTTCGGAAAAGAAGTTAAAAACAAACCATTTATATTTACTGATGCAAGGAAAAGATTAAATTCACATCAGTGTTGTTATTTATATACTGTGTGTTTCTTCAGATTGGAGTCGGACGGCCACCCACAACATCAAGAGTCAGTCAGTCGCCACACCAGCCCACTCCTCTCAGCTCTTAACCTCTCGAAGCGCTTCTGTCATCAGCGATGGCACCAATAGCAGTGGTAAGAGTAAAATGTTTGACCTACAGTTTTTGTAAAATTGGTGCTTATTTACATGACAGTGATACTATTGATGTGTTATTTGACTGTGTTGCAGGCTCTGTGTTCGCCGACAGCGGAATATCCGACAGCTTCAACAACGACGTCGTCCTCAATGAGCTCCACAGACGAACTCTGGCACTGCAAGGCGAGTCCTGACAGCTGCAATGTCAAAGGCTTATTGTGATGACAGGAGTTATCAGGACAGGGCCAAGAGGACAGAGATAAGTGATCTACAGCAGATTAAATAAACAAAATACACTGAACTTCACATAACTACATGACGCCCTTCCTGCATTATAAGTGCTGCATGCACAGTAGGTGTGTGTTTGACTGAACTTTTTATTTTATTTTACTGTAACAGCTGCCAAGTGCCAACTGTAAAGCTTATTTCAAAGCTCTTAGAGTTACTATATATTTTATTTTTATATGATATCCAACATTATTTTCAGTCTGCAAGAAAGAAACACAATGTAAAAGATATGAACTAGCATTTAATCAGTAACAGACTCTTGTCAACATTTCAAGGGAATTGTTTTGGTAGATTTGTATTCTTTATGAGATATTTAAAGTGTGTTTATGAATTATGTGGACCATTTCTAATGTTTACACATCTCGAGTGAGGGATGTCTAAAAGCACTTTCTGTACTTTTTAATAGAAGCCAGGTGGATTGAAGGAAAATGTGCCAGATTTAGCTACTTTAATAAGACTATTTAAGGGTGTATCCTTCCTTTAATATGACATACTGCTTTGTTTTGCTACTGCACTGTGTTGATGTCAAACTCATGAGATGTTAGATTGTTGTAAGTTGTGTATTAGATTTTTTTTAAGCGAAAGCAGACATGAAGCACGGTCATGCAGCTGGAGGATGATCAGGAGCGAGGAAGGACACATTTTTATTACATGTCCTTGTGGAAAGACATGTTCATGCCATGAGAGAGAAGATAATAAACCTTCAACTTATTACCTGTCCAGTTTGTCTGTTTGAGGCTCAGAGAGTTTCACGGCTGCATGACATCTTCACATCTTTAATCAAAGCTGTTCAACAGGAAAAACGCAGCAGTAATCACAGTCTCTCATCACAGTGGTGTGTCACCTTCAGCCGAGCCTCTCTCGTGGTTCGCACCCAGCGCCGGTTCACTCGCAGCCTGTGAAGGTCGGCTGTGGAGGTTAGCTATAAAAAGTTGTAGGCAAGTTCAGATCTCAGAACAATGTGACCTCCAATGTGGAGCAAATAGCAGAGCACGCTGTGTGAGGGCTGCACAGGCAGAGATACAGATGTTACAGCAACAAGCAGACATTACATGAAGTCTTTTCATTCCTGGATCCAGATGCTTGGCCAGATAGTTAGCACTAATGTTCTGAGAAATTAACTCCTGTGTTAAGAGCTTAAAACACATTAAGCTCAAATGTGTTTTCTGAGAATTGCTTCGAAACATAATTTTTAACTAATACGGTGGCTTTTACTTACATGTAGTGTGTTACTTGAGTAAACATGATTTTTTCCTCTAACTGTTTGCCAGAGTTGGAATACATTTTTTTTTACAAAATAAATACTAATAAAAATACTGTATAATATTTCCGAAAAAACTGCATTGATATGTGGGATCCTAATGTAGTTGATATCCTGTGTTCATATAAGGGTGCACAGAGGTTTATTAAGTGGTTGACATTTACAGGTTTGTCCTTTGTATCGAATTCAAAATCCAACACACATTTAAATTGGATTCTTTATTGAATCCTTGAAATTCTAATCTCCAGGTTTCACCAGGTTAAATAAAGGAAAGGAAGTGACTGTGGAAGTAAAACCAGCGTCAACCACGCAGAGGAATAAGGTGTTAATAAGTAAAATGTCTTGTCTCTTTCAATTGGCTATAACTGTTTACTGCTAGAAAACCTGCAAGTGTGACCGTGTTCCACCAGATGTCAGTGTAACCCCACACTTCTCTTCACTCACAGCAGCTGCAACTCATCCAGAGAAATGAGACCAATCAGGTGATTACTACCCTGCACACCTGTGATTTCCCCTGTTCTTTTGGCCACCGGAGCAACATGATGTTTGGTTATAATTGAACTTAAAGACTGACTAGTTACACAGCATTGGGACTTTTTAAACCAGCACTTGACAATCCCTTTTTTTTAAAACGCCCCAAAACAACCAACTTGCATAATCCTTAAATCCCAATTTCCTTGTAGCTTATTCAAATATGCAACCCTGCCTTTTTCCTCTCTGCTGTCATCCCGTCACATTCAATATCCCAGCTTCCTGACAAGCAGCGTGAATGCAGAATAAATCTGTGTCTGCCTCACTTGACTAATGTGCTGGCAGATTTTAGTAATCACACATCAGTCAGAGGCGGGAGCTGTTTATTATTTATTTATTTATTTCCTCATCTTGGAGTTTTAATTGGATTTAAAGGTTAACTTTTGCTGTAGCTGTGTCAGAGTCGGCGTGCTTTTACAACCTCACTAACAGCCAACACCGTGGAGGGGTTAAAAAAAACACACAGATGCACTGACATTGAATAACATTTTACTTCTAAATGGACGTTTTACGACTCATCTCAGGGCATTGGAAAAATATACATAAATAAATTCCTCTCCTTTAAGGTCATTTACAAAGGATTGACCCCTTCACCTTGCTGTGACATAGAAATTCATGCTCTATTCCCTATTATCGCAGGCCATCAATATTTAATCCAGGTCAAATGAAAGGTCTGTCCCTCCCTGGAGGGGTCGCTTCCGCAGCTTAACGCCCGACCGGCATTTTCATCCAAATCACACCAGTGGTTTTCATTTTCTTAAAGAAAGGTATTTACAAGAGTTTACAGATGTGAAGAAGCTGATAGGATTTCCATGTGTTTGTGTAATTGTAAGGTTTAACAGAGAGGCAGCCTGGTTGTAGTCACAGCTGAGGAGCGTATCGATCATTGGCACCTCAGCAGCTGCTCGTTGTGGAGCATCAGCTCATTCAATCACCGACCCTCCGCTCTGATTTCCCCAGCTGTCGGAAGACTCACTCACTCCCCGCAAAACCTGACAACACATCCCAGGCTTCCACAACTAACTGTAAACATCCCACAGCAAAGAGGTTGAAAATAAACTCTTACTTCAGAACATTCCTGTAATTCCTGGACCTAAAATATGCACTCAGGGAGATGAACTGTGAGATATGATTGTAACTTCAGATGCAGGAAGCACTTAAACTCAAAACTCCAACATGTATAACTTTTACCGTATCACTTTTCATATCTCAAGATTTCTAATTCTGAGATACTGCAGTCTGTGAACATGACATCACTCAGCTCACTTGACACAGAGATGGAGGTTAGAAACACCAATTTTCAACTAAAATGAAATATTACTTGTATTATGTCACATAAGAAGGCCTCTGTATTAAATATAGAAATGATAGAGGCCTTCTAGTATTAGACAGTGGGTTACTACAATGACCCTGAGAACTCAACTCATGCAAACAGACACAACACAGCACAATCACGCGCTGCAAATGCACACAACAAAACAAAGTAGAAACATGTTTTAAGTAGCAGAGATGACAACAGAGAGACACAGAAAAGCAATGGACCAGCTGGGATGGTCTCTTTATTCAATGTGTTTAACATCAATAACAAAACAATTATCAGTCCCAGACAGGTTCATCAGTTGTTTTTTATGTCCCCCACAAACACTTCTATTGTTGCCTGTGCTACTTGCCACTCATTTCATTAGGTTGTTTGCATCTTTGCATCAAGAAGTTTGTTGGCTGGTCCTAAATAGATCAAACTTAAACAATAATGCCAGTGATGACACCAGAAAATGCTTCTTACCATCAGGCCAACAGTACAAACCTATGTGCAGAATGAATGATAGACGAATGGAGATGAACCCAAACCCAAACCCTAACCATGACAACAACTTATGCCGGGATCAAACTACACAATTTGTTTTTCTTTCACAATGGTCACCATGTCAGTGGCATCATTTCTGGCCCAGTCTTGGTCGGGAGACTGGCAACACTAAGTACGACCCTGACCAATCATGGTCCACGACCCTGCGTGCGTCCATAGTTTATTGGGGAGGCGTCAAGACAAACTGTAAATCATATACAGAGCTGTGTGTGATGCTAGCGGTCTTTTGCTGAGACACACACATGAAAAGAGAGAAAAAACAATTGTGGAGCTGGTCTGATGAAGAGGACAGTATGGACTCTGTCCTTCAGAGAGAACTTAATGAATGTGTTTGCCTCAAAACCATGAAATTACAGCTTCACTGTGTGTAAACAATGCGTAAAAGCACTCTGTCATCATGCGGTTCACATCGTAGATGTCAAACTAGTCAGAGAAATGAAAAAAATTCGGACATGCTACTGTTTCTGTCAGGCCGTCGTAGAATGTGCTAGAATCGCAGGGAAATTAATTTTATGTTAGATTTTCAATGGACATTTGAGGATAGCAGCGACTACTGTACTTCTGTTCCAACCAGTATTGGCTGTTCGTTCACAGTCTGTTCAATCTCTGACACCTTGCTGTTAACTACCACAATCTCATTTAGGGACCATCAACAAATTACCAATGTAGTGCTCTCTCTATTTTATATCAGTAATTTTATGAAAAAATGAGACCTATTGGCTCAAAATCAGTGAAGGACTATAGTGCCACACATGCTGTATGAGACAAACCTCTTTTTATCACATTTTAACACTCCTCATTTTTTAAAATTAATTTTTAATACATTTCATAATGTAAACATTAGTGTTTTAGCTTAATGGCTTCCAGGTCATGTAACCTATTGACCCCAAACCATGTGTGCTTCATGTGCTGTGTGAGACTCACCTCTTTTTGTTGCATTTTAACACTCCTCATATATATATATTTTTTTAAAAATACATTTCATAATGTAAATATCAGCGTTTTTGCTCAATAGCTTCCAGGCCATGTGACCTATTGTCAGTTCACTACATGTACACGTTCCTGATGTTCATAATCGCGCCCGACACCGACACTGTCAGCCACAACAAAATCATGTGAAAATCAGCTTGAATTCATGTAGTCTGATCCTGGCATTAGACAATTTCATAATAGTAATAGTAATGATAATGAACTTTATTTGTGTGGCACCTTTAATAATAAAAAATGCAGTTAGTGCAAGTAATTAGTGCATTACGTGAAAAAGATTTAAAATTTTGGAAAATAAAATCCAGTTATGAAAGAAAGAAAAAAAAAGTTAAAAATAGAATTCATAAAATGCATAAAAAGAACTGTGCAACTTTTTTTTAGGTTACCCTGTAGTGTTGTTTGATACCACTAAGAAGTTCACATTTATTTATTTATGTTATGTGTATCTCCCATGTGTGGATGTGAAGGTGGAACAATAAAAGTGTTGTGACTGAATTACTGTCTGAGGAACAATCTGTATTAATTTATATGGCAACGGAGGGCAGTAAAACACAAGGAATCTGAGCTCAGGCACCAGCAGCACTCACTTCACTCGTCTGTGTCTCACAGAGTGTGTTCATGTGTGTGTCCATTCATATCTTTATTAGATATTAATTTGATAAACATATCAAAAGCCTTAATCCCTAAACTTTGTGTGCATTGATAAACTTTGATGAGCATGACGCTCGTATACCATCAGTCAGACGCTGTTTCATCTTTCAATATAAAAGCTCTAGACCATAATCCAGCCTGCACAGAGGGTTGTGATGTTTGAAAGCAAACAGAATGGCTAATAACGTGTGCGCTCCCTGGCATCAGCAGAAATAAAGGTCTCCTCCGGGAACCATCAGATCAATGAGGCAAACCTCTCAATCAAATGTTGATTGAAGGGAGTCACTGAATCAGCAGGATCTTTATTGTTTGGCAAATTGGGAATTTGAAGACATGCTTATGAGCTTATTGTCCTGCAGCTACGGCAGGCCTTTGAAATTCATACAGGAGTAAAACGTCTGTTTGCATGTATTAGGGCGCATCTGAATGGGATGCAGCAGTTTGGGCAGTTAGAAAACTAGAGGAATAAACTGAGCTGAACATGAGCATCTGTTGTTGTAGGCTACAATATGCTTTTGTAAAGGATGAGTGAGACCATACTCACATAGCAGAGAGTGCCCTCAGCCTCTCTGGACAGCCACATCCCAGACAATGTGGTGTAAAAAAGACTGGCTACAAAGAGGCTAGACAGGAGCGGCAGAGAAACAGTTACACAATAGGCTACATTACCTGGAACCAGGAGAAGTCTTATTCAATACCTATTTGTCCAGCTTGCATCAGCAGAAAGGGAGAATGGTGTTCTTGTTTTTTTTTTCTTTGTGAATCAAATATACTGTTAACAACCTGATGTGACAAGAGAAGGAAGGGAAGGCACAAATACTGCTGTTTTTATCTCAGAGGACACATCTGTGTATTACATGGTTTTTAACAGGAAATCATTGGCATTTCATTGATTAACATAACATAATCAGGGCTAATTAACTGAGAACCAGTGATACTGGAGAGGATACTGCAAGACAACACCCACCACAGCCACAGCCTGTTCACCCTGCTGTATCCAGACTACAGAGCACTTTCTTCCCTCAGGCTGCCACACGACTGAATCCACCCTCCACACTCCACCATGGAAATACTTTTATTTTTCTGACTTGATTATTTAATCATTTATTTGTATAACTTTGCTTGGGTTAGAAAAAATTGACGTCATATGTAATACCGTTATACAATCTGATGTTGCATAAGGATTAAATTCAGTCTAACACTGAATACACAACTCCATATGATCTCAGAAATATGTTTCACATTGCATACTTGAACTTACATAAGATTTCTATACTTTTTTTTTCCCACAGTGTGATATTAAACTTTTACTTTTGTGAAGGGTTTGAATTCTTTGTGGAACTCTAGACGCTGTACATCTGTGTGTCTGTATAGATTCCCATTAGCTGCTTCTTTTCTGAATGCCCACCTTAAAGCTCTATATGGCCCAGCTGGAACAAATATAAGAGCTCCTTTATTGCCTATACAACAGTCTGTGGTGAATGCAAAATGACTTCATCGGGAAACACTTGGCATTTCATAACATTGCTCACTGACATGTATGCACTGTACTAACCCTATCTATCTATCTATCTATCTATCTATCTATCTATCTATCTATCTATCTATCTATCTATCTATCTATCTATCTATCTATCTATCTATCTATCTATCTATCTATCTATCTATCTATCTATCTATCTATCTATCTATCTATCTATCTATCTATCTATCTATCTATCTATCTATCTATCTATCTATCTATCTACATGACCCTGCTGCTCCTGCTCCCCACCTGTCCCTACTTAACTCATTAAGTCACACCTGATTCCAATCAAGCCTGTGTCTTCAACAGCACTGTGGACTGGTCGTGTTGTTTCTCTCCATGCTGAGCAGAGAAAGACCTAAAACTACACTTGCCCTGACTGCGAGCTCAAGCCACTGCAGTTTAAGAAAACATATCTAAAAAGATGAAACAAAAACTAGTTTAGAAAATGTCTGAGCTAGCTGTGTTGCACTGGTTGTTCAATGCTTTTACTGAAAAAAAAAAAAATTCTCAAAACTCTGTGGTCATTTGGCAAAACAGTCTTACAGTTCAGCACAACACCATAGCTCACTTGCAAAAGTCTCTCCCAAAACAGTTCACTCGTGTCAAAACTGAATTTCTTTCTCATATAAGTAGCCAATGCCCCCAAAATGCATAGTCCCTTTGGCATTGTGTGAGCACTGCAAGTCAAAATGTTTAGATGTTTTGTCACTATGGCAGAGGGCCATTGAAATATCCCTCATGTCCACTTCTCAGTCTTAAGGCCCCCATAGAGTCAGGCGTACTGTGCGCGTACTGTCCGCGGATGTTTGAGGTTTCATAGTAAAGCGTACGGTGTCACATTTAAAACAGGTCATGAGAAGATTTCCCGCCAAGCAGTCTGTTGTGTGACACGGAGTACGCGTCCGCAGAGTCCGCACGGTCGTAAAAACACAACACAAGCACACGGGGACAGTGGGTCAAAGACAGAGCAATCATGATATGCGGAAAAGTTAGGAAGATCTGCCGGCACCGGGATCACTAGCGGGGAGCATACATCAGTCCGACTGCCCAAAAGTCCGACGGCTCATTTCTCCGACTACCCATTCTACAGTGTTAAGGTTAGGTTTAGGGTAAGGTTAAAGGGATAGTTCAACATTTTGGCAAATTGGCCCATTGCCATAATCGCTATAGTCATAGCAGTAGGTTCGTTACCTTTAATTGTCGGTGTAAGCTATTTTTAGAACGGCGGAGCGAAGCAGCAGGCTGCTCAGAGCTACGCTACGGAGGCTAAGGGAATTTCTTGGTTTCACTCATCAAACTCATCAAATAAACAAACCCAACAACTCCAAAAGGCTGTCGTGGACAAGTTGTGAGCTGCACATTCACCACGCTATGAGATAATAATGGAACGTTACGAGACGGAGCCGTTTAAGAGGTAAATTCATGCAAAACCGCTGATGCGCGTTGCGTTCAGGGACAGTTTTTCAGCAAGCAGACTCTGTATTTACCCTGCATTTACCTCGAAAACGGCTCTGTTTCGTAACGTTCCATTATTATCTCATAGCGTGGTGAATGTGCAGGTCACAACTTGTCCACGAAAGCGTTTTGGAGTTTTGGGATTTTGTATTTGATGAGTTTGATAAGGGAAACCAAGAAATTCCTTTAGTCTCCATAGCGTAGCTCTGAGCAGCCTGCTACTTCGCTCCGCCGTTCTAAAAATAGCTTACACCGACAAATAAAGGTAACGAACCTACTGCTATGACTGTAGCGATTATGGCAATGGGCCAATTTGCCAAAATGTTGAACTATCCCTTTAAGGGTTAGGGCTACTTAAGTCAGAGAAGTGGGAGGTCGGACTAATGGACGCAAAAATAAAGAAATGTATGGTCGGAGAAATGGGTAGTCGGACAGACGTCATGCGCCCGTCACTAGCAATGGTCACATACCTGGTTCTCCAATAACCACAACTTCAGGGCATGTTTAAAAGCTGTGTGTGTGTGTCAATGTTACAATGTGGAGTGGTAAGGTGTTCCAGTACTGGGGAGCGCGTACTGAGAAGGCTGACTGACTAAAGGTGTTTTTTCTCAGCGGTACAAGCAAGGCACCTGTTGAGACAGATCTGGTAACTCTACTACTTTGATTAAAAAAGCCAGTGAGTGGTGGTGGGGCCATGGAGAATTTTAAATATCAGACTTACGTAGTGAAATTCTACCACATTATCCCAATTTAAGAGGGAATGTTTGTCCAGGATACTGCAGTGGTGATGTCGGAGAGGTCATCTGAGATGTGTGAAACTCTTCCTTCATTAGTGAAGTTCTAGTTTCACCTGGTGTCCATTAATCAATTTATCAAATGTTCCACGAGATTCATATATAGTATTCATGGTATTATGTTCTTGACTAATTTTGACAATTGAACAGACTATTGTGCATGTAATGAATACATTGAAATGATGCTGACATGTTTTGGAGAGAACAACCATTAGACTGAGAAATAAATGAATCAACAATCAGTTTAGATCTACACATGGGTATTATAACCCACGTGTCGAAATAGATGGTTCCTAAATTTGTTTAAGTTTGTTTCATCAATTTGAATTAGTTCTGTGAGTGAAGAGCTCTCAGGGACACCGTATAAAACCTACTTAAACTCACGAGTGGATTAGCAAACATTCAGCATACCGTACATTCAAAACAACCATTAAAGCAGAAGTAAGTGGTCCGGTCGTTTTCGCTAATGCTGCGTTCCAGGCCGGCTTTTGAAATCGTAAATTACAGCTTCAAGTCACGACTTACGACTTTGTGGCGTTCCAGGCAACCCACTCGTGTTTTTCCGACCTGTTTTACCGGTGAAAGTCACTATAACGGCCACTCGTAACTTCCGACCGGTGAACTCGTACCAGATCGAACTGGTACCACTTCACGGTCGGAAAAATACGAGTTTCCTTGAACGCACCATAACAGTCCTCGTCCCTACGTCGCCACATTCACGGCGTTCCTTGGCTGCACACACAGCCCTGCATGCCGTTCTCTCTCTCCTCATTGGATAAAAACTGTAGGATACGATAAATGTTTTCTCTTCGGCTCAGAGCAGAGCAGAGTGACTGAGAGACCTGTGATTCAGACCAAACACTCTATGTAAGTGATTGCTGTCGGAAGATATAACTATTTAAGACTTATATTAACACAAATATATCACTTACTTCTGCTTTAAGAGACACAGAGAGATTCAGGGTGAAGGCAAAGACTCAAAACTACTGAAAGGACATCTTGTTTCTCCTGCAGTCTTGTAGGGTCTTGTGATAGAAGCAGTGAGAGCTCCTCTGGCCCCATTATGTGTCCATGCTCAGAAGTTGCATTTTGTCCGTAGAACTGCTTATCTCAGAAATTGTGTTTTATTTTGCTGAATACGACATTTACAAAGATGTTTTCATTATTTCAAATAATGAAACTAATGACTCCTCGCTCCAGCTTTTCCAGTTGACATCTCAGAGAAGTCAAAACAGTATTTCTTTTTTAATGGAAATATTTTTGAAAAGTGACAAGCCAGCTCATTTAAACTGGAGTTGGAGACGAGGGAAATTACATCCTCCTTAGTGCTGGTTGTCAGCCGTCCCGGGGAGGGGCTGCTCCATACACTGCTGGCAGCGTGTGTGTGTGTGATAACGAGATATTTGAAATGCAGATATTAAAACAACATCAATCGCATGTGCAAATGCAATGTGACTGCATGTTTGCGAACAGATCAGATCTGTGGGGTGGTAGCGGCCGCTGATACTGCCATTTTCTGCCACCGCTGGAGATTTGCTTTGCCGGAGCACTAGAAGTCTGAATGCTGCTCGGTAAACAGAACCGGTGGGGTTCCATAATGACCAAATTAAGTTGAGATGCTTCAGAGAAAGTAGTTAGAGCTGCTTAATTTGAATGTCCAGTAGTTACGACTGTCTGAAAATTCAGTAATTCTGGCATCAAGTCAGTTTTGAATAAATAGAAAGGGGGTAAAAGGAAAAAAAGCAGCTCACATCTTACACCCAAAGTGAAGCATAAGCTGTCTATTGATGTCTTCTCTGGAATTTATCATAATTATATGACCACATGGTTAACATACTGTATGTCATGGCTCCTAATGAAGAACACTACAACTTAATCGTAAGATGTTTTCACATAAAAACAATTAGCTTTGGTGTTCTGGTGTATCACAATTAGCAATATAATATGGTCACAAAAGAATTATGAGGAAATAAACCTTAGTCAAGTCAAGAAGGTAGAAAGAAAATAGAAAAGCAATAAAATATGAAAGAAAAATGGGTGCCATAGGTTATGTAAATGAAGGAGCTACGCAGTTTTGTGCGGAAGATGGATGTGTGTTATTTGTACGTTCACGTAAGTAAAGGCTTTGAAAACGTCCACCACTGACATATTCATGGATGTGATAAATCTTCCACTTTATTTACATTCCTACTTAGATGAAAGGAAGCCTCCTCCTGTTGATGCACTGACATCTCAGCCGCATCTGTGCTGTGCTTATGAATATTTGACCTGCTCCCTTCGGACACACAGTATCCTCTCTTAGGAAAACAAGTCACATCAGGTACGGGGGGAAAAGTAAAAAAAACTGACTCCAAAGGTATATGTTGGGAGCACATATTAAATGTGCTTGACATTTGTCACCAGAATTTGTCCCATAAGCAAAAGTCTCAAGGTGACTCCTACATCAGAGATAACGTGTAATGTGCTTAGGTTTCATGCTAAGACTAGATCCCGGGGAGGGTGTTATTTCCTCATTTCACTCCAGTGTGAAAACATATTGTACCTGCAGGCACAGGAAAATTAACCCATTTTACATCATCAAAAAAAAAAGTTTGAGAGAATGTTGCATCATGTGAAAAGCTAAAAAGAGACTGAAAATGGGCAGGTTTGCTCATTTGGAGACTTATTTTTCATGCATCCATCAAAGAAACTTCATCATTGATACATGTATTCAATACATGTTTTTGAAAGGCAAAATCAATCAAGGGGGGGAAAAAAAGCTTGAAAGCACACACAAGACCAGTGTCTTAGAAAACCAGTATGTTGCAATAAAGGAGTTCAGGCAGCCTCTGTACAGTTGTGTGCAACCTTGAGTCCCAAGTTCAGCTCTTGACACAACAAAGCACAGAAAAATAAATAAATTAAAAAGCTGCTTAAATCTCTCCTATAGGAAACACTCGCATTATCTGTCCCTTGAAAGCCTTACCTTGAGGCAAGGCTTTAGAAAATGGACCCTGTCCCCTCCCTTATGCTTTTGGGTTATAAATAGCCCATCAATTTGACATGCTTACCATGTCAGTTAGCTGCAGACGTCTTACTTTCTAATGCAGAGGGGAGAGAGCGACAGGAAGTCAGAAATAGAGACAGTTGGGAGAGGAGAGAGGGAAGTTTTTACCAAGACTTTGCTTCTTTTTTGAGTGTGGCTGAATCGGCATCTGCTAACGTAAGCTTGACCCACTCTGACATCGAAGGACAAAATGTCTGGCTTCATCACGCTTTACCACTGAGGCGACTGCAGCTTTTTGTAAAGAGTATAATATTCTCCCAGTTTTGACTTATAGACATTTTTAAGATCCATGCGCTCATTACTTTCCAAAAGGAAGACCACATAATGTGACACACAGAACTCCTCAGGATGATGCAAGCGTTTCATTCTCTCTCTCTCTCCACCGACTCTTATGCCATATTGTGATCTAGCTGGTTGCCCCTGACAACCGCGAGCGCTGTCATGAAAATCAGCCAGAGAGATATCGATTCAATCAGCTATATCTGTGCCTAAAATAATGGGGAACTGCGTCTTTATGGGGTTTATAACATTTCTAATTAAGAAGAGAATCAATACGTTAACAGTCAGATTCATAATTATAACTAATGGCATTTTCATCACAGAGAAAAGGGCACCATGGCAGCGACGGTACCAATAAAATCCACACCTAACAGTCGAAGAAGCTTGTGATCAATGTTGAACATGTCATGAATATATAATTAGCATTCACTCTATTGATTTGAGACCAATTTCTCCACAGCCTCAAGCTGATTAAAACACTTTGTTTCATTAAATCTTAAGCAGGGGTGAAAGTAGTTTTAAATTCTTGCCGGTACTATTACCAAAAGTTATTTTTCTCTGCATTATTATTATTATTACTGATTTTAATTGGGACATTTTGCAACAAACGTTAAACGTGTGGCACATGTTTCGAAGGCTGGGTCAGGGGTAGACAATAAAGGAAATTTTGGAAATCGCTGGCCCCACCATTCTAACCACTGGCCCAGGACAATGTCAGGTATTGATCCCCATAATAAATAAAAAAGAACATATCCTAGCCTGCAAACAGCCTGCAGTCTTGCCATCGAGGCTGGAGCTTTCTTATATATCGATACCAATACTAGTAAATTTCCACGATTCTCGATACTTAGCTATACAATACCACGATTTAATTAGAAGAAAAAAACATGTGCTTCTAAATTGGCTACTTTATTTAATAAATAAATAACTGTTTCTCATCAAACTTGTATTTAAGCTCTACTGTGGTTTAACAATGAAGTAAAAACAGAGTTAAAATTGTAAATATGCCCCAACACAAAGGAAAGTCATGTAGTCATTACTTTTATCTTCCAGTAGTTCAATGATACAACTGTTGCTGTCATTCATTCACTTTAGGCTGTTTCCACAGACTGGTGCAAAAACTGACTTATTGTTTCATTTTTCAGCTCCGTTTTGTTTTTACACACGTTTGTTTTTTCTCTGCTTCAAACCATCATGGATGTAGCCTACTATGGTCTAAACGCGCACCACCGCTGTGGCGCACACCGAGCAGCTGGAGCCGCGTTCACACATAAACAGACCGCGAGCTCGACTGTAGCCACACCGAGACCCAGCGCGTGCTCTGGCCCGCGTGTAACGTCCGCGTCGGTCCCAACAGGACTCGCCACGACGCGCTGAGGGCAAAGTTTCACGGTACCGGAAAAAAAGGTTCGGTCTTCAATCAGCAGCAGTGAGCGAGCGGCGCGCGTTCCGCGGTGCACAGCTGCACACTGCAGTTGCTTGCAGGTGGTGCTGACGTCCCAGGGCACAGCGCTGCTGCGCACAGAAACTAGATCATGTCTCTGTCTTTGATCGGGTCGGGATCTCGTAACACTATGTGTTATAATAATTACCGAGACAATTTCATAGAAATCATTTCAAACCACAGGGAATTCATGTAAAATTAGATTTATTAATTTTTTTTTCTTCTTTTATCTCTCTCATGATCTTCCTGGTACTGCGTACCGCCTCTGAATCTTTTAGTGGTACGCAGTACCGGACCGTACCGGCTTACTTTCACCCCTGATCTTAAGGCACATTACTGTAGTTTTCAGCACATGCAGCACTAGGCGGTCATGATCTTCCTCTTCCCCTGGAGCAGCTCTCCCAGCATGCTGTGATGAGCACGGAGAGTGACGTGCAGACAGCTCTGCCTTTAGACAAAAAACCTTTCACAGCATTTTAACCCAAAGGTGCTTTTAATAAGTGATATTTTATGCAGATGACACCTTTTTCTTTTTTCTTCACTGAGTATCTTTGACCTTGGAGACCCCATGTGAGCACACGCTGCAACATCTGATGACATCTTCCTGATGAATTAAATCAGGAGGGAGTGGGTGTAATGTTACATTGTTGCGAGGTTAGAGGAACTATGTCGCCATGGTGACCATAATAAAGGTTGTGGATAAAAGACAGTGTGATTTATTGGTTTCACGTGGGAAACAAACAGCAGTCTCCTGGGTCTGAGTTCTATATTTTCAACATCCATCCGCTCTAACCTCCTTTTTATTGTTCTACAACAACAACACTTTCCTCCTTTCCTCTCACCAAAATTAGGCTACTAGGTACAAACACTGGAGGTCGCCTAACAATAACATTTAACCATGAGTCCTTATTTAAGTGCCAGAATTTAGAATCATTGTGTTTGTGCATTAGCTTAAAATAAGGGGGAAAAATTGATCTGAGGTAGTGGGCTCTCCTTCATGGAGCCCATGTTGGCCAAGAATGGACAAACCAAACAAAGGATGTAGGGTTTTTTTTTTCATTTTTATGTTGTGAAATACCAATATGAGTTGTTCTACACACATGGAAACTGAAGGTTGAAGGCCTTTGGGGGTTAGTGTGTTGACATTATTTTCGACACTGACAACTGATTTGGATTACGGACCTCGGGCTGAGTAAAGGAGACTACTGGTTTTGACCACTGCCTACATTGCGACACCGATCGGAGGAAGACGGACATTGGAAAGCCGGCGGAGCCGGGCTGGGTAAGACAGTTGAGCTAGCGCGCTAACTAGCCGGCTGGGCTACCTGCGGGCAGCGTAACAACAACAAACGCAATGCCCCCGAAGAGAGCTCCTTCAATCGAGGAGATTGATGACATCAAAAAATCCCTCGACTTTCTGGGTGAGGAGGTCTCTGCTGTCAGGATGCAGCAGAGGAACATCCTGGACCTGGTGGAGGAGGTCAAAGTTCTGCGGCTGCAGAACACGGAGAAGGCAAAGAGGATCGCCTTTCTCGAGAACCGAGTGGAGGATCTGGAGCAGTACACCCGGATTAACAACATCATTGTGACCGGGCTGCAGATAAAGCCCCGGTCATATGCGGGGGCAGTGGCGAGAGGAGACGGAGAGCAGCAGAACGAGGAGGATGCTAACTCTGTGGAGCAACAGGTGACAGCGTTCCTGCAGTCCAAAGGGATTGAGGTAAACAACACAAACATCGAAGCATGTCACCCTCTCCCCCGGAGAAACAAAACAGACAAACCGGCTGTAGTAATACGATTTACAAACAGAAAGAATAAAATGCAGTTGCTAAAGCAAGGGAGGAAACTGAAAGGCTCAGACGTTTTTCTGAATGAGCACTTAACCAAAAAAAATGCAGACATTGCAAGAAAGGCGAGATTCCTGAGGAAGCAAGGAAAAATCCAAAACACTTGGACACAAAACTGCAAAATATTCATAAAACTGAAGGGATCTCCAGAGGAAGCCAAGGTCTTGGTCATCCGAGACATTGGGGAACTGGACAAATTCTGAGGGGGACATATCAAAGTGAGGACATGATCTAACTCAGGGTAAAAAAAAAAAAAAAAAATGACACAAGGACTGGACTCTGGACACTGGACACAAGAAATGGACACTGGTCATTGGACACACGAACTGGACACTTTTGTTTATACTGAACACAAATCACACTATATGGAAGATAATATTGATCCAGAAAGTAATCTTTTTAGCAACATTAGTATCAACTGCCGTTATTACTCTGAAAATCAATACAATACAAAGATCAGAGAAGTAAAGAAGATATCAATTATTCATTTCAACATCAGAAGTCTGTATGCCAATTTCCATAAAATGAGGGAATATCTCAGTCAGTTCAACACCCCATTCAATATAATAGCCATATCAGAAACATGGATCAATGAGGAGAAGGGAGTAGACTTTGAATTAAAAGGGTATGAATTTAATTATATCAACAGAAAGAACAAAAGCGGAGGGGGAGTGGCAATATATATTGATAATAGTTTGGAATATAAAATTAATAAGAAAATGACAGTTGTTGTTGATGATTTGACTGAGTGTATAACAGTAGAAATATGTTGTGGAAAAATGAAAAATATAACGGTGAGCTGTATATATAGATCTCCTGGATCAAGCATAGAAGTTTTTAGTGACTGGATGGAAAGTATGTTCATAAAATCAACACAGAAAGACTTCTACCTCTGTGGTGATTTTAACATCGATCTATTAAGTCATAAAAAACATAAAATGACGGACGAGTTCATTAATTCAATGTTAAGTATGGGATTGTATCCAACTATCACTAGACCAAGCAGGATCACTTCACACAGCGCCACTTTAATAGATAATATATTTACTAATGTCCTGGTTAATAACATGGAGAGTGGACTTCTACTAACAGACATCAGTGACCACCTGCCTATTTTTAATGTATATTACTGTAACTATAGCAAGAAAAAAAATACCAAAAACTATAAATATATAAGAATGAAAACAGAAGAAACCATGAATGCACTAAACAATGACTTAATGATACAGGACTGGAATGCAGTCTATAAAGAAAATGATGTTGATAAAGCATATGAGAAATTTATTATAATATTCAACGAATCATACAATAATAATTGTCCTATAAAGAAATACAGTAATATGCATAAACATAAAAATAGTCCGTGGGTCACCAAGGGACTACAAAATGCCTGCAAAAAGAAAAATACATTATACAGACAATTCTTAAAGCATCGAACTATAGAGGCAGAGGAAAAGTATAAAAAATATAAAAACAAATTAACTAATATTATGAGGGTATGTAAGAAAGAATATTATAACAAACTAGTGGAGAAAAATAAAAACAACATCAAGGGTATATGGACTGTACTGAATGGCATAGTGAGAAATGGATCCAAAACTACTGATTATCCGGAGTATTTCACTGAAAATGACAAGACCATAAATAATATGGAGGATGTGGTGAATGGGTTTAACAAATTCTTTGTGAATGTGGGACCAGATTTAGCAGCTAAAATAAAAGAACCTGAGATAACACAAAGTAGAGACATAGAAGATATGGGGGAAAGAAATCCAAGTACAATTTTTCTAAGTGCAGTTGATGAGGAAGAAATTAGGCAAATTGTAAGACAATGTAAAAACAAAACCTCTACAGACTGTAATGACATAGACATGTCAACTGTAAAGACAGTCATTGAAGGAGTTGTGAAGCCACTCACCCACATCTGCAACCTGTCCTTTCAAAAAGGTACATTTCCAGACAAAATGAAAATTGCAAAAGTGATACCATTGTTTAAAACCGGAGATAGACACCATTTCACAAACTACAGGCCTGTTTCTTTACTCCCCCAATTCTCCAAAATACTCGAAAAACTTTTTTCAGATAGACTGGACAAATTCATTGAGAAACACAACATCCTTACAGACAGTCAATATGGATTTAGAACAGAAAGATCAACATCGCTGGCACTGATGGAACTAACAGAGGAAATCACAAACTGTATTGACAATAAAAAAATAGCAGTGGGAGTATTTGTGGACCTAAAAAAAGCATTCGACACCATTGATCACAGCATATTATTGGGTAAACTAGAAAAGTGTGGTGTAAGAGGAGTTGGGTGGAGCTGGCTGTCAAGCTATCTAAGCAACAGGCAACAGTTTGTACAGATAGGTGATCATAAATCTGATTACATGAACATTACATGCGGGGTTCCGCAGGGGTCCATATTAGGTCCTAAATTATTCATATTATACATCAATGACATATGCAGAGTTTCACAAGAATTGAAATTTGTTTTGTTTGCAGATGATACCAATATTTTTTGTTCCGGTGAGAATTTGCAGCAGACTTTGGAAACAATCACAACTGAAATAAATAAACTAAAAGTATGGTTTGACAAAAACAAATTATCATTAAATCTAAGTAAAACAAAGATCATGTTGTTCGGAAGACATAAGATAGACTGTAATGTAGAATTGATTATAGACAATACTAAAATAGAAAGGGTAGAAGAAATTAAATTTCTTGGTGTGATTTTAGATAATAAAGTCTGCTGGAAAACTCATGTAGCATACGTAAGAGCAAAACTGGCAAAGTGCTCGGCTATTCTTTGGAAAACAAAACACATACTTGATTGCAAATCATTGCAAACTCTTTATTACTCCTTATTTTTGCCATATCTGTTGTACTGTGTCGAAGTCTGGGGAAACAACTACAAAACCACTCTGCAGCCAATATGCACAATACAGAAAAGAGCTATAAGGACAATATACAAAACAGGATACAGAGATCACACAAACCCACTATTCATAAAATCACATATGTTGAAATTCATGGATTTGGTCAAATTTAGAACGGCGCAAATAATGTACAAAGCAAGAAATAACCTACTGCCCAAAAATATACAAGACATGTTTAATGAAAGGGAAGGGGGTTATAATCTAAGGGGAGAACTAAATTTTAAGAAACCGAAAGTCCGAACAAACATGAAAAGTATGTGCGTCTCGAGCTGTGGAGTGAATTTGTGGAACAGTCTGGGGACAGAAATAAAACAAAGTGCAAATATAAATCTGTTTAAAAAAAGGTACAAAAAATTTCTTTTACACAAGTATATGGAAGAGGAAGCATGTTAATAGAGGATGATAAGGGTTAAATTTATATAAACTGTAGAATAGCGTTGATTGATATATTGTAACTAACTTAGTATATGGTATAGAGGGTAAAGATTTAGTTATGGAGATAGCTTATATATTTATATTTATATTAATGATGATATGTATGTAGTATGTATTTATTTTGGTTATATAGATATTTATATAGAATATATTTTTGTAATTATATACTTATATGGATAATGATGTAGCATATATTTAATTTTGTAATTATATATTTATATAGATATTTATTAAGGTTACACATGGTATATACTTATATAGGTCTATTATGTACTGTAGTTAGGATGTATAGTTGCAAACCAAAGAGCAGATAAAAGGGGTGGGAAATTAAAATAAGTATTGTACTTCTTCCCACTTCCTTTTTCGAACAATGTGCGGTGTTTTGTTATGTCTTAGCTCTTTATTTTTAATATTTTGTTTGGTTTTTTCTCTTTTTTTTTCTATCTATTGTATGTACAATAGTTACATACAATTTCTTTTATTTTTATTTATTTTTTTAATTTTTTTATACATGTTCGAAAATAAAATACATTCAAAATGGTTTCAGTCTGCAACCTCATAGCTGCCACCAAATATATCAATCCATCCATCAGCTATAAAGCTTATCCTGCTGGATCACTGGGTTAGGGCGAGGGCAGGGTACACCATGGACAGGTCACAATGCTGACCTATAGAGAGAAACAAGCTCACACACTCAGTCACACCTATGGGCAGTTTAAAGTCACCAGTCAACCTAGTGTAGCTACATGTGTTTGGAGTGTGTGCAAACCACTGCTCCACCATGCCGCCATGTTCAGGGGCAGCAGAATAAAAAAAAAAAATTGAAAATCCCCAATCTTCCAGAAGTTGGATGAAATACATGATGAGAACATGAGAACATGATTTGAAAGAAAATTACAAAGTGGTTTTAATGTTTAATTTTCACAGTACTACTATATGCACCAAGTTATTCTTTATGCTTTTAGCATAAAAACATTGGACTTTCACAAAGTCACTAGTGTAGCCTAAGCATCAGTAAATTATTAATTTTATTTGTTACAATATTGACTTTTTCAGAAACGTTTCGCTGTGCTGCTTTTGTGGTCTGATTATGGGTTAGGGTTATAGCTACTCAGCACTTGCACTCTCACCTTCAGGTATTTGATCAGTCTTGTGCGTGTGTGTCCTTTGTGCTCCATTTACAGAGGGGTTTAGTGCCCCCGAGGAAGGGCAGGCTTCTCAAACCTCTGACTAAAAGCCCTTAGGGGCCTCATTAAAGCTAAGACTTGGTCTTTCCTTCCTTGTCAGGAACAGAAACATCTTATTTGACCGGGAAAAAGAGAGTGAGAGTCACATAGCAGGAGAGAGCAGAGTGTTATGAACTTGTCCATTAATGTCTATTCGCATTACAGCTTGTCTTCGCAGAAAAAAACAAGGTCAGCAGATTGCCAAGTCCAACACTGGCCCCTTACTTTTTTGTCTTGCAAGCTTTTACTTTTAGGCTGTCATGGCCGTTATGCAATCAGTTCACTTTTTATTTCCCGGGGCTAGAAATACTGCAGATAAGAGATGGTGAGATTGGGACATATGTGCTTTGTGATAAGGGGCTCATCAGACACACAATATGAAACGTATCACAACTCCTCTGATCTGATATAAAAATTAAAAAAAAGAGAGGGGCGAGAGAAAAAAACACTGCTGGTGCACTGGGTGTGTATGATGTTGCTCCCAGGACAGCAAATTAGGTCAAGGAACTGTTCATTAAGAGGAGGTAATTATGTCATCATTGGTTGATCGGGACACGCCATATTTGTTACTTTTCCTGTCATCGGGTTCATTAGCAACTCATTATCTGTCTTTTGATAATGTTTTTCAGATGCTAAAAACAGATTTACATTTCCCTGGGACATCTGTTCAAACAGATACAGTAGGGTATTGGTGGAGGGGTTATTCATAGGAGCAATGTGTTGCAATAGCAATGTAATTTGATCCTTTGACATTTGATACATTGACTACACCGTCTCCACCACTGAACCCCCTTTATTTGGTATTGTGTATTTGTATTGTCCTTAGTGTTTCCACAAGCAACTCCATGCATGACACCTTTCCAGCAATACCAGCATGATAAATAATTGGTCATTTCCCAGCTCTGCCAGGTACGCACTTGTCCTCTCCTTCTCATAAAACACATCACACGGTTTCTTTGATTAGTAGCCTCAAATCCTTTTTTTTGTGAGATTGCTGCTCTACTCTGCCTTTTTATATGTTTTAATCAGCAGCGGTAAAACACCATGCCCTTGCGACAAAGAAAGGAGAAACCGGTAAAGGCTTGTCATTGATTAGACTACAAACAGTCGTCTGTGCTATCTCTGTCGCATGTTCAATAACAATGGAGCATTTCAAATGTGACCCCCAAGGTCAACGGGATGGCTCTATGTGAAGTTCAAAGTCTGTCTCATGTTACTTTGATTTGGTGTGAAGTTACAACCTGGGATCCATATGACCCAGATTGGCCCTCCTTCCTAATCTGATCAGTGCTATCTGAAATATTTAAAAGCATGTTCAAAGGCTCTGTCCAGCTTTGTTCTTTGAATCCTCCACCAAAGGTGTCCTTTCAGTGGAGGGCATACACATATGCTGGCCATGCTCCTGATCAAACAATTTACCTACAGCATTGACGTTAAGTAACAGCCATAGGAAGAGTGGCTCATACTTTAAAGGTACCTATTGTATACATTGAGACTTGTGTCTTTTTTAAAGCAGGTCTGGATTCTGTAATAATGCATATAGGAATTTATCCATGTCTTCTATCCACAGATAAATACACATTGCCTGTATCAGAAGCTGAGGCTTAAAATGAGCTGTCAGAACCTCTGTAACTTTGTGATGTCACAATAGCACACCCATCTGAACCCAGCATCCAACCTTGCAGGGTTTGGTTTCTCTGATTTGTTTACCTGGTATTTGCTATATCTTTCATCACCAAGAAAGCTGTAAACCAATAAAAAGAAATGATCAGATCCTCTCTTCTAATTGGATCACAGACCTTTTGTTACGAGATCTCCACAGAGATGCCTGAGAGAGGAAATGTAAAACTATACATAGAGGTTGTGTAGCTTCCCATTGCTAATAACCTTTAAATAAAGATTGTTTAGAGGATCTAGATCATCGAAATTAATCAAAATCAGTGGACCCAGATTTACTCAGATAATCATCATGCTATGTCAATATGGCTGGAATATGTGTTTGACATTATATTCAATTCTTGTTTTCCATCATCAAATTCCTGAGTGATGATATGGAACCTTGTGTTGGAGGATAAGGTTGTGAACTTACTGGAAAAACCTTGAACTCAAAAATGGTAATTGTTGAAGTAAAATCAATTATGTAGTGTGCATATAGACTGATTGAATCCTCACATGGATAGATGAGTGTTGCACAGCTCCTTTCATATCACCTGCCTTCATTAGCTCAGTGAAGAATAAAACAGACTAGCCATGTTCTTCCCATATAATAAAACCCCTCTGTCTTCATTTTACAGTGTAAGAGAGATGTGCTTTTGCTTTCTCTCAGCACCTCTTGTGATTTGAGTTTGTGCTGAAAAATACTGACACACACTTAGGGGAGTTTGTGATGAAGTTTCTTCTTCTTTTTCTTGCTGGCAAAGAATGTTTTCACATAGAAAATATGTGGGTTCCCTTTATTTATGTATGACTCACATGAAGAGGAGAAGGAGTAACCTCCCCTCCCCTAAAAGAACCCCTGACAAGTTAATTTTGAAATGAAGGGCAAAACTTTCACCGTAATCATGTTAACTTGAATATCTCCAAAGGCACATTTTAGGTTAATTACAGTTTAATGAAACCAATGCTTGCTAATCATATAGACCTTGCCATTGGCTATAATTTCAATTTTGCAGCCACAAACAGCCAAATTATTTATTGTTTCCTTGGTGCTTCCATTCAGCACATCCTGGAGGTTAGATATCAAGATTTTACCCCCTATAAGCTGCAATGTTTTTGGAGTGCTTCTTGTAGAATGCATTACTATTAATGGATTCAACTCCTGAAGGAGCATTTGACCTGCGATCTGACGAGGAAGCATCTCCATGTCTGGAACTTACAGGTTCTCGTCCTCAGTGTTTGATTCTGGGTGCTTCCCATCAGACGCAAATTGCTTAGTAAACAGATTTGACTCACTTGAAGAGAGGAAGAAGAAAATATATTGATATAAACCATGGATGGAGATATTTTGTGCATTCTTAGACCTCACAGGGTGCAGGTCCTGCAGCTGAGACGGAGTTTTGGAGTTATTATCTGACTGCAGCTCTGCACTAATCAGGTTTGGTTGCTCTCAGCTCCTAAGTTGTTCTACTCAGGGAAACATCTTTTCCCATACAATCATATTAAAACTCTCACATTATTATTTCAAGCCAGACTGGATTATTTATTTAAAGGTCCCATATTACCATGTGAAATTCCATGGGAGACATTTCCACGTCTTTATTGATTTTAAAGCGGGTCTTGGTTCTATATTAAGATTGCGAGAGTTTCGAGGCCTCATTTCACAGAAAAATGCGAGAAAATTGAGAAACTGATCCCCGAAAGTGGACTACCCGAACATTGTGATGTCACAAAGCAGTCACCACTCAAAGCCAGGCTGGCTACCCTTTTTTAGTTTTTTAGTTTTTTTTTAACCTGAAATCTACTATGAATTAATGTGATCACTCAGAAAACAGTGAGCCAATCAAGAGGTTCAGATCCAGCACATGTTGAGGGATATGAAAATGTATTATTGAGGTGTTTTTCGTACTTGAATCCACAAATACATGTTCATATGCATCAATACTTCATATTAACACCAGTTGTACTGCTGTGTAAAACATGAGACTTTAAAGCATGATAGACTTGAGAGTGTGGTCAAAAAAAAATACTATGTCCAGCTCAGATGATCAAGGTAAAAGAGAGAGAGAGAGGGGTGAATTCATATTCACAGCCATGCATCCACCTGTTCTCATCTGTATTCCTGCTTTTATCACCTGGCTTCATGGGATTTTTTTCCAGGCTTTGAAATGACTGCTTTTATAAAGTTCTAGATATTGAGCAGACATCTTTCTGTATTTTCTCCCTTAATTCCATTTCAGACTGTTTCTATCACGCTCTCTTTGCATGTTTGCTCATTTCTCTCTCTCTGTTTGTGGTCTATAAACTGTGGGGTAGAAAGAAACGGGAAGCAGGCTGATGAGAAAGAGTTCAGTAAACTGTCGAGCACCTCTAATGAAAGTCTGGCGCATCTAACGATAGAGCTCTGTCTCACCTGGGTATCATCGGTCCCTGAGAGGAAGTGCATGTGACGGCTAGATGTCAGTGACAGATAAAAGCAGAATTCCTGTGACAGATATCCCCATGTGATCAATCCCTGCCAGATAAACCCATGGCGTAGTGATCAGCAGTGGCAGCACGAAACAAAAAATTGAGACTGGAAAACAAGCTGTTAATACAAGATAAATCTGTCATGTCACAATGAAAACACTCTCCAATCAAAGACCCAAGTGATGGCTCACTTGGGTCCAGCGTCCAACCAACCAACCAAACAACAACAAAAACACTTAACCAATCAGAAGAGAGTTCCCAAACCTCTTCTCTGATTATTTCTTAGAGAGCTCAAAAGAGATTCCCAAAAGAGGGTATGTAAAATTACTGATATATATAGTATTTTAAAGGGACTACGAGTAGTTTCGGAAAGCAAAGTGTTTTCACACTACATTTCCCATGAGCCTCTGCACGCACGGTGAAATTATTGGACCGACGCAAGCATTTGCCAAGAACTTTTTCATTAATCAAGAATGAAAGTCGAAGGTTTGAAGACGATCAGATACCATCGTAGTTCCGACCATGAACGATGCCGACTAGCGATCCGGCTGCGTTATTCCCAGGAAATGCTGGGCGAGTCGACCCAAGAAAATGGACCCATTAACAAGTGTGGGTAATGTAGATTAATCCACATTAATATAAGACTTTTTTATAACCAAAAGTAAACTCCTCTGGGTCTCTTTAAACCATAAGCATATCCTTTATATCTACTAAATGTAAAATATGGGCGATTCAAATTAAAAGCAGAAGTTTGATATTTAGGGAAATAAACTGAAAAGTGCAGCATCTGTTGTGTTGGAGCTTCACAAGGCAAGAAGAAGTAAAACACATGCCATGGCCACCACACACATACACACACATACACATTTACTTGATGCATCTTTTCCTTGTGAATCCACCTTCACGGTTGACTTGGCTTATTTGTCGACTCAGCAAACTTGAAATCCACTGACTGACAAACAAGATTCTCTAAGATGAGTGGCCACTGGCATCTTCAATCTCAAGAGGGAAGCATGTTCGGCAAGAATAATGGCATGTGAAAAGCCTGCTAAAGACTAAACAGTGGCCATCTTTCTCAGAGCCTGGCCCTCTTGTAGGGGACGGTCCACTGTGAGCTATGTCGTTGACTGGTGGTTGAACCAGTGCTGCTTAATGGCATGCAAATGAGAAAAAAAGGTTTCTAATCAAGCATTAGGGGAAAAAACTGTCAGGTTGAATTGTGGGAAGATTGATGACGGTGTACATGACTGCAGTCAGCCATTAACATCCATTTTCACCCAGGCACGAGGCTACAGCAGTTCAATTTCATACTAAAGCAGCCCAGAACTAAATAACTTTTAATAGTTATGACTGTTAAGCCTTCCCAGACTATACTTGTTTAATATCATAGCAAATTTTAATGGACTTTAAGATCTACCCAAGGCTATATTACAGTAATTCACCGAGGAGAAATCCATGTTCTAACGAGCAGGAATAAATGCTGGCTGAGACTGTGTAGAAATGGGTTTGATCTTTCATCTACAATATCAAATACATAGAGATGCTTTCTTTTAAAAGAAAGCCCATAAACAGATCAATCTATAGGAGCTGCAGCCCATCTATTATTCATGGCCTTTCCATAGGTCTCAGACCAAAGGCCAAACCATACATATTTTAGCATCCTCTTCCTCATCTGTCAGACTCCACATGTTTCGGCACATGCCTCAGCATGGACAAAGGCCCTGCGTTCATGAACGCATCTTATGTTGCACAACAGCACATTGACTGCAGCGTATTAGCTGGGAGTAATGACGTGAGGATGCCTCTCGAAAACGAAGTTTAATGGCCAGTGTTTGGCTGTAAGGTGACTACTGACATTTTACACCCTCCATGCTGTATCAGTCACCAGTAGAAATGACACAGTACAATATAGTACAGACCCAGACTGTCAGTTTAGCATTTTGTTTATTGGGAAGAATTTAAAGCAGATTGTTCTGGAAAAGAAGGTTTAACAGCCCACTTTTTGGGATAAAGTATTTCTTCAATTTTTTTTTCTTTTACCTTTTTGGGGAAAAAGTCCTGCAATACCACAATGGTGATTACTGTAATTTTTAGGGCAGAGGAAAGTCAGGCTGAAATACTCATGACAGTTGGAAAGAAGTAGACTACATTTCAGATGAACAGAAAACACACTATACCATCAGCAGGCAACACCAGGTAGTAGAGTAGTAGTAAGTAGATTGAGTTAAATATGACAAGAACTTTGCAAGAGAAAGAGTCAACTTCAATTGGACAGCACTGTAAAACATGGCTCTATTTTTCTGTGCACTCATAGGTTAAGGCTAGGTCTTTATCATCATTTCTATCTCACTCAACTTCTCTGGATTTTAAAAATCAAAGGTATTTTCAGACAAAACAAAGAGCAACTTTTAGAAGTGACGTGGCTTCATGCAAAGTTAATAGAAAGACACAAATGGCTGCAAATAGGAATGAACTTGCCCGAGGCAGCCGGACTTGAAAACACACTGAGTGAAAACTTTTCCTTTTTCCTTTGTTTATTAATGAATGTACTTCACTAATCTACTTCATTAGTTCACAGAAGCTGGAGGGGAATGACAGAACGAGTGACAGAAGGTTTCTCGTGCATGCTGGGATTAGACCAAGGCTGAGCTAAACCGAACACACACACACACACACACACACACGAACACTAACGTACCCAAATTCGATGGAGCATCTTAACCATTAACGTCTGTGTTCAAGGAACATGACTGAATAGTTTAGGGTGATTAAACAGAGCTAAGAAACTATCCATAGAGTTATAATGCAAGGTGAAAATGTATCACACTAAAAACTATTTCATTACGTCTCCAAGGAAAGGTGCAATGTGATTTTATAAAATTTCTTCTTGAAGTGTGTCCAGACCAAACGTAAGACAAGACGATCCATGGCAGGACAAAAATATCAGACAAGAGACAAAACACAAGACATAAAAACTTTATTGTCTGTACAAGAAAGAATTTGCTACAGTCAAGGCAAAAAACAACACCACTGACAAAAGACAGAAAGAAAATTCAAAATACAAGAGATAAGCCAGAAAAGACAAGAGATAGGGCAAGAGACAACAGACGAAACAGAGCAGCAGACAAAAGACAGAACCAGACAAAAGGATGAGTTAACAGACAAAAAAGATTAAGGAGTCCAAAGGAAAAACAAACGACCAAAGACAACAGAGAACAAGATAAGAGTCAGGGGACGAGAGAAGAGACAAGAATTTAAAAAAAAGAGAAAAGGCAAATCGAGGTTTGCTAGAAGGTTCTATTCTATCTGTCTGTACTTTTCTGACAGACAATGCTACTAATTGCTAAATGACTATTTTATAAATGTGATGAACATAACAAACTACCAGGATGATGGCTGACTTGTGGGTTCACTGCTCTCCATTTCACATAATTAGCAAATAAAAGAATCAATAGAGCCTCAACAGAGTTGAATTGATTGGTCAAGCAGTGACTGACTTTGAAGACGGACTGTATGTGTCATCATTTCAGTCTAAAGATTTATTTGTTTCTTGAAGTACTCTAATAGATATTTTTGGTAGTTCAATCAAATATCCACAGCAGAATAAAAATATTTTTTTGCCTTTGTGTCTACACTGACAATGATTTCCAAATTTCAATGCCTTTGAATGAATAAGAACAAAGCAAGGCTTTAAGGAAACACACTGATCACACTGTCTGAAGCTGATCAATTATATTCTCCCCCGAAGGTGTTTGAAATTTCTCCACAGAGCTTGTTGGAACAGACGCTGCAGACAAACAGAGAGAACCGCTATCATTATTCTGGTTTTGTGTCTGGTCAATTATTCAACTTATTTCAGGCTAAATCCCCCCTGCTGCAGTTAGTTTAAAGGAATTTCTCGTACATGTTTTTAAAAGTTGGAGTTCATATTAGATCAGATTCACCAAAAGAAAAAGGACTTCACCCAGTAAAGTCTCCATGTTGACTCATGAAATTTGATAAATTCATCCATGGTTCCCAGATGATAATAGCCTACATACTGGCTTTAGTGATCCCCTGACATTTCCCTCCGGGCCCCATGACGATCATTTTGTATAGGGGTGTGCCAAAAAATCGATTCACATAAGAATCGTAATTCTCCTTTAATACGATTCAGAAAATCCAAGGGTTCACTTACTTTTTCCACCAGCACTGTGAATGTTTAATGGGGATGTTCAATGAAGACATGAAATATTATAATTGTTTGTGTGGTATTAGGTTAAGCACATTGTGTTTGTTTATACTTGTGACTTAGATGTAGATCGGATCACATTAAAGGAGTCATCACCTGGTTTTTTATGTATCCAATCCCCCTTTAATTGCTTTGAATCAGTTCTTAAAACTTATTGGAAACATTTTTAAAAAAAAAATTCAAACATAGAGCTTGTTCTGACACTTTTTCATATGGCAACTTTCTCTCGTGAGAGTAGGCGCGAGGTTTTGACTGGTCCGGATGTTCATTGTATTAATATGTAATGAGGCGCGCATTGATTGGACGCAGGGAGGACAGAGCCGGAATGGTGGCTGGCCCTGTGGGCTACATGCAGGCTGTATTGGAAACCGCATACTATGCTGCTCTGTCATGTACCGTAACCATGTTATAACTTCATAAAATAAAACAAAATTGTATCGGTTCATTGTAAAACATGTAGGCTATTTATTGATGCAAATGTGGTGATTTCTGTACGTAGGCTACAGAGCCCCGGTGCAAAGCTGCTGCTGCTCTGTGTGAAGCTTCACTTTTCATTCAAACAAACTAATACGACTGCCACAATTGTTAGATTTCATCAGTGAGACAAACGTTTATCGCCTAAAAAGAATTTAACCAGTCGGCGGTAAACCTCTACAAACCTGCGGGTAAGTTAATTAACGACCGTTTCCTCCGCGGGCATGACAACGTAGTTTGACCGGTTAACGAGCAGCTGCAGGCGGGTTGCTGACGAGTCACTCTCCGCTCCTCTGCCTCGCTGGAGCTGCACTTCTCCCAACGCGAAGCAAACTTCTAAGCCGTCATTTGGATAAACTAACCGCACATTGTGGATCTTAACCCTTACTTTCTCGCATGAATAAATATTAAAACTTTATAAATTAACGACCCTTTCCTCCGGCGGCACGACGACGTTGTTATCGGCCGGCTAAACGAGCACTGCAGGCGGGTTGAGGAGTCACTCCTCCTCCTCTCCTCTGGTGCTCGCTGCAGCTGGCTGCACCCCACTTCTCCCAACGCGGAGCTAACTTCTAAACAGCCGTCATTCGGATAAACTAACCGCACGTTGGGGATCTAAACCCTTACTTTCTCGCATGAAAAAATATTAAAACTTAATAAATTAACGATAGTTTCTTTCGGCGGCATGACGATGTCGTTCGGCCAGGTAAACGAGCGCTGCAGGCGGGTTGAGGAGTCACTCCTCCGCTCCTCTGGTGCTGGCTGCAGCTGGCTGCACCTCACTTCTCCCAACGCGGAGAAAACTTTAAACAGCCGTCATTTGGATAAACTAACCGCACATTGGGGATCTAAACCCTTACTTTCTCGCATGAAAAATTATTAAAACTTAATAAAGTGACGAAATAACAGCGCTACAGTGGGAAATAAAACAACCCGTAATGGCGGCGCGGCAGAAGTCGGGGTGGTGGAAGAGAGGTGTGTTTATGAAAGCAGGCGCCACGGTGACGTCACCGTAGGCGCAGAATCAAAATCTCGTAATGTTGTGGTGCGCAGCCTCATGAGCTACTCTGGCTTAAACAAAGAGCCCAAACGAAAAAACTCAGCCACTTTCAAACCCCAGGTTTTCAGGCAAGTTTCCACTGAGGTCCAACACCAGTATACATGTTTTAACAAGGAAAAATGCGATTTCCGGGTGATGACTCCTTTAAATGACCAAAACTAAGAAATTCCAAAGGGTTCCTGTACTTTTTCTTGCCACTGCAATGCATATGTTATGGTAAAGTCAACTTTATGTCTTAAAATACAGATATTACTGTATGTAAACATCATACTTACATCTAAAGATATGGAATAGCCTACTCGAACACATCTCTTCACATTTTTATACTCACGACTTACTAAACTGTAAAATATGCAGTGGGTTACCAAAGTCCTTTGATCAACATTTTCTTTCTCATTTAATAGTTTTTTTCTTCACAGTACAGCTTCACAGAGTTGCTAGTGTGGCCGTCGGCTCTTAATTTAGTTGTTTTTGGTTGTTTGTTTTCCTCAAAAAAGTTAAATTAAAGCAGTGCAGCAAAGTGTGCTGGGTGGCTCAGAACTCTGAGCTGTTGCCAGATGTTGAAACTGAACTGTTGAAAGATAAGATGCATGTCACGAAGCAAAACAGCCAATGGCTGATTAAATTCATTCATTAACAAGCCTTGGAATCCAAAGTCAGATGTCTTCATCCTCTTGGACATCCTGTAGTTTGTGAGATATTCCACTAAAATAAAGAAGTGAGCTGAGAAGACATTGCCATGCTGCTGTTAGTGCGGCCCTGAATCCCTATTCATCAAGTCAATTTATTGTATAACAGTTGAATGTGGGGATTTGAGGACACAGTGTCATTAATACATCCCCAAATACAATACAAGCAATTTCACCCTCATCCTAAAGATGGCATCAGTGGGGTACCGTTTAATTAAATGCTGTATGGCACTGCATTTGCAGTAAATGAATGGGGCTTCTTTGATTAGTTAATTGCGATGAGTTATTGTATGCATTTTCATGAGCTAATTGCCAAGGGAAGGAGATTTATTTTAAACAGCTACAGGACTCAATGTGTTTTCCTGTGTATGAATATGAAGGAATGTAGAATTGTTAAACTGTACAAGTGAGTGGCGTAGTGGCACTTCTCCGATTCCATATTATGTTCTTGTTTTCCATTCTATCTTGCTAATTTTATTTCTCGTGCATAATCCATTTCTAAAGTGGGCTAACTGAATTTTCATGAGATTATAGCTCCCTTCCCAAGTGTGCTCAATTCCTTGATACTCCATTCTCTGTGTACTGTTTGCAAATGTGCCTCGTGCCATCACTCATTTCTTATTAATGCCCATTAAGATGGTAATCACAGTCCTCATTATCTGTGGAGGGGAGGAAAAAGTGCTGGGCTGCAAAGTCACTTAGCAGATGCTGGTGGTAAACAACACAGCTCAGTTTGAACCAATATTTGACCAATCAAAGCTCTTTCACCTAAACTGAATGCTAAAAGGGTTGAAAATGTTATGCATAATTACTTCCTAAAAAAATTATGGTTGTTTGACTGGCAGTTACAATGTTTAATGTGTAATTCATGAGAAAAGTTTCTGGTCGATGAAGAGCTGGGAGCCTGGCAGTTAATGTCGCTGGAGGACAAAAACACAGCTTTTTTCTCTTTTAATTATTATTTATTTAATTTTATACAGTGATACAAATAATGAGGACGTTACAGAAGTTTTCTGAGCTGTTTTTTTCCAGTGGTGTCGTTTAGAATTAAAGCAAATTAATGAAGCTGGATGTGAAGTGTGTTTAAATTGCTGCATCTGAAATGCCTGCGATTTGTTCCGATGGTGATGATTTTCAGGAATGGGAGACATATTTTGCAAATTGTTGTTGTAATTTTGTACAAGACACTTCAGTGTTGTCAGAAACTTGAGGGGGGGAACAAAAATTGAGACAGTTTGTGTATTTTTATTGAGAGAAATTTCAATTATCTTGGGTGGAAAGAATGTGTTCATTTCCTGAATACAATTTCGTCCTTACTTTATCATTCATGCACTTCCCTTTTTCCTGCCATCTTTGGAATTGGAACTGGGCTGGTTTGCACAAGAGAATTTGCACTTGAATTACCTCTGTTCAATTATGAACCGAAACTATTCATGAACTATTTTTCACACTAGCACACACATACATACACACACACAGTGCACCTGCTTGAATCTGGCAATGGTCTTAGCACAGCGGGAGGCTGATTAATAGATGAATAAACCGCACTCTGGGATCACAGTGCCTTCAAATCTCAGTGTTGCCACCAAACATTTTAATTTTAAATCTGGGAATTTCACAGCAGCTGTAACAGCAGTGCAGTGGTTTGGACCTGAACATCCTTTTTTTTTTGGGGGGGGGGGGGGGGGGGGGGGGGGGCTATTTAACATTTTTATAAAATAAAATCCAAAGTAAACTAGGAGGGTAGAGGGGAAAGAATATCAAAGTTGGTTGGTTTCTAAGAGGAAAATTCATTTTTTGTCTTTGTTTTACTGACAGTACTGGATGTTGAAACAATTCCAATAATATGCCAAGGAAACTTTCAAACATGTGAAAGAATAAAACATTTCTGATTTCCCTTTGCCTCCCAACAGTCTTCAGATTTCTGCCTTCACAGGATGAAATTATGTCAGCGCCTTCCAAAACCATTGCAAAAAACAATAAGAAAGAGTCAAACAGAGCATACAGTAGTTAAGGTTAGACGAATGGTCATGGTTAATTGAGACCATCTGACAGCTGGTGAGAAATGAATCAGTGTTTGGTTCTGTGCTGCTACACCTCATCTTCTGTTCAAGTCATTGTTCAATTGACACAAGAGGTTGATTGTCAGAACAGTGTTTCCAAACTAAAAAACACGGTACAACTTTGACTTTTAGACAGACGGTTGAAGAAGAAACTAAGAGGCTACCAATATGCTAGCAGCCCTGTAAGGATGTGCCAAACCAAAAACTAATGCTAATATGCACCCAAAGACAATGATGACATGCTTGATGTTTAACTAAAGGTGTTAACTGAAGCTAATGGGAATGTATTGCAGCCATGGTACTAGATGAAATGTTAGAGTTATTGCAATTCATCCATAGGGGACGATGAACGTCTGCACCAAATATCCATCCAGTAGTTGTTCAGACTGGTTTGGTTCAGATTGGAAGGCAGTCATATTAAGGTTTGCAGTGTGGACTTAAAAACACATAAGGGAGTGTAATCCTCCAGCTAAATTTGTTTCTGGGGCAGTTTCCAGAACCACAAAACCCTCAGCTGAAACTAGAGTGAGGTACTGTACAGTGAAAAGGAGAAAGCTTTGTTGTAACAGGCCTTATAAATAGCCCTGGAGTTCCCCCATAACAGGTTTATGAAGAAGAATGAACCAATGAAGCCATCACTAGCATCATAAAGAAGTCAGGCTCGCCGTCTTCTATAAAAGCAGATGAAATGGATCCAGCAGCCAAGAGCTCCTCTTTCAGAGAGGAGAAAATGAAAAACATCAAAGTGAACTCTGAAACTTCGGTCTGTTCCCCTGCTGAACTCCCCTCCCACGTTACCCCCCCCCCACACACACGCATACATGATCAGTTTACAATAATGTGAGTAATGTAATTGCTGCTCTTCTAGCTAAGGTTTCCACCGCGGTGTTCAATTCTCCACAGCAGCAGCGAGACAGGAAACGACATTTGCATTTCCTGTGCTATGGATTAGTGAGCGAGCGGGGCCTGGCGGTATAAAAGCCGAGCTTTTTCCAATACGTCAAGCTGAAGCCATTTAATTACTGAGACCACAATTATCTTTGGCTTTTATGGGTTTCCTCCTTTTGTTTGAAATAAAGTATGCTGCCTCAGGCTCCTAGCTGAGGGGAGCAGCTACATTAACAGCAGGTTAGTTACAGATGCAGGAGATTTCTGTGGTGTGATGCATACACACTTAGCCTAATTAACACGTTAGAGCAATACATCCATTAACAGCATGTGAACTTTGACCTTTATGGAGGGAACAGACTTACTGTCTGACAGAGTCAAGTTCCTTGCACACCGGCCACAGCTATCACCATTATTTCTACTATATTTAGTCAACAATTATATGAAAGGGTCAATGAGTTCACCACTTTGATCAAAACTGGAATATCTCTACAACTATAGGATGGATTATCATGTCATGGTGCCCTCAGGATAAATTCTACAGTGGTTTGGTAATGCAGTGTTTTTCAACCTTGGGGTCGGGACCCCACGTGGGGTCGCCAGGAATTCAAATGGGGTCGCCTGAAATGTCTAGTAATTTTTTTTTTTTTTTTTAAGTATATTTTTTGGGCATTTATGCCTTTATAGATAGTACAGTTGAGACAGACAGGAAACGGGGAGGCAGAGAGAGGGGGGATGACATGCAGCAAATGGCGCCCGACGCGGGACTCGAACCAGGGCCGACCGCAGCGAGGACTGTGTCTCTATACATGGGGCGCCCGCTCTAACCACTACGCCACGCGAAGCCCCTGAAATGTCTAGTAATTGATAAAAAAAAAGATTACTGATAAAAATATTTTTTAACTAATTATCATACTTTTTAGAAAACACCACACACAATCTTAAACAACTGTATTCTATACTTTCACTTTCTTGAATATAAATCGAGTTCAAATAAAATGCAGCAAATATCGGAGCTGGCGCGTCTTGATTGACAGGGTTGCCAGACATTTGATGTCAAAATGGGGTCACGAGCCAAAAAAGGTTGGGAACCACTGCCCTAATGTCATCATGAGGTTTAGTTTTTAGTTATTGTTTACTTTGTTTTTGTTTTTTACAGTTGTTCATGCAATATGTTGTTTTCTGACTTGGAAAACATGATAGCATGATCACATTATCACTGAGGGCCTGTTAGAAAGCTAATGTTAGAATTCACATCCAAACATCCACTGTGTGTCATTTAGTACTTCAGGTTGGTGAAACAGGCAACAGCGTTTAACCCTCACCCCGGATAATGCAATGCATAAGCACGGTCAATTTGTATAATGGACACTTTATAAAAGCTGTACTTAGGATTTATGTTTCATAGCAGTTCCTTCTCTTCCATCCATCCATTCATTGTCTATACCAGTTATCCCCGCAGGGTTGTGGACAGGTCACAGGTCAATCACAAGTAAGACATATAGAGATGAACGACCTCACACACTCTCATTCACACCCATGGGGGAATTTAGAGCCACCAATCAACCTACTGTAGGGCAGCCAGAGTAACCAGAGAAGACCCACACGGGCGCAAAGAGAACATACAAACTCCACCCAGAAAGGCCTCAGTGCCCCGGAATCAAACCCTGACCCTTTTTGCTGAGAGGTCGTGAAATTCACTGAGCTGTTTCGAGAAGTGTTGAAAATGTGTTTCCTGTGAAATGTCCTTGTTTCACTTTGAGGATACGAGCTCACTGTTGTTGTCAGATGGAGCAGCCATGGAAAAAAGAACAACTCATTTGCTTAATAATGACTGGGTCACATTCAATTTGATTTCAAGGTGTCCACTTATTCTACAGTGAAAGTGTAAGACAATATAGTCACTTCCATACCATTTACTTCACTTTATGTGTTGTGGACTTCAGTATACCGCTCCATTAAATGCATCTCTTACCATTACCAACCCAGGAGATTTCACTGCAGCAGTGAGGAAATATTCAATTTATTTGAGCAGAATAAACCCCAGCAGTGAGCTGTAAACTCCAGCTATCTTAAATTAGATTGAAAAAAGGCATCTGCTTCACTCGAACCACTAAACAGGATGATGCCACCAGCTGTCACACATCTGTGTAAGGTTTTACAATCTATTGTGCAACATTATGGAGGGAAATATATCAACACTGCCCTGGGCAATGGATGAAATATTAATCTGAGCAATGCAGAGTGTAACCAAAACAAGCCTTCAGTGAGTAATGACTGTGCTGCACATTTTCTGATCTTGTATCTCAGAGGAAAGAGTTTATTGATAAATGATTAAGATACATTAGCGTGTTATACACTTAATTCCACTAGTGAAAGCTGTAAAATGACTTAATCTATGCGGGAATAGTCTGCTATTTTACTCTGACGGTCATGAGCTACAACATGTAAGCTTCATATCAGCATGTGGAATTTAAATCAAGACCTATCATGTGTGTGTGTGTGTGTGTGTGTGTGTGTGTGTGTAGTTGAATATAAACCCAACCAGAAGATGCACTTCCAGACATTCTCTCTTAAGTGTAAATTCAGATCTTTTCAAGCTGCGCTGAAGACGCTCAAACTGCTGCTCTATGAAGTGTGAGCTCAGAATCCGCTAATTCACCACACACCATGCTGACACTGTTCTTACCACAGGATTATTGCTCTGTGATAATACTTCCAAAGCTTCTGTAGCTTCTTTGTTTCCTCTAGATATACAAACATTGCAAGTGACAGGACTGAAGTTTGTTTTATTTTATTTTTTTGTTTTTTTCCAGTAATGTAGCCTTTGCCTCCTGCAATTCTTACTCTATTATTCCTGCTTCTAACAGCCATCATGGACACTACAACAACCCGAGGCAATGAACTGCTACTGTCGGTTGAAACACATTCAAGAAAATCAGCGTAAAATTGCAGTTGTTTCACTATAATTTGAGCGGAGGGGTGTCTGACAGCAAAGTTCACAGTAGTGAATAAGTTCAACAACAATACCAGACTAAAATATTTATGTAAATATGACAGAAGCTTCTGAGTATTGATTCTGATTAGATTCTTTTACAACTGAATTGTTTATTGCCGCATCTTAAAACAGCATTTTGACAGTCTTTTTGGATAATTACTCACATCCAACGTTATTAGAGACATTTCCACTTACCATAAAAAAATGAAACAATTGGCTCCTATACAAAACACCTCCCAAATCTCCTTCACAGACACCCAAACTGGATAGTGAACTTTGTAGCGGGTAATTTTGTGTCTCTTTGAGGTTGTTTTGTATAGTTTTCTGTAGTTTTTTCTTTTGCTTTGTCTTTTTGTAGTTGTTTTGCATTACTTCTTGGTTAACTCAGGCCCATCGGGCCCCTAAACCTTTGGGCCCCTGGAGCTGTGCCTGATTGGCCTGTGCTGTAATTCTTGCCTGGGTGTAATTAATAACATCATTGTGTTAGCACTGTTCCATAAATATGTCCCTGTAAACCAGTTCACTAGCATCAGCACCATTAAACTTGCCATAGAAAGGCACAGGTGTATCCATTAACATTAATGATGGCCCTATTTAATTTAGTATCCCAGCACGGCACGCCATTGAGTAGCTAAGCATGTTTTATATTACTAAAGCTCTGCTACTGGAACACCTAATGAATGCATTGTTAGTTTAGTCAAAATGTGGGCAGCACTTTTGCCTCTCAGCAAGAAGGTTGTAGGTTTGATTTCCGGGCTTGGGGCCTATATGGACTTATGCCTGCATCTCCAGGTTCTCCATCTTCCTCCCCACAATCCATGCCATGCACATTAGGTTGACTGCCAACTTTAAAATTGCCTGTGGGTAATGCGAGTGAGTGAATTGTTAGTTTCCATCTTTACATAGAATAGCCACTATGGGTGTAGTCGGTTGGGTATCGCCATAGCTCCATGGTAAAACTTAAGTAGTATAGAATAGAACAAGGGGAAGTTCAGTCGCTTTTCCGCTGTTTTGCTAACCCTCATCCCAGCCATGTGCATTTGTTTTCAATGAAGTCGGCAAGAAAACAATCCAAGGAGTAACAGATAACGTTATTTATCATATACACATTACTATGTGTATATTTGTGTAGTCTTAACTGTCCTAAACAAGAGGTTACAGGTTACAGAGTGCGTTTGTGTGGAAACTAGAAAGTCTCCATTCTGCCGGTAACAAGTTACAAGACATTCATTTAACCATGACAAGCTGTTAAATGATTTTTAAAAAATGTAGCAGAGTTAAGGTAAAAATGTTGCATAGTTGCTCTTTAAACTCCATGTCTGTTTCTCCATCACCAGACAAAACAAGATACAAACCAACAAATACACACTAATACACTGTAGAAAAACAATCCAAAGAAGCTACAGTACAAACTCACACGAGTACTTGCATACACTCTGCCAATGCATCATTCAAAATGTTATATTTCTAAGATTATATTACATGGATTTCCATGTGGCACTGAATGATCAAAATTCACTCTGAAGGTGAAACATGGTGAGGTGCAGAATCCATTACTACCAACATTATTCCTTGGGACATTCAGCAGTTTCGACTCATTAATTGAATTATCCTTGCAGACAATGGACAACCAGCTGTACCACCTGAGCAGAATCCTTCAATTAAAAACTGAAAGCACCACTGTTGAACTTTCAAGGCTGTAGACCTAGCAACAGTAGAGATATGCTGTCAGGAAAAAAGTAGATTGAATTTCACTTTTTTTTCTCCCTCAAGTGCAAACAGCCTGTGTGCTGAGTTACCACACAATTCCTTATTATTTTGTGCCCATGAGATTTCTTCCTTTCCTTTTTTCTTTTCTTACAACACTTCACCTCCATCAGACTCCATTCTCACTGGCCCCTGTTCATTTAATTGTAATTGTAATAATGTTAAAGTTAGCCACACTTAAAGCCAATGGCTGTAAAATTAATCCAAAGCTCATAAGGCTGTACGGGTTACAGTATTGTTCACCACTGAAGTAATTGGTTCACCCTTGGTAAAGTGTCTGGAAATTAACTCTGCTTGCCTTGCTGAATCTCATTTGGCTTACGAGCATTATGCATGGACTTCTAAAAGTGTAACAGACCTTGGAGGTCACATTCATAGTACTATGTGCCCTCCTGATCTGTTATCAATAATAATGTCTGCAGGAAGAGTAAGAGGAAGCATGAGTCAGTCACCTATAGAAGAGGCTTGAGTAAAATATAGTATTTCTGAGCTGTGGTGTGCATTGAAACATGAGCATAGAGTATAGTTAAAATCTATAATTATTAGTGTGACTGCTGAAGCAGTCACACTATTGTTCTTCTGTTTGGCCATTTTCTTCCGCCTTTTTACGGTCTTCTTCTAGTCCTTCATACTTTGTGCTATTTCAACAATTCATATATCAAAACGTGCAGCTTTTTTTGAACTTTATCGGCATTACTTTTCTCTTTTTAACTCTTTATACTTTTTAAAATATTTAACTTTTTCTGATTTTTTTCAGCTTTATAATGTGTGTGTGTTGCGTCTAACGAGCAGAGCCAGAGTGGTGTCAGAGTGGAGAGAGGCAAAAAAACATTCTAGAGTTTTTCTGGCTAAACTGTCAGCACGGCCACAAATTAAACTCTAGACAAATTATTTTCTCCAGTTTTGTAGCCACACTTGTCTTCTGGCTAAAATTCTGGTCAAAAATGCAAAGAGACTTACATAATAATTTAAAATATTTTTTAAATGCAGCCAGGGAGCTCTCTGCTCTCATACAGCTCAATGCATTTTTTTCACAGCAGCAGGAGAAGGAGCTCAACTTTGTAACTTGCTGTTAAGTGCTTTTTAAATCATTTTAATTCACCAAAAAATAGTCACAGGTCACAAAAAAGTCATCTTCTTACTTGGTGTGGCTAATTTACTCATTTCTCTTTATTTTAAGCATCATTGAAAAATCTCACATTCATCAAAGTCTCAACCTCCCTTACTCATAACTCTGTCTGTAGTCCAGTTGGTAAGATGTCCGCTTGCCAACCCCAAGGTCACTAGTTCGAATCCAGGCTGAGCAATCTTGTTATGTTATGTTGAATTCTGCTCCCCTCCATCACCCTCAATTGGTTACAGGTGGTCGTTAAGAGACGCATTAATTGCTAGTGCCACCATTTGCAGCACATCATCAAATTACAATGGCAACATGCTTTAGTCTGTGCTCTCTGTGGCGAAGTGGCAGAGTAAAGGTTTACTGATCATGAGGTCATGGGTTCGATTCCTGCCTCATTCATGTAGTACTTTCTGCTAGAGACTTCATTCAAATTCTGTTTTGTAGACAAACTTCTAATGGCTCATTTATGATGCTTTTATAAAGACCCACTCCCGTGAAAATCGTGTTTTTTGAGCTTTTCACATGTTCCTGTGGCATTTTTCTTGTGTTAGAGCACATATCAGCAGAAAAGGAAGTGCAAAATTGCATTTCTGAGTTTTTCTGCCTTCAAACTGCTGTGAACCAATGGCAGACTCAAACTGGCAGTTTCAGGGAGACTGGAGCTGACGTGTCACAGCTCCAGGGGAGGGCACTAGTGCTACAAGCTGCCGCCCCGTTCTTCATCTGGCTCAGAGGTGAAAGGCTTGGCAGCTCAGTGTAGCTGTCAAGGTATAATAGGTATAGCTCACCTGGTAGAGCAGCTATCACTGTGAGCAAGGACTATGCTCCAGTCTGTGATCGAATCCTAGTGTAGAGTTTTACACTAAATGCGCTGAATCTGTAATTATACAATGTCCAGCTGTCAGCAACCGGGGGGCAAAGTCAAAGTCTTCTGACCATGAGATTGTGGGTTCAATTCCTACCTTGGTCAACCATTTGTATGGTCATCACTGCTTGCACTATTTTTACAAAAGTGTCCTCTACTTACTTGTTGTGGTTAATTTCTGCACTTTCCTTACTTTTTTTTCTAAGCAGAAGCCAGTGATCCTCTTATAAAAGGTTTTCTTTGCCCCTCATATACTGTCTCTGTCTGTAGCCTAGTGGTTAGCTTGCTGGCCTGACGACCTGAAGGTTGCTGTTTCAAATCTTGCCTCAACAACAATTATAGTGAATTATTTTCCCAGTCGTCCTCTGTTGACTTCTGATAACTTGCTTCATGTTGAAACTGCTGCTCTCAGCCTAAAATTCACAGAAATTTTCATTCTAAGTCATTCAAGCTTGACTCTCAAGCTTTCTTGATGTTGACAGTGTGCAGATCATTAACAAACAACAGTCTCTGCAACTGTGTGTGCACTGTGGCCTAGAGGCAGAGTGGAAGTCTAATGACCATGAGATTGTGGGTTCGATTCTGACCTTGGTCAAACATTTGTATGGTGATCACTGCTTGCACTATTTGCTAATTCTGCAACAGCGTTCAGTTGCTATCAGCAGTCACACCATTTCCATTCTTGGAAATGCTTTTTCTAGTTAGATATATAATGCTTTTTGGACATCTGAGGGCTCTTGAGTGCTCCTCACTGGTAATTTAGGCAAGAGGTGGTTCAATGTGTAATGTATGGTGGCAAGGGAGGGCAAAGTATGACTGGCACATAGGCAACACCTCAGGGGAACTGACGACCCACTCACCATCTCCTCGATGTAGGTCAGACTTTCTATTCTTTGTGATTGTTGGTCCATTATGGTGTTTAGCTGAGGGGTTAGGAAACAGGAACACGGCCACAAAAGCCCCAAAGAAAATGTTATGTGCTTGGAGCAGAAGCTGCTTTTATAGGAGGGCAGGCAAGGGAAAAGAGTGAAGGTACAAACCAGGGCATCATGTGGAAATACACAGAGAGGACACAGTGTACTACTTATTGTATGTTTGCTGAAATGTAACCATTGCTTGGTGTTGCAGTCGTAACTCTATTCTGCCGGTTTTCGCTGCTTCATTGTTGGCCTTGAATGACTTTTTTCAGATATTTTCAAATGAATCCTCATTCCACAACTTACTTCACAGTTGGCAGCCAGGCAGCGCTGCTCCTGGATATGTGCATGGGGCCAATTCCAAAAAAGTAATTAAACAAATGTTTTCATCACAGTAACATTAACACTGCAATGAGTGCAGCTTTCATCCAATGTCCAATTATCCATTGGTTCAAACATATATATTGCAGAAATACAGTATGCATGTTTGGCAAGTCAATTATCCAAGGACTCATTACATTTCCATTGTACTTCATTACAGTTTAGTCATTATAATTGTTTCATTTGTGGAAGTGGGCATTATTACTGTATTTGTCATGTAGCCATTAAGGTTATTTTTAGTGTTAGTGTTGTAAGATTAGTGTTTCATAAATCCTTCTCGGCTGGGAACCACAGGTCCAGGACATTCAAATAAATAATCAATCAATCAATCAATCAATCAATACAGGATGTACAATAATGTATTGTGACCAATACTGACTCCCATAAATAAAGGTGTAAATGTACAACTTGAAATATGTTTTGAGTTAAACCTAAATGATGATTAACATACAGGGCCCTAGTTTCTTGGCGCAGCGCAGGTTGCGCAAGGTAGCGCAGCCGGTCTAATGCAAGTTTCGACCAGCGCAGCCTAGTGCAAAGTCAGATTGGAAGATTGGTAGATCGCGCTGCGCTGAGATAGGCGTGGCCGCGCAGCAGGGGGAGGCGTCACAGATTCAGCTTGGTGCAGTGGAAGTTTTGTGCGAAAATGTCCCGCCGAGGTTGCGCTGAAAGCTCGCCACCTCCAACCAGGTCTACTCTCAGCGCAGGGCGGAGCGCAGCAGGTGCAGTGGAAGTTTGGCTGACTGACCTGCAGTGCACACATGTCACCAAGACCTCACAGGCAGATCTCCACAGTTCCAGACACATTTCAATGCAATAAATATCCACAATAACCACTATTTAATGCAACTAATGGAATCAACACGTGAATTTATATCTATATAGATTGTCCGGTCACATCTGACGTCAGATCAAAGCAGAGATCAAAGGCTGTGGCACGCGTAAAGGAAACTCCACCTGAATTAACACAGCAGGGACGAACTGGCACTGAAAAGCAGCTGTGGATGTCCCAAGAGCAGGACTGAGGGTGGATGACTGCATGTCGCTGCTGTGTTGAGACTACGCACTGCCGTTGTGATGATCGGCTTTATTTATTTATTTACTTATTAATTCATTAGCGCCAGCGACCGCGTCACGCAGCCGTAATGAAAAACAAAACACAAATCATCATCTCTCTTAGTCCACCACAACAGCCTCGGTATCAGATAGTCAGTATATAGCCTACTACAGTATACTCAGCATCTCTATCACAGAGAAAAAAGAGAGGAGGACAAAGAGAGAGAGAGCGAGAGAGAGCGCGTCCTTTACGCTGATTTATGTTGTGATTAGTGTAGGCTACACCTCTCATCTGTCTTACACAGGGAATAATAAATTGAAATGAATAAATGTGAGTTTCTTCATTAGTTTATTAGTTGTTGTTTCTTACACTGAGCACCGGTTCTCAGTGTATCAGATCAAACCTGATTAAGTATATTAGTAAACTCATTATTCAGCCACTCTGAGCTCGGACCTCCGGACCAAAACAGCTGTTTCCTCCTGGGAGAGGTTCGGCCTCTGGCGTCGCTGTCTCCTCCGTCCATGTCAAAGTATAAAATGACAAACTTGCAGCGCGCATCACCCGCGGCGCAGTTAAAGGTGAGGAGAGGAGCTCCTTTGATTGGTGAAGATCCGAATCGGCTGTGTTAATCCCACTTCTCCTCCTCCTGTCTCCCTCCCGCCCTCTCTCCTCCCTCTTTGCCGTTTGCGCCGGGAGGAGGGACGAGGGGAGGGATTGCGCTGGTCTAAGTCAGACTGCGCTGTCCAGCAAACTTGCGAAATGGACCTGGGCCACACCCCGTTGGCGTGGCGAAGCTGCCCTGAGGTTAGACTTCACCCGGTCTACAAAACTAGGGCCCAATGTCTCTAAAATGTTCACCAACATCATATTTCTACCAGAATATCCAATCTTGCCATATAATATCTGTTCCAACCAACATTACAGCTGTATTTTACATTCAGCACTAGTTTAAAGGTAGATGAGTAGTAGGTGACCCTGGAAAAATGATTTCAGCAGGCTACATTTTGAAAATACACAATTCAAAAGTCAATGCCCCTTTCTTTAGAAGCTCTCTCTGAAGCCACGCCTCCATAGCACAGGAACGCGCAATGCTTGTTCTTTTCCGCCATACTGTAATGTTGCTGCAACTGTTTCGTTGAATTCAGCAAGCTAGCATAATCTCTGGATCTGGTGTCGTCTTTTCTGTATCGTAAATCATTGAGGACTCAAAGCAAGTGCCCGATTGAGAGGGGTATGTGCAATGCATGTCCAATGCCACATTAAAAGAGCATAATAGGCCCCCTTTAATGATTGGTTGCAAGGGTGTGAAGAGGATTTCAAGCAATACAGTAAAAAATGCTCCAGGATGATATCCTCCCCTACCCTGATAAGAAATACTCACACAAGATATATTCAATAATTTTCCTAATCTACCACTATCATTAGCCAAATGCTTTTGGTTACTACGCTAATCCTCCTGAGAAGGTCTGTCAACGAATTTCACTGTTTGTTTTGTTTCCTTCAGTAAGTTAAAGATTAACTATGAGAGGACCTAAAGAGGATCTAAACTTAAAGTAGTCATAGTCGCATAACCAAACCATAATTACAGCATTGTCACATAAGGAAATTGATTTATCTTTCAGATTAGGAGGGAACAGAAAAGTTAACCAGTTGTACTGATGGAAGGTTCAGATCAGAAAATGCCTCTGGGTGAAAAACTGGGCCATGGTTAAAAGACAGAAACACTGGCAATCAATAGGACACTGGAGACAAACAGCCGTCTCCTTCTTCCTTTGTTGACCCATCCGTCCTGCCCACAACCACAACCTTTTCTGCCTTTGCTCCTCATGGACAGAAAGCGTAGCGATTACATGTGAATGGTCTCTCTCGTTTCAATTCAGAAATATGTGATTTTAGACTCTTGAGCTCAAACAAAGGCAGCCAGTCTCCCAGCTGCCTCTGATACAAAGACTGCAGAAAAAAGGCAGCAAAGTAAACAAGAAAATGTTAGAGCAACACCAACACACAAGTCAGGGGGGTTTTATAACTTTTGTATGACAATCCCTCAGAAGATATGATTGCATTTTTCATATTCAGTCACAGATAGATACAATGGCAGCATGCATATTGGAAGGAGCTGTTTTTATCAGTTGGCCTTCATGCAAATTGGTAAAGCTTGTCAACAAATTAAGGGCAAAGATCTACAAACGTAGAGGTCATGATGTCAGAAACCAGGAAATTATCACAAAGAATTGAAATAGCTGGATACGTCCTTTAAACGTTTAGCCTCAAACATTTACTTTGTCCAGCCACTGCCTAATGAGTGTGGGTTTTGGCTCAATGGGAGCACCCCTAATGAATACCTAATGAGCCGTGTCTCTACAAATCGGCTTTCACAGCAAATCTCCTGGTTTCCCTGGCTCACATGAGAGTCTGAAAAGATCAGAGACGACGACTACTGATGGGTGGCTTTAAGATGAAAGATCAGACGCTACTAGCCTTTGACCGTTCAGTTTGCCATTTGGCTAATTCAGCATCACTCCCAATGCTCACAACTGGGTTGCTAATGATAGACACCATGTTCAAGGAGTTTTGTGTTTACTTTGGTCTCAAACCGGTGATGTGTTTTTTTTTATAGGAACCTCTGCAACTCCCAGACAGTCTTCTGTCTTACTTTTGTTTACCAAGCAAACTCAGGGCTGACTGCTCTTAATATAGCATCAAACCAACACCATAAAAGTAAGAAAAAAATTACTCATACCCAACTCTGGCGGATCCCTAACATTGTCTGCAGTCTGGGAAGAATAAAATGTGTGAAATAAATCAAAGTTGTTTTGCATGGATAAAAATACGCTGTTATCTGACTTCTCAGTTGCAGTCTTTGACCTGTGGGATATTTACACTTCAAACGTGTCTACCTTCCAACAGACGTTATTCCTGGCGGGTCTGGGGTCCTCCGAGCACAGGTTAGACCCCTTGAAGAAAATAAGGCAGAACTGTTTGGATCATCCATCCTCTCTGTGGATTGACTGTGCTACAAAATAGCCCATCCAAGGTGGGGGAAAGAAAATGGATGTAGGGTGCACACGCTGCTTGGAGAGGGTTCTAAGAACTGACAGACCTTGTAGTTCATCAAACCAACATTATTTCCTAACATCTAACCTATGTGCTTTAAGAGTGTTATTTCGGCCGACATATTGCTTAGGTAGCAGATCTCTGCAGAGTGTTATGTTTTCTTGCCTAACACAAAGATGAGAGTATTAGCAGTCGACTGCCCGTCTCAGATGCCATTATGACTCTCAGAGGAGCCATTACAGGATGGAGAGAGGCAGCAGCGAGGAGGAAGATCGGCATTATTCACCTGAAACAGCAACAAGTGAGGAACATCAATTATGCCGACAGAGGTTCGGTCGTCTCAATGTACTTCAAATGGCAGGGTAACAGGGGCGAATTGTTAGCCTATTAATGGTAATGAGCTTCATCTCACAAGTGGCTAAATATAAAGACACACGTTTCAATCTATTCTCCAGAGGTCCTTGTTTTCCCTGCATGCCTGCTCTGCATGGAAAGTCATTTGCTCTTATGTTTTTTTTTTCTCCCCTTTTCCTTTTAGATGGCATTATTCATTCATAAAGCAGTTTTCAGTTTCACTGGGGACATTAAAGCCCAGAAATATCAAGCATGAGAGAGCTTATGATGAGAAGTTTGGCAGTTTGAATCCCAGTTCGGCTGCTTAAATTCATTAAGGAGAACTTTGACTGCCCTTAAAATGCACTGTTAAAGTAATTCATTCAGTGAATGTGCATTATGCAAAAGAAAGTTGTTATGATTTTTTTTATCGCCAATTCTTCTTTGCTGGTATCTACATAAAAGTCAAGGGATTGGCTAAGAATACAAGTCAAGATCCCTGGAGCCACCACTACTCCAGCTGAAAAATCTATAAGACGTTAGCAGATTTCCATTCTTTCATATTTGAGGTGAATGCAAAAAAAACAACAACATGTATCACTTTGAATTGTATCACAGTTTCTTTAATTTACAGCTGCATGTTTATGATCTGATGACAGCGATAAATGTTTGGAATATGCATGGGAATGCCTTCAGGTTAATGCTGTTACTGTAGCTTTGACATGTAAAATGCAGAATTTCACTATTATCCTCAGACCGACTTATTGATTAAATAGATAACAACAATGAATTCTGTTAATTACAATATCCCTTAACAGTGAAACGTATTTCCCTGCACATGTTTCTAAGATCAACTAATGTATTTTTTCAACAATGTTGCCTTCATAATTTGCTAAAACCCTGCCCACTCAGTCTAGGCCCTCAGGCTTGTGTTACCATAACTTTCCATTCCTGCATGTTACATATTTATCACTTTTTATGATAATAATAATAATGGGTCCTTAGTGTCATAAAGACATAGACAAAATCAGCCTCTTGTTTTCTAGGTGGTCCTCAAACCCTGGCACTGCTCTGACTTTAAGTTGCAGTTCCTGCATATTTGTGCTGCTAGTACCATCAACACTGAGGTGCTTGAGTGATGCTCTTATTGGCCTAAAGTTGACGCCTTGTCATTTCCAGGGTCAATTAGGATACATGGGGGCTGACTTGAGAGGTGTAACAATGTAATCTCACAAGGCTTTGGCTTCTCAGCAGGAAGTCAGATGATGAAGTGATATACTTCCCATGTCAAGCTGCTTTTAGGCTAATGCAACTTCTTGGTGCCTAGTTTTAGAGATCCTTAAGCCTCCAGGTTCTTTCTTTCTGTAACACCCGAGGGACTGCTTCTAACTCTAATGGATGTAGCTGCAACAAAGGAGAGACTGTGGCAGATCCACAGTGGTAGCAGTCAATAGGTATATCCCTGTCTGGAGCGCTGTAGCCTGCAGCAGGTGCAGAAATTCCCTCATCAACAAGACAAATTGAACACTAAGGAGCTGTGTTTTTGCTGCTTTAAAATCTGCACTCTCTGTACTTTTCGAGGAAAGTACAAAAAGGTTGGCTCTGGGTAGATTTTTGTCATTGACGCTCCTTTGGGAACAGAGGCAAAAGCTTTCATCCAGGGGAGGCGCCCTGGGAGTACCAGGGGAGGTGAGAGCCCTCAGGGGAAATAAGAAACAAAGAACAGGGGAGATCTTAAATTATATCCAGCACTGAGCAACGAGGTGCAGTCCATATTCAGTAGGTCACACCGACTTTTCAAGCCAAAAGGACGGTTGTCCTTGCTCTGCCAGCTGCACTCTACGCCTTTATGTGCGTTTGCAGGCATCTGAACGTATGCGCGTGGGAGGTGAATCTTCTTTGATACTGAATGGATTAGAAGGCAGGAGAGCTGAATGCCACTCCAGCGGCGTCAGCGAGAGGAGAAGATCCTTGACATTATCGTATCACTCACATTAAAGTCATCATCATCAGAACGAAATGTCACAGTGAAGGAAAACCAACAATCCCTGTAAAACGTGTAACCTTTTTGCTGTGCATGATCAGTGTTTCTTTCCGACTCCTCCCTCACCCAACCCCCCACACCCCCCCGCTGAGTATTTTCTCCGCAGTCTCTCGGTCACAGAGGCCTTGTCTTGCAAATTTTCCTGACATTTTGGAAATGCGATTAGGTGGGATTTTTTGCCATCCGTGCCAAACATACCTCTAAATCACATTACGCACAACGCAGTAAACAAGCTTCCACGTTAGACTGAAGATCAGCGTTGGGAAAAAAGAGCGCAAATACGTTTTGATGTCCACATGTTTTTTTTCTCTCCACAGAGAGATTGACAATAAAGCATGTAGAGCTTGAGCCCCTGATTTTTATTTATTTATTTTTTGACACCACTGTGGCCCACAACAAATGTGATCTCTCTGTGGTTGACACCTTCCAAGAGTCAAAGAGACACATATCAAAGACCCACAAGAAGTGGGGTGCTTAAAAAAAAAAGACTTGAAAAGAATTCATCCGCATAAAGTTCAAAGGCGCTGTTGTATTTTTTTTTCCTGCTCTTCTGTGGGAACCAACTTTACCTTACCATAGTTGGGATTTCTATATTTAGACTGCTTGTGCCATGAGCAATTGGGGGAAGTGTACAGTAGATTGTGTGTAGATGTTCCTTAATTGAAAACAAATCAGAAGAAAAGAGATGACTTGTGAAATAAGAGCAACCCATTAAGAGCCAGACGAGGGCAGCTCAGTGTCAACACCAATCAGTAATGATGGATAAATGGAAGGATAAATGAATGAGAAAAACATAATTAATGACAATCATGACAGGCTTTTCTTTTTCGTTGTGCATGCAAGACAAGCAGACTGGCGCAGTGTGCAGACAAAAGCTTAATAGGCATCCAGATGTGTATTGGCATTGTTCCCTCCATGATCCATGGTATTGATGGTGATTGTCCATAAGCCTCTGATGCACAGATCAATGGTCTCCCACATGAACTAATTAGGATGGCTTTTTATTCACAGGTACATTGTATAAATACCACCTTAATGCTGCAGTAGCATGGAATCATGGGATGAAAGTTAATTTTTTAAAAGTGCATTGGCTGACCTTCACTTTCACAATACAAAGGTCCCGGGTGTCATCCTCAAGGTGTCCATCCCCAGTGTCCAGTATGATGTCATCACATGTCTATCTTTGAAGGAGGAACTGGTTGATGTTGCAAAGCATTTGTAGTGATATTTTGATATAGAGGCCAAAGTTGCGGTTAGAAGAACTGCCCCTATTACTTTGCTGTTAAACTGCAGTGTAGCGCAGCTAGCAGGAGGAGAGCTAGGTCAGGTCTGCACAGATTTTTCTCAGATTTTTTCCTATAGTCGCACTCGGGGACCTAGAGCTGTACAGCGTTACTTAGAAAATGACCGGAATTCTCCTTTAAGTCCAATATCAAATATTTCTTTTAGCTCTGTTTTTAGTCTCCACCACCACCTCCTGTGGGAAATGTCTGGTTCTTTAGCTGATAAATGCTCCACTGTGTTCACCAGCTGGTCTAACTGTGCATGTCTACTGAGCAGTGGCTCTTTAGAGCTTTTTCACAACGACCACCTGCTGGAGTCAAAAACAAACCTAAAAGAGTGGTGATAGGGAGGCAAAAAAGTGAAGCTGTCCGCTGGAGATCTGGACCAAGAAGGATTTTGTTGCATGAAATCATCTAAATATTAATGAGATATAGGAAGATGTGGAGTTTGGAAGACACTGCCACACATTGTTGAAAACAGTGAATAATGCAATTGTTGTACACGATTTGTTATCTTCTTACTTTATGAAACAACAAATGTGATTTTAAAACACTGAGATTTCCATATATAGACTTTTTCCTTCTGTTTACATCAGTATAATCAGTAACTTCCCACAGGATCTCATTACAACAAAGAACCAACTGGAACTGTAAATGCAAATTATACACTCTAGGCAATAATGTATGCTTATTTGGTCAATAAAGATCTCTGGCAAAAGCCTGCACACACATCAAATGACTGTTTATTATTCAAACGCATCAAAATCCTGATGTGATTTGGAAACAACAAGTGAATACAAAACAATACATAATAAGATATTATTTTTTACAGTTGACACTTACTCTTAAACCATGAAGTCAAACAGGGACATGCAATCTCAGTCAGCCCAACAGGTGACATGTTATGTATGGTGTTTGCTTTAGTAGTGATAGCATCCGAGCAGTGTTAGTGTGTATCCTACTGTATGTATAAAATATGCTTGATTTTTTTTTTTTAGTCTGCAACAGAGAGAACCCACACAGCCACATGAATATATTCCATTTGATACTCTCTGGGCTGCTTGATCTTGATCCTCTGCCTGTTTTCCTGTGCTATGAATATATTGCAAGGACACAAAAGAAAAATAATTTTATTTTTTGGGGAAAACACTGAGCTGGATGGAAAGCGAGGGAGGAGGGGGGGATAAGAATGGCTGAGGAGGGGAAGGCCATGGTATTATCAAACTTTTATAAGTAGTTTCTTTTCTCTTTTTTTGGGTGGTGGGGTGGGGTAGGGATGGGTGTGGGGAGGGATGGGGAGGGGGGTTGAAAGTAGGACACAGTTTTATCATTTTGTTCCAAAGCTGGCAGCTGTGACAGTGGTTACGAATAGTTATCAAGCCACCAGCAACTCAATATATTGCACATAACATCCTGGCACATCTTCACCGGCGTTTGTTTACTGCCAACTCCCGCAGGAAGAAGGTATCATCTTTGATTACATGTCCACGTGGAGATATATATACAAGGTATTTGTGTAGACATTTCATTTAAGCACCCACATGTCAATTCTGAAACATCTCACACACAGAAAATATGTTATGTAAAATAGAGTTTTTCCACATTCCTGCCCACAGCTGTACGCTAATCCTATCAAAGTGAGTGTGACAGAGGATGTTTTCACGGTGATTGAGTCCATATGAACACAGCAGCTCTGAGCCTAAACTTGTCAGGCAAAGAACAACATATCACTGTTAGAAAAAGCAGAATTTATTCCAGTATTGTGTCTTAACATTATACTTCTCTTTAAAACATGTTTTTTTTTCCAGTCACTGAAAATAAAAATATCCCAAATAAAATAACTTTTCGTAAGATTTAACTTTTCAAAAATTGATTTTCAAAATGTGCAATTACACGGTTAGGACATAACAAAGACTATGCACTGCAGAAATAGAAATTAACCTTTTATAGGGATGAAGACATGGAAAAATAAAGTAAAGAAAAATAAATTTAATTCAAATAACTTGTTTATAGACCCCAAGGAATGTCATATCAAGCACATCTAAATTAGTTACTGTGTTTAAATCTACATTGATGAATGTTATAGCGTTCATTTTTTGTTACAACTGTTTGAGAGTTGTTAAATAGACTTCATGATTATACTGGAAGATACATTTTATGCTTCTTTTGAGTTATTATTATCATTTAGAAATCCTTTGTCTCAGCTTTTCTGAAGGCTGCAAAATACATGACAAATCCTGGTTCCTTTAGATCTGATATGTGCTTTGCACAGCTGTAAACTCATGAGGAGATAATGGGATGCCGACGCTGCTTCCTAATCTGGTTGTTTCTCAAATAACCTGCTTTGTGCAGGTGCAAGTGAACACCATAAACTAAAAGTTCATCGTCGCAGAACAAATGAGAAACCCTGGTTGAAATAAATGTATTTCTCTTATAATAAGCAGGCTGCTGTGACATTGAAATGTCTTATTCCTCTGAGACACCATCTGTGTGCACTCATAGTCACACTGTGTTATGAGTGCATTTTGGTTTCAACTGAAAATATTGCACCAACTATTCATAGCACCATAATTTATCTTCCCTCAATTAACCTCAATGAGGTTATAGTCAAAGACGGAAGAGGAACACTCAAAGATTACATAAAAAGACTTTTGTTTCCACAACACAGTGGAGAGACTTAGTCACAGGCAAATCAAAGCCCCTGTAAACACAAGAATAAGACCACGACCCCTCGCTTGGTCACATCATCAGAGCCACCATAAAATGAATTTCCTAAAATGGATCAGAAACAAACAACATGTGTGTTTCTGTCACCAGAATGAAGACATAAAGGATTTTTCAGTTTATTCATGAAACTGATGAATCATCACATCACATTTTGAAACCCAGCTTAAACATAAGGAAAAGTACATGGAGAGGTATAATAATAATACAGCAGAACATGGTGTCTGCTGTTTGCTCCAATCTCTTCATGCTTACTCATCATGTTTATGCCATGGTTGTTTATCACAAGTAAAAAAGAAGCTTTGCTCAAAGTGCCATTCATGCAGTGAAACTGAAGATCATCTTTAACTCCAGAGGTGCTGCTGCCCTCCACCACCCACTGATCATAGTCATTCCAGGAGACCCACCACTGTTCTGAATGAGATCACTCTAATTAAGAAAATAAAAGCCACTCTACATGGCGGAGGTCTTAAATTGTTAGGCATTAATGAGGACAAAGTCTAAGGAGAAACTTGCCACAGATGGATTTGCGCATCTCTCAGATTTGATTGGATCACTCAGAGTTGGGACCATTGTTTCAGGAGGTGAAAAACAGCAGAGAAACATATCTGACCTCCAACACAATGAGTCTTCTCCCAGTGACCTCCAAACATTCTGCAATATCATTGATCTGCCAGCAACAGTGAAGAAACCTGTGTTTTATATGACTGTGACTCACAAGCTGAAGGTCAAGGTCAGGTTGATCTGAATATACAAACCTTTTTTCATGGTTAGACTGGAACCCCAGCATGGACTACTGAGATAACAGCTGACAAAGTGAACTACGTGTTCTCAACTGTTTACAAGGTCCAGTAGGAGCTAATGTTCAGCTTTTGATCAAGTCACAGACGGCTTTGGCAGATGGAGATCCCCCTGCTGTCGTTGAACAGTTTTGAAATATTTTTCTTTGATTCAAAAGATTAGAGGGATAATGTCAATGTGCATGAAAGGGACTACATGGTGTAATTATAAAATTTTAAATACACTTTGTCGCACATCATGGTACATGAAGGGTGTTTTCAGATCAAACTGTTCCAGGAATACCTAAAGAGCATTGCACAGTTGGGGGTTCTGACTAGAACTAAACCGTGATTTTTTTATTTATTTTTTTAGGAAGTGACATTAGTTGGTGTCAGTTAGCAACATCCCCTCTGCACAACGGGGTGGTCATTTAAATGTTCTTAGAACTATATATAACTAATAACACTAATGAAAAAGTTCCTCTGGTCCAAAATGACACTTTTCAGAGTCAGTAGCAAGAGTTTAAATGCATTTGGTGGGATTATAAGATTTACCACTGCTGCAGAACCCTGTTCATTATTTTATAGAAGTAGTCTGATGCAGAGACTAAAGAGCCAAATGAGGTGAATTGCCAAGTGGGTCATGAGAAGTTCCCACATGGGTGGATGGAAAAGCAATAAAGCAGCTACAGTACCACACTCTCAAGCATAATCTGCTGAGAGAATGAACTCTGGGATTGATGGTATCACTTGGCATAATTTCTCTTCGCCCCACAGATAGACAAAAACTGTGGAGAAGATTCCTCATCCTCTTGAAAAATGTTCTACAGCTCTTGCAGTAGCAAAGTAGATGTATATCTATACTTTTTGGGGGGTAACACCTTCTCAGCGTGATGGAGACAATCTGTTTACCTGTATTTGACGTTTCATTTCCTGTTTATTTTCCCCAGGCTATCTCCTCGACATGGTGTTTTTATGAGCATATGAGCCCATAGATGCATATTCAGGTTCATCATTGTGATTTGCCAATAAAGTGGTCACCGTGGTAACGACTCTGCGGCAGTCGGTGCCTATTCATTTTGCTGGCACTGCCGTTTAATTTAACCTCCCCCATTTAGTGGAGAGCTTCCTGAGTGCAATCCATCACTGTTAAAATACAGATGACACCGTGACGTGATTTCTCATCAATATCATACATGAGAACTGCTGAGCCATTAAAACGCCATGATAGGAGATACCATAGCTGAAGGGGTGGGGGGTGGAGGAGGCGAGGCACAGAGGAAGAGCACTGCCTTTATCTTAAAAAGACTCTATTTCAGGCACTGATAAAAAGACTGTTTTGATTTCAGAACGGGCTGCTATCAAATCCTGCAGCGCTCGTCTTGCCTCAGAAACATCACAATAGTCTAATTTACTTTCCCAAACTCAACAAAACCTGTCAGGCTGTGTAGTTGTACTGTATCATATTTTTGGTCGTGTAAATCGTTGCCATAGGAAAGTCATCTGGGCTAACCTTCAGAGATATTTCTAAAATGAAGCATTTTTTTTATCTCTCAAGTAATGTGACATCAGTCAGACAGACTTTTATCTCCTCTCACACTCTCAATACTCTTTATATCTGTCATCAGAAGTCCTTCTGTCACATCTCCATGAATGCAAAGTGCAGGAAAAAGGCTTTTACCACTGCTGCGGAACCCACTTTCAAAGCTTACGCTGACTAATTTTAGTGCATTACAATATACTGTTGATAAAGTATCTGGATTGCTAAAGAGGTTGATAAGGGACTTTCATTTCCTATCCAAATCAAGACTGTAATGGCACAGCGACTAATGTATTTAAAAGGTGAAAATGTATTGTGAAATCTGTTCATTTCAATGGAAATGTGAATTTGTAGAGTGAGTCTCGGGGTACCACAGCCACGAAGCTGGAGCAGGGCAGAGGTTGTGGATGCCTGGCAACCTCGAGTCTGGAGAGGAATGGGATGGGAAACAACATGCTGCAGTATTTTGAATTTGACTGCAGCAACAGTTCTGGCCACAGTTACATACAGCTCCTTTCAATTTTGTGAAAAGGCATTTAATTCATTGGTTGTAGTCGGTGTGTGAAGAAGATTTCGAGCAATACAATAAAAGATGCTCCAGAAAGAGATCTCCTCCCCTACCTTCAAGTTTGCATGTATTAGCTAACTAGCAAACGCCTGGATATAAATCCCTATAGTGAAACATTTTGGGTTTTATGAATAAAGTGGAACATAGAAATAAACCCTAATAGCCTGTCTTGGGCTATGGAGTTGGGAAAGATGCTAATAGTCTAAGTTGTCTTAGCTTTAAAAACACTAAACTTTTTCTCTGACAGCTCTATTGAAGCTAATACCTGCTGGTGAAAATTGCCTGCACATGGGCAGCTCATTTACTGGGACGAATAGAAATTTACCAGTAAGGTTTTTTTTTTTTTTTTTCAGTTGTCAGTTTTTCTCCCTCTCCTTTTCTGCTCTATAATCATGCTGTTTACTACCTTTGTTTCTCCTGTAGAGAGGTCTTCAATAGAAAACCTGGAAGCCAAAAGCTCTCTCTCCCTTTGAAAGACCTCCCACCCACAATACAACACATACTGTAGTACACACATACCTCCGCAGCTCATAATCACCCAATCCAGTTACCCCCCTTCAGCATAACAGAGATCAGGGCTTCCTCCGCACTGACATGACTGTCAGATGATGAAATGTGTTTTGTTAAATGTTTGGCGTTTGCTCCAAGCAGCTCCACCATCAAATGTCAGCACGGAGACAAATGGTGGGCAGACCTGTCACAAGTTGTGGGGTTGTTGGTTCCACTTCATTTGCTTTGTGTGAATCTCTTTTTGCAAAGTGGGGGTGTGCAATTCAAAATACAATTGAACTATAGAATATAACACCTCTCTGTGCATCCCATATTCGTTTTAAATTGGTAATAAGGGAGGACAGATTCATGGAAGTTCTGTATACATTGTGATACTTGAACTTGCAGTGAACTTGAATGCATCAATTTCATGCATTTCACATCCAAAGGAAATGTTGTATTTATATATTCAATAGTTTTCTTTATAAAAAACATACCCCTGAAGTAGCTCTGGTTGAACTAACAACAGTGACATTTTACTTCCATATTATTGCATCAGTAACAATAATCCAAAAATACCATAACTGATACCTGAATACACACCATTGTTGGAATATGCTGTGCTTGATTTCATAATATTTTTGCACGGATAACAATGGCGAGCTCAGAGGGTTGAGAATAATAGAAGGAATGAGGAGGACTAATACAAATGAAAAACAAACAAACATGCATCTTAGCATAGTACTGGAAATTATAATGATTATGGTGATGGTGATGGTGATGATCATGATTATGACGGACTGGATATTGGATGAGACCGAGCATCTACTTAATGTTACGGTCGTTTCTTTTGAAGATTTTGTTAAAATGCGGTGTTTTCTTGTCCTGACAGGAAGTTGCGTTGCCATATGGCACAAACAACTGACTCAACTCTGCATTGACTGAGAAACACCATTAATGATCTCTGTCATGACTCTGTAAGAATCTAATTTGTTCCAGTTTTTTCCCCCTGTCTTTTCTCTTGGTCTGCCAGCTGGCAAGCCACTGATGAAGCAGAGAAGGGAAGGCCTGACAGCTCAGCTGGTTTCAGTGTCACAGTTTAAGCGCAAGGCAAAGACGTCTCATCAGTGTTGCTTCTGCCTCTGCTGGGGCGCCACGTCCTTATGATGACATCTCTGTTTCTCTTTGTCTTGACACATTGTTGTGAATAACTCAAAAACATGATGATAGAGATGTCGCACTTGCACCACAGGGCTCCCCTCGCTACAGAGCAGGTGATGTGAGTCGCTGTTGTTGCCGCTTTTCTTTCTCAAAATCTTTGTTCTGAGATATGAAGGTTTTGTTTCCTTTCACTTCCACCTAAGAAAGTTAAATCATAAAGCAGCTCTTGGAAAGTTCTAAATGCATTCCAGGGCAACTATTCATACCACCAGTAAATAAATAGGCATCACGAACTATCACACATTCCCCTAATTACACATCACACTCTTCTAATCTATTATTGCCAAACACATTGTACTCTTTTTTTTTTTTTTTTTTTTTTTAAGTATATTTTTCGGCTTTTTTGCCTTTATTTGATAGTGATGACAGTAGAGATAGACAGGAAATGGGGAGGCAGAGAGAGGGGGAATGACACGCAGGAAAGGTCTGCCCGATGCGGGATTCGAACCGGGGACGCCTGCGGCGAGGACTGTAGCCTCTACATGGGGCGGGCGCTCTACCCACTGCGCCACGCACCGCCCCACACATTGTACTCTTAATGCTAACATGATGACTGGTTCCAGAACACACTACGCATTAGTAGAGTACTGATGCGACATGACAAACTGAGGCTTTCATTAATGCAATTGTGTCACACAACACCCTGTTCGTGTTGCACAGAACTGAGAAAATAAATGTGACCTAAAAAAAAAACATATACACTTTTAATGCAAATGATATGCATGGAATTAGATTTGCACACAGTGAAGTATTTGGAGGTTTGCGTACTTGCTTGTAAACAAGTATACTCTGCCCTCGAAGCAAACGATGAGAGCAAAATAGAAGGGGTATGAGGGAACACAGGAATTTGCAATTATCACTCCACTTGATTTCGTTATGTACAGTGTGACTGTATTATGCAGCTGAATGCACAGACATGGAATTATCACATCATGTTGTGACTTACTACAGTCGGAGTAGGAAGCTTTGCTGTAACTTCCTGACTTTACACTCTATTTAAAACCTTAACTGTGAGCTTGCAAAGTGAAATCTTTAGCACTTTCTTCCCACTGAATTAGAAATCATTTTATCTCCTTGCCTTCATTTTCGTCTCTTAAGTCAATCAATACTCTGAATTTCAAAGTTCCCTTCCATGTCTTGATGTAATTATAAACTTCCCGTTAGCAGGAAACAAGAAGGCTTTCTTTTAAAACCAGCTACAACAGCATAAAAGACAATGATTTCAAAATGTCCCTTGGGAAAAAATTCTATTATTACTGTAGTGTGTTCATGGGACCCTTGAGCTTGTAATAAGAAGATCGTTAAGGAAATTTAAAAGGATGTTTTAAATATCTAAGACATTGGGCATTGGATATAATATGCAAACCTAGAGTCAGACAAAGATTGCAGCCCATCTATTCTAATGTCAAAGCGCTCTGTCAACCACTCAGGCATGAAGGTGGTTATCACCAATGATGAGCCTAGGTGTGTTGACAATTCACAAGATGTTCCATCAAAGGAACTGAAAAGGCTGACTGATCTGAAGTAATAACCAGCCTTCTGCAGGCCGGCAGCAGATTGATGGTGCTGATATCAGTGTGTCATGGAGTGGAAAAGCAAATTATGACTCTCAGCATATTGGGGAGGGGGAGGGGGGATTGAAATTGGTGAATCTGCACCTGGATGTTGGAGCGCGGCATGATAATGACAAGACCACAGTCCACAAATGAGATAGAGCTGTGTCGCCGCTAACAAGTTCATCTGCGCACGTTGACAGCTTCGCTTTCATACTTATGAAAACATGCCTCCCATTACCCACTGCACGCTTCTATGTGCTACAATGAGGCTTCCTCCTCATTTTCAGTCCTGTTGTGTTAACATGTGTTGGATACATGATAGAGGAACTCAGGTGTGATTGCATCTGCACTTATCTGTAGGCAGCTGTATTTTCAATAATAGAGAGACAGCTCAGCTCGTGAAATGGAATCTGCTGTTCATCTGAACTACAGAGCCCTTGAATTATTTCCTTTGCTGTCTGACAACAATCCTTGACTTTGATCCTTTCTGTTTGGAACAGAACAGAGGGATATTTTGAGAGACATCTGACAAAAATCAATTTTTGTTTGATGCACTATACTCACTTTCCCAAGTGGCCAGGTAAAGCAAATGTCATTTATTGCATGAAACACTTTGATTAAGATCCTTATTATTTCATCATCCATTCAATTAATTAGCATTATTTCAATTTCTTTTTGGTCATCCCTGCTATGTAAATTCAAATTATAGCAAACATACACATTTCACAAAACACTATTTAGCTCATAGTGTCATGATACGTGCCAGAGGAGCTACATGTAGTATAGAGCAGTGGTTTGGAGTTGGACAAGACCCCCAGCTGTACTTGAAAGGGTTCCAAGAAAAAGGGGAATAATATGTTCACTGTAATTCCATCTGTAACACAATGTATGATCATTTTTGTCAGGGGTTTTGCCACTTAAAAAGCAAATGTCTTGTCAGATGAGAAACCCTATGAGACAATTGTATAAAATGGGTGTCTGTGGTCTAATTCAAGTCACTTAAAGGGTCCGTGATGTAAAAATGATTTAGAATCACTGGCCCAGAGTACATGCAGTGTAATGCACCAATGAATAGTTTACCATTAAGGAGATAACTGCTGTGAAGAGCAGGTGTTTCCAGAAAAACGGTGCAAATTAAACGATTCCCTTGAACTTGATCATCATTTGGTGGACTCCTAAATCACTAATAGAACCAAACTGAACCCGACACACGTGCAAAAACCATCAGCAGATATTTACACACCATGCGCAATGACTCGCAATAACCTTGTAAAGCACATTACTTCGGACTCGGTTTTGCTGCAAACCAACTGTTCCCTCATTGAAAACAGCACTCAAATGGCCTCTCCACCCGCAAGAGAATGGGGTCGTCTCCTCTCTTATACCAGAGCCACAATCAAAATAAGATCACACGGCTCATTTTCATTTGTCATGGTGGAGGGGCCCCGGGCTTCAAATCATTCACCCCTCCACCAGTCGTCCACATACACAGCCTCAAATCTTCATTTATGACTATTTGATACCGACACAGATTACATTTCCTGCAACTATGGAAATACATTTAGCAGAGACGGAGGATCTCTTGGTTTGACATTATTGCAATTCCCAGGAATGAATGTTGCACTTTGCAATAACATATTTCACAGATGAGGGATGAGACTGAAGTTCCACCTTATGATGCAGGACAACCTGAGCGGCAAGCAGCCATTACCGTTTTAATTAGTGCTGCTCTTGTTTACAAGATGTTTGCATATCATTACTGTGGGAGTTTTACTGTTCATGATGCTGCATCGAATTATTTTGTTGCACACTTGCAGGATGCAATATTTACATTCACAAATTATTTATTCTATTAAATGAAAACACAATAACTCATTGGGGATATTCATAAAACACAGTTGTCAGAGAGGTTCAGGATCATAGGTATTTTAAATGACAATTTTGAATTTTCATATATTTTGAAATTAGCTCCTAAAAATGCCAGTAATCTCACTGGAAACCTACACAATTATCTTCAGTCATAGTGTATTTGGAAAGAAATCAGCATGACCTGCCTTACTCACCCTATTTTGTTGAGAATGAGCCACCATGGGTAGTGGGAGTGAGGTTTTGTAATTGCTTTGAAACACACAAAAAGAAAAAGGAGAGGGGAAAAAACACTCGTATCGACATGGATTCTGGTGTCCACTGACTTTTTCAGAATTAATTGGCACCTGATGCGTTGCAGAGTAGCCAGAGGTGCGTTAGCAGGCGGGGTGTCAGGCAGCAGATGTGGACGGGGGATTCGCCCAGCAGCTGCTTTAATCCCTAAATCTATGGGACGACCTTCTCCTCCTCCGCACTCATTTCAAAGTCAAAGTAACACACATGAACTTACATTTTAATCACAACTTTTTTTTTTAATTCTTTTTTTTTTTTGTCCAGAAAAGTCCTGGAATTGTGTATCATCAGTTGGGTATTGCTTTAATATCTTGCATTACATCTACTACCCACTACAGGAAGCAAAACAAAAAATGTATTTACTGTGCATGAAATTGCTCTTATTATTCTTCTTAAGATGTAATGTTGTTGGTAACATGCAGTAAATCACCTCACTCTTGTGTAAACAGAATAAAACTCCTGAGCCAATGAGAGAGCATCTTTGTATTTGCTCAAGTGATGACAATTACACACTGAAGTGACTCAGGATCACCTTTATTTGCTCTATGAAAGCAATTTTACAGTCACTTAAAAGTAACAAGCTGACGCCTAGAGAAACAATTCACAGCAAATCAATCAATGATGAGCATCGTGCATTTGAATCAGCAAATAGTTTAAAACAACTATTGTGTAGGTGTTACAATTGTGATACAATTTTAACCCTAGAACACTAACGTCGGGTGATTTTCACCCATGAAATTATTGTTTCATAATTTTCATTATGTTGCTGTTGTCTGAGTTTCGTGGGTCCCTGGGTAGCTTCATACTGCTCACTGACGTCATTGAAGGTAGGCATGTTACCCTGCTCCCATCCCTAGTTTTTTCAGCAGGCACATGTTCGGGTGGATTTCACCCGACGTTAGTGTTTATGTATCTAAATCTGGCGACCATTTCTGGTGATGCTGAAAATTCTTCTTTTTTCTTTTTACTCCACCAAATAAGGCTCAAATGTCCCACAAATGGGTGGTCTGAAGGACAAAGTCCCAGCTCCATTAGTTTTTTTTTAAGGAAGTTTTTGTTAAAAAAACAAAAAAAAATCACAAATTTTGGACATTTTTTTATAGGGTCACCATGATACCTTTTTTTCGTTTTGTGAAACATTATACAGTGGAAAATTAAGGAAGTGTACTTCAATTTGCCATGTATTGTTGTATTTTAATATACTTTGGTGAGAAATATTTTTTTATGGGTATATTATATCGGGTAAAAAATACCCGGCGTTAGTGATGGTGTTACTTTTTGTAACGTTAGTGTTCTAGGGTTAATCAAACAACTATCCCTATGTGGGCTACTATAAATGGATGCTGCTGTATAAACTATAAATCAATGGCACGGCAACTGCTATAATATAAGACTTGAGACAAGACAAGTTTTAAATGATGGAACTGTACATTAATAATAACACTTATCGTTGTATATAGTATTGATAGCTTCATTATCATTCGTATCATTAACCATTTATTACAGGTGTTTGTAAACATGTAAAAAAAAAAATGCAGTAAGTTCTACCTTATGAAACTAATTAAAGCAGAAGTAAGCAATATTTTTGTGTTAATATAAGTCTTAAATAGTTATATCTTCCGACAGCAATCACTTACATAGAGTGTTTGGACCGAAACACGGGTCTGTCAGTCACTCTGCTCTGCTCTGAGCCCAGGAGAAAACTTTTCTCGTATCCTACAAGTTTTATCCAATGAGGAGAGAGAACGGCATGAAGGGCTGTGTGTGCAGCCAATTGATGCGCGTGAATGTGGTGACGTAGGGACGAGGACTGTTATGGTGCGTTCAAGGCAACCCGTAACTCGTGTTTTTCCGACCTGTGAAGTCGTACCAGTTACCACCAGGTAAGAGTTCACGGGTCGGAAGTTACGAGTGGCCGTTATAGTGACTTTCACCGGTAAAACAGGTCGGAAAAACACGAGTGGGTTGCCTGAAACGCTACAAAGTCGTAAGTTGTGACTTGAAGCTGTAACTTACGGTTTCAAAAGCCTGCCTGGAACGCAGCATTAGCCAAAACGACCGGATCGCTTACTTCTGCTTTAATTAGTAATTGGCACAAATAGGTTGCTGAAAGCAAAGGGATGTATTGCTGTTTTGTTAGTTTTTTTCTGTTGTCAGATAAATTGATATGACTGGTACCACAGGATGACACCATCATCTACCATTCATTCATGCGCAGATGTCATAGTGTTCTGAATTTCCAGATCACTGTCTGTGTTAGGTTCAGATTTACCATTGTGCAGGAATAAACATGTTTCTATTTTAGATATATTTAATTATTTTCTTTGTGTTTGTGTGTAGGCACCCACTGTGGAGTTCCTGCTACATCTGTGCAGTCATTCTGTCGTCTCCCCTGGCTAGAAAATCGAGCACATGTTGACATTCTGGATCTTTTTTAGCATGTGAAATGAATGAAAACAACTACCGTGATTCTTTTTTAGAAACCTCCTCTAGGTTATGGAAGGACAAAATTCAATGATTTGCTGGTACAGTTAAAAAATGTACCAGATACTGTATACAGTGTGTAGATCACCTACACTTTCTGTGCTGAAAGTGTAACTATAAGAGATATAATAAACTAAAAGAAGAAGGAAGTCTCAATATAGAGTGTAATACACAAATGAGAACAAAAAATCATGCAAAACTAAGAAAAAAAAACATAAAGAAAATTAAAAATATAACCAATGTGGGCCAATTTGAATGAAACTTATTTAACATTCCCCTATGGAGAATCTGCAAAGCTGTGACTGCAAGTTTGGAGAACCAGAAAAAAGTATTTTAACAGTATTAGGATGTTATCAAGAGAAAAAGAAAAAAAGCAGCCTCCAAAATGAGATTATCCCCGCTGAATATTATTATGCATAAATCCATTATCTGCTTACAGCAACACAGAAAGCACCACCCCACATTAACATTCACAATATACACCAGGAGTGAAGAGCGCAGATGTGAATCTCTGAGGACTTGCATACCAAAAGGTTAGCAAATCAAGATAATCGCTACTGTGTTGATGCAGAGGCTTCGGAGAAAGAGGATTCCCCTCCGAAAGCCGCGCGTTTTATTACAGCCACACACTGAATGTTACCTCCTGACATTCAAAACTTCACTGAAAGTTAATATTCAGTACTCTGGAGCTTTTTGTGCTGTATTGTGTTGCTTGTTGGATAAGAAATCCCCTTTATGGAACAGTGAATGCAGCATCCCCACGCAACTTTGTGATGTTACAAAAAAGCATGAGACCACTGTCAGCCATGCCCCAAGCCTGGCCCACATAGGCCTCTGAGTCTTTACCTGTAATGTTCTAGCTTTATTTGATCTCACAGAAAACTCAGAGGCTCTAATCCTACTCTCTTCTGATTGGCTCTGGTGTGTTAACTAATAAAATGTATTTATTAACCTTCTCTGGATTATTACTTCAATTATACCTGATGGCGTATAACAGCAGTCACACACTTATATACACTGAAACGTGTTTTTCTGCTCTTTCTCTCCATTAAATGATCCCAGACAGTGACTCCATCTGAATATTTAGATTTGTACAGTTTTGCAAAGGAGGAGGAGTGTAGAGTTTTGCTGCAATCACTGGATCTCTTAATGTCTGTAGAGCAGGAATAATTGCTGCAAGAAAATTAAGCTTCAGTGCTCATATGGGAACCTGCTGTTGATGTAAGACAGACTATTTCCTATTACCACTCAATCCATGTGCATTTACAACAACCGTGTTCAGACCTGGTTTTAACATTGGTCACAGGGACAGATCTGAGGTCAGGTGTGATCTGATCTGATCTGATCTGATCTGATCTGATCTGATCACTCACACCACATTACGCAGAATCGGCACATCGAAGGGCTGCCCACTCAAATGACGTCCCCTGCCACGGTCTCATTAGTCTCACCACAGTTTCATTATGAACTGAAAATATTTTTACTATTTCAAATGGAAAAATGTGTAATTTCATTGTAAGAGCTGTGCATAGCCATTAATGCGCTCAACCCCTCCGTGCCCTGCTTGCTCTCTCTCGCTCGCTCAATCAATTATGTTAGAAAGTCATTTAAATGCTGAATTTGTCACAACATTTTGACATAATCCTTATATTATGTGTCATTGCACTGCAGCTAAGCTATACGCAGGGTGAATTGTAACGTTTTATTGCTTGTGTTTAAGACTAACTCATGCGTGATAACACGTCCACCTACACATGTAATAGCTTGTTTGAATGCAGTTGCTTAAAAGAGCTCCAAGAAATGTCAGAGATGTTACAACCCTCCCCAGTCTCCCTCCTTACATCTCTGTGGCCTTCTGCAGAGAGGGCTGTTGTGTGTAGCTGCGGCTGCAGAGGCTTCATGTGGACCTGTTTGTTAAGGTTGATTGATCTCTCTCTCAGACTGACCCTGGTCATGTACAGCCTGGAGAACCATGTCTCTGCCTTCAGACTGACCCCAAATCTCACCATGAACTTTCAATATCTCTCTCTGTAACAGCCGAGCATCCACATCTGCCTTAAGGACAAATCATTAAGTGATTTTTGCTCGTTCCTATCATCCTGCCTCCTCCGGCGTTTACATAAATATGACCTTCTGGCCTTTGAGTAATATGTGTTGCGTGCACAAGATTTGCAGTATTTCATTTTAATTGAAATTCCTTTCAAAGACTTTTTGATAGGAATACAGTGTAGTAAGTGAAAAGACTGGCCTTTAATTCAATGCAATGGCTTCACGGAGCACCTGATGATTTCCCCCTAGAGTCTGCACACAGGAGAACATCATAAGCTCTGCAATCAATAAGGCTGTAATGGAGGGTCCCATTCACTGTGGTGAACAGGAATACCAAGCAGGCAAAAGTACTGTCAAGTCAGCATTTGTGCCAAATGGAGCATAAAGACACAGCTACACACAACAAAAGTGCAGTTCCACAATGTGAATCTTTTAATTCACACATCATTTGCTTAACGTCTTAGTTTGTGTCTTGGCCCCCGGGCCCCTGAGGGAACGAATTAATGTGAAGCTACTGTAAGACCTCCCCTCAGAGACCATCCATAGGTCAGAGTTAACCCTGGCAGTGACAGCGCGGCTCAGGTGTAGAGGTGAACCCGAGTCTCAGATGTCCTTACCTGTCACTGTGGGCCATTATTGTCCACAGAGTGACAAGCAGACTGATGGGCCGCTGATAGGTTCCGTTGACAGGCTGATTCGAAGGGGCAGGGGGGCCGGAGTGGGGGGGTCCTAAACCCATAAGAATAGAGGCCTGATATCGCTGAATGACTCGAGGTCTGTCTATCAACAGCCGAGCAGCCGATTGAGGAGTCCTTGAGCAAAACAGTGAACGCTGACCTGCACATGGAAAACACTCGCCTTTGCTGTGTGCATTTTGGTCAAGTTTTATAACAATAATGACGATAATGTTTTTCAATAAATATTCATTATAACATTTATGTTGAGTATAATACTCTTCATGTCTATTTCCTGTGAGTGCACAAAGGCTGAGGGTAGCAGTTCCCAACCTTTTCCAACTATATTATGCTCACAAATTCTGCAAATGTTTTAAAATGCAACATATAGTCATCAAAGTTATTGTTCTGTTTTCCAAATAAATTGTAAACACCCCACTTACAATACCCTCTTGCCCACCAGTGGGCCACCACTCAGTTGGGAACCACTGGTCTGTGCTATGCCATTGTTAATCACTATCATTAAATTCATCAAAGGTTGTAATTTGATAAGAGAAGACCGCTAGAATTGACTTTGTTTACAATATTACCAGACTACGGTTATTATCCATGTAAGTCTAATATGCTCTGGATGTAAGAACTTCGATGTAATTTGATTCAATATTAACCTACACAGATAATGTTAAATTTTTTGATCACAGGGTATAACCAAGAGATGATGTTCAGCACTGTGCAAAAGTTATAGGAACTTGTGATGTTTGGATCCCTCCCCATCACGCATGGGAGCCATCTGAGTCACTCTGCAGCATGACAACGAGGAAGAACAAGAGAGCCGTGCAACAGATGGTCTGCCCCCCCCGCAGAGCTCTGATCTCAGCTCCATGGAGTCAGGGTGGAAATACATGAAGAGACAGAAGACACTCAGACAGCCTGAATCCACAGAAGAACTGGGCTAAGTTCTCCTAGATGCTCAGAACAACCTACCTGACAAGTGCCTGAAAAGCTGTGTGTGAGTGCACTGAGGAGAAGCGGTGCATTTTGAAGGTAAAGGGTGGTTGCAGCAAATATTGTTTTGATGGAGACTGGCACTGTTCTGTGTGCTGGCAGGGAAAAATAGCTTTTGCCACTAAGTTGCTATTGAGTACAGTGCACACCATTAAAAAAAAGTTTACTCGAACAATATCTGGCTGTAGGTTCAAATATTAAGGGGCCTATATTTTAGACATTTCTTAATTGTGGTTTTACATCTCCTCTATTAGGCTTCTCTATGGAGCTAGGAATAGCATATCTAGCAACAACAGATGGTGAGCCAATCAGAAGAGAGGCTCAGTGGTTGCTTTGTGGGTAATCAAATGAAATATTTAACAGATTTCAGGCAAACACTCAGATAAACCAAATCCTGATGGGTCCAGATGATCTTGGAGCATGCCTGGGAGCAGTGACTGCTTTGTTGTGACATCACAAAGTTACAGGAGTCGTGAAGGCTCATTTTCAGGTTTAATTTCTGAATACAGGCTTTCTCTGTGGACTGAGCACATTGATACTCACAGTATTAATTATAGAACCTGGACATGGAAAGTTCACCTACAGTGAAATAGATGAACTATTTGAAATTTGTGAAAAATACAGTACAGTAGGTCCTTTAATTAATTCGTTATTCTTTTTGTTGTAGACTTCTGACACAACTTTAACAGTCCACGAAATGTTTAACTTTAATAGTTAACATGTTTCACAATCGAAAAGGAGCAGTGACAATATCAATCTTGTTGGTCTTTGTTAAGTTTCTTACTGTAAATGCAATAGCTTCAGCCAAAGTTGTTGTAAGTACATTTCAACACTGGGCTCCAGTCCATATCATTCACACAGACCCATATGGACATTCTGATGATCAGCTGCCCCCACTGGTAGGATAGAGAAATGGCAGCCCACTGACTGTTCACTTTCCAAGCTTTGAGAATTTATCCAACCCAACCTTATCCACAAGACTGTTTGCAGTGGTGTTACAACATCATGCTACTTCAAACAACCCCTGCCTTCTTTCTTTTTTTTTCCTGGGGAGACCAGTCTGGGTTTTATTGTATTGCATAACAGCACATGACTTTTGATCATTCATTCATGTGTTTTTGTGTCTTGTATCTGACTCTGAGATTGAAGAAAAATCATAATAAATGCTGTTTCCACTCACAGTATAAGATGTTACCCAAAGGCTCTGTAATATGTTCTGGCAAAATTCTCCTTTTCAAAATATTACACAGGCTTTTAGAGCAAATCAGACACTTTAAATTAAATATAATTCAGTGAGTCAATCTAATTTTTCACACCACAAACCCAAAAAGTGAGTGACAGCACCCTCATCACAGCTCAGCACCACCCTGTCCACCAACCTGTCACACTTGAGTGGAGGCCTGCCCTCCTAACACTCATTCATTATACTGTAATTGAATCTAAATAAATTCACTTCCTCTCTTTGATATAATGATTGTAATTGTCACAAACAGTTTGTCACTGGTAAATTAGCTGGTGTCACTCATCTTATCTAAGTATGACAGGGGTCACTCAAGGTCGGTATCATAGTAAGTTTCAGCAGGGTGGGGAAAATCCAGGTGTGTGTTTTTTTTTTGTTTTTTTTTAATTGACCAGGAAGAAGTATCAGAAGTGGAAAAATGACGATGAAAATATACAAAAAAACAAGCAAACTACACAGTCTGGTAAAGTATTATATATTTCCATATGACATATGATCATAGTGAACCCTGCAGTCCCCATACTGCTGTTTTCTGCTGTGGAGTGGGAGCGCAGCAGTGACAGGCTCCTTCTTCAACCACGTGTACCCAAGCTGTCAGATGTTCTGCGCTTGCGCAATTGCTGCGCACGCACAAACACATACACACAAACATAGGGCTCAGTCGGTCTGTGCAGGCTGTGTGTGTGTGAGTGTGTTAGTTATGTTCAGAAATAAATTCGGAAGTGAATATTTGATAGGAAAGTCGCGAAAGACACGCTAACAAGTTCAAGTGGATTTTAAAGCAGCTGATTTGGTGGAAAACCTCTCGAATTTTAATTAATTATTTGACTTCGAGACAATCAGCAGCACTTTGTGTGAGTGTGTCGAGGGGAGAAACAAACAAGAGATCTCGTTACATTCTCTGGACTACATCTGGGAAAATTCCTGAAGCTGTTAACTACATCTCTGAGCTTAAACAAGCTTTTTTTTTCCTTCTTCATCCGGCGCAGCAGGTAATTAACCCAAACATTTGTCAGATTTCCGCGCTCGCCTGCACGATTGTTCCTTCCAACTCTGTGCTTATTGTCTGCTACTTTTATTTCATTGTTTTCCAGGAAGTTTGCACCATGAACCAGACGGCAGGAGCCACAAACGCGTATCGCAGATGTTCCAAGGGAGGAAAGGTAAGAAAGTGACCTCCTCTTCAGAGAAGTTGATATTGGGACTAAACGCGCTTCTTCGTGTGCTCAGGCTCAAGCTTGGTGCAGCTCTCAGTGATAAGTGCATGGGATCTTAGGAGAAGCTTTTCTGGACGCCGTTTTCAGCATGTTTGGGTGTTATTGCGCGTCTGTGCGCGTTGGAAAAGAGATGCAAATTCTGTCCCGGAGACAGTATGTTTGGCTGGATTAGATCAGTTTAATTAATAGTGATGTTTTGTGGCAGAGAGTACAGGTTGTGTGGTCTTTAGTGCAAAAGAAATTTGCTTTAAGGCAAAAGAAAGCATGGAAATGATGCATGGAACAGGTGAATTGAAGCTCACACACCCTGAGGGTAATTTCCTCCCCAGCAGTAACTTGATAGTCATCTGGTGTCATTTCATATCCAAGATGATGACACTGTACACCACCACTGTTTTACCAAATCCTGTGACCCATATTACAAGGCTGCTGCTGCTGCTGTTGCTGCTGTTGCTCTTGTGTGGATGTACTGTAGTCAACAGGGAGAAGAGTGGGGGAGAGAGAGGAGGGGTTGTGTGAGAGAGAGTGGAGGTGGAGAGAAAGAGAGAGGATGAAAGGAAGGTTGGAAGAGACAAGCTGGAGAATGTGGGAGGAAAGGGGACTGCATGATAGAGTCTTTCCAGTGAAAGCAGAGGAGAAACAGGCTCTGGTGTGAGTGTTTGTTTGCGTATGTGCGCGTGCGTTTGCATATGGGTTGCTCTCATTCCCAACACATCTGGTTCTGTCAACATGCAACATCAGTGAAGATGAAGTATGAAAGCGTATTTATCACCAGCAGCTGTGACACAAGGTATAACCACAGTAGATTTCCCAGTGTCTACCAATATTGATTTTTTTTTTGGCTACAAATATTTGGAGTTGATGTGAACTGATTGGGGATGTGCTGCATCCATAGAGGTGTATAGAATGATCTGGTTAATGAGCTCTGATGGGCGTAGACATGAATTAACACACCCTGTTGCTGTGTGTTGGGTAACACTCTCAGTTTAATTGACATTGGCAGGTTTCTTTTTCTCAGTGTGATAATACAGGGCGTGATAGTTCAAACTGGGAATACACGGCCTTCATTAGAACCACTGAAGCTATGAAAAGCCTGTGTTGCTGTGGCATTAGCTAAATGCATAACATGTAGAATAACTATGTAAGCAAAATGCTGGAATATGGATTTTGTCATATGTGGGAAGAATTGTTTGAAAAGCTTGCTCATATTGCCAGAACAGTAGGCAACCATAAAGTTTTGAATCTTGCAGTATTTTTTTTCCCCATTCTTGAACAGCAGGCTTCTTGGAAAGCAAAAGCTAATCCTGCAGTTTCCAGATATTACGTAATTAAAGAATTAGCTTACAGCTCAATTAATTTTGGTATAAAAACTTAACTTACCAGTATGAGTATCAGCTACTAGTGAAGAGTTAGTAGGCTTCATGGCTAAAGAAAAGCCAAGGTGAAAATCAATTATTTAGCTTTAGGTAGTGGCTAAGTGGTTGCAACTGATTGGCCTATCTAAAAGTAATGCACAACTGTAGTTGAGAGTTAGAAATGGCCAAAAGTGATTAAAAAAAGAGGTCTCAATGTTCAAATGGGTAGAAGCAATCAATAAATGGTCTGAATAGTTCGCAATGTTATACTGTAGATGAAATTGTTAACCTTGTAGCCATGTGGTGAAGTGACTGGTGCCTTAGAGAGATAACTACTGTAACTCTAAGAGTTTGATGAAAGTGATGAATAGCTACAATAGATAACCTGTAACAGTGACAGGTAAATGTAACTAATACATTGCTGAAAACAGTTATTTAAAGGTCCAGTGTGTAAAATGGGGTGGCGTGACATCGTTCAGATTTTAGTTTGCAGCACTCTCGCTTGCTCGCAAAGTGACGGTGGCCTCCAAGGACAAAAGAACTTGTCTTCCATGACTGGGATGACTGGGAGTATTTCAGGAGCATCGAGGGGTGAGGTGAAGATCTAAACCATTTTACAATATGTCTGCTGTTTTCTCCTCCATCTTTCGTTCCGCCTTCTTCTTCATTGGTTTATTTATGCACACAAAACTTGCTGGCTGGATTTTCTATTCGGACTGCTGTACAAACATGGTGGCACAAGATGGCAACACTCTAGACCCTTTCTATTTGTATATATAAAAGAATAATTATAAGGCTACGAAAACCAAACAAATTTGATTTTATAGCAATTATACACTTATGCAAATATATTCATGGGTAGTATATTCAGATGTTGCGAAATAAACCTTGCCAAATATGACACACTGGACCTTTAAAAGGTTGAAATGTTCAGTTTTAGCCATACTGAGCAGTGGTGGCCAAGTTTATAGAATCCCTTGTGCTCAACAAGATCCAGTTTCAATTCAGTTTGGCTGAACACGCTTGGAACATGACAGGTGGTGTTGATGAATGGTGTCAAGGCTGTGGAAGCACATCACACAACAAAGGTTGGAAACCACTGTCACAACAGACTGCCTTGCTGTCAGCAATCCATATCTTATTTATGTATACTACATTTTCACAAGACGTTGCTCATTAGATATCTGAAGTGTTGCCTGTCCTGTGGTTTTAGGGTTGTAGCAGGGTATATTGTTGCTTTTAATATTTCACTCACTGCTTGTTTCAAGGGGTGTTTCATCTCCACTTTCACATCAACTTTGAGAGAGAAAATAGATTGGGACTAAACACCTCTCCAGACACTTTTGTCTCCAGACAGGAGTGTCCGTTTCATTATCTGTCCAGCAGCGGGCCACTTTTAGCCCGCCGGCGAGATCGTCCGCAATTTCAAACTGTTTAGGTTCTGTATTTGTGTCCATTAAAAGCTTCTGTGCTGCAGAGAATTTCCCTTTGATGAGTCCTTTCTCCTCTCTGCGGAGTTTCTATTTCCAGTCATGTTGACAGTCAGCCACAGAGACATTTCATCGTGGATTAATGACACTCTGATGAGGCCTGCGTGTGTTTCGGCAGGCCTCCCAACAGGATAAGCCTCGTATGGTCATGGTCATCAGCTGCTGACAAGCTTTGACGGGTTTATAAACACCTGAAATGAGAGAAGAGCAAGTGTGCTGTGTCTTGAGATTATTGTAGGAGAAATCCATCTCGTGCAATTTCTGCACCTTTTAAAAGGGGAAAACTGACCCCGAAACATTTAAACCGTGTAACCAGGATTCCTGGCACCCTTTATCCTCGTACGGGTGATTTATTTATGTACGGTAACTTCAATATGGCTAAATGGAGGCAGTGCAGTGGGATATCACAATGAGAGATATCCTGTACAGCTTTGTGGGAAGTTGATTCTGTTATCTCAAACACCGACACTGTGTTTTATCCTTGTTATCGCAGATCTACAGCTTTTTTCAAAAGCTCTGGGAGAATCACCAGAGAGGCAGGCAGGCCCGGCAGACCAGTAGACCATCATACAGCACAGCCACATCTAGGAGCTACTGTTGCTTTTTTTTTTTTTTTCCAATAGCAGCAGGGTACCAGTTTGAAAGAGCAGTGGTCAGGATATAAAAGAAATAACTGTATTGTCAGAATAGCATGTCAAATAATCAAATGGAGCTGCAACAATTAAATAAAACATTAATCTCACATTTGTTGATAATTAACCACTGAAGTCTTTTTTCTGATCTTTAGAATGTTTCATGTTCAAATGGGACATTTTTCACTGTTTTCTGACTATTTCCACACCAAATGATTAATCAGTGATGAATGGCTAATCACCATGTGGTGCCGCACTAATAGCTACTGAAACACTAAAGGGTGGAACTTCCCTTTTAAGTCTCTGCGATGCCCTCAGCAGGTGACAATGTCTTTTATGTTTAAATGTCACATCAGACAGATAATATTTCTGCCCCCCCACGGTGAGGGTTAGATGGTAAATTAACATCCCATCCCTCTTGTTGTATTATGTAATAGTTCATATGAAGCATTTACAGTCATTCAGGGTTATATATAGTGCAGTCCCACAAGAGGAAAGCAAATAGTAACCAGGATGACCAGATAAGCTGCTGTAGTGATGGTTGTTGCATGTTAAAAACAAACATTGATATTTAGCTATATCTGTGGCATCTTATTATAACCTTTTGTTTTATTAGGGGATCTTTTATCATGGGTATTGATGGTATCAATGAGGTAAATAATGCATTGTAGTTGGTACATAATAAAAATAGTGCTTTGGCCACTAGAGTGCAGTGTGGCACTGCAGTATTTATAACTGCCAGGGAATCCTGTTTGACTTGGTAGAATACATTTGTGAAAATGCATCAATTTGAAACAGTTAGTTTTTAGTTTTTTAGTTTATTTTGTTTTGCTTTGTTTTTATTTTTTGGTTTAGCGTCCTGCCTGATTGGCATGGAAAATTAAGAGTCCAATAAATACACTGTGTTTTGAGATGCATGAATTATTCTCCTGTTGTTCCGCTGCTGTAATCCTTTACTGTCTGAGCTTGATCAGGCATTAAACAGTATTTCAATGACAATTTGCAATATGTGCACTATTTGTTCTGTTCAGATTGGAGCTTTAGTTTGGTTGCATTTAATAAGTGTTGGATTTAGTTTTTTTCTGTCAGTCTGCTATATTCCCAGTGCTCTGAGATAAATTCAGAGCTTAACTTTCTTTCTGATTCTACAATTCATGCCGCTCCTCTCCTTTGTCTTTTCTCGGTCACAGCAGGCTAGTTTGATTATCTTGGCCCTTGCCTGCCCTGCAGTTCTGTGTGTGCACGCTAAATCCCAATTAGCTCCCCCCCAGTTTCAGAACCATTTGCAACTTTGCTAATCTCTGCATCTGCAAGGCCCAGAAAATCCCCCAATTCGTCTGATTACTTTCATAATGAGAATATGAAAGTTTAATTTATGTGATTCAGTTGAGACGCAGAGAAAACTGAAGTAAATTGATGGTTCCTTGCGATGAATATGCATTAACTGCTGCTGCTCCGACATACATCGATCACATCACCAAATTTGTCAATTTAGTGACAGCACTTTTGTCTTGTCAGATAATCAGAAATTCCCTGAGGCTTATTTGTCTGTCTCCTTACTACACGTGGTTTCTTTGTGTGTCTGTTTTTAAACTCAAACTCTTTTGCTTCAGCCGCTATTGAGCTTTAGTCCGAATATTAATAGTCACAGCACTGAGTTATTCAGAGAGCAAAAGTGCTAAACGGATATTTCAAGGAACATAGGAGTTAAGCCGAAAGGTATTTGGATTGAGGGTAGACTTCTTAATTACTGTGGCTTTGTTGGCCAACAGCGGGGCAAACACCAGCACGAATGTGCCAAGTATTGATCCCTGCTCTCATTACACTGCGGGCCCATTGTAATGCACTGTTATCACTCCAGCTCCCTCACTGAAGTCTATGGAAATGATCATTGATTTTTTTTTCTTTTTTCTTTTTTTTGCAGTCTTGGTAAAATGGCAGGAGGATGTCTATCTCAATCATACAGTATTTGCTCTTTGAATTTCTGCACTTGAGGCGCTCTTCTGCTCATTAGCAATAGTAAATCTTCTCATATCCTGATGACTCTTGATGATGGGGCCGCGGCATTGGTCAAGCTGAACCCATTCATTTATATACTTCAGCTTTTGCAGTAGTTTTGCTTTTGCTTTTGAAGTAGTTTTTTTTTCTTTTTTTCTTTTTTCAGGCTGCTCTCCAGCAGATAAAAGTTTCTGTCTGGCAGCGATGTGATCAAGACTGTCTTGACCCTGTGTATGGGAAAAAAACAAATACACCTTTCGCCTCCTTTTGTATTTGTATGGGAGCTTGTTCAGAGTGTACACAATGAAATTACATTTGGAGGCACATCTGAGAGCTCTGCCCCCGTGATATGAATAATGCAACACACTCTCACACACACATACACACACACACAGAATAGATTTTCTCACTTTTAACACCACCAGATGAAGTGTTTTTTTTTTCTTAAATGTGCTGCAGATTGCTAATTCTGCTGTAGTGGCATTTCTGTTTGTAATAACCTGCTGGTGTGTGGGCACTTAATCATCAGGTGCTGCAGCCGTGCTCTCTCTGCCTGAGCCGATACTACAGAGGAAATCCTTGAGAAAACAGGAGCTTTATTACAGCATGTTAGCCTGAAAAAAAAAAAAAAAAAAAATCCAAAAAAACATGCAAAGACAACATAATGTGTTTCAGTATGACCATTCAAAGTCAAACACTGTGGTGGTATTACTAGGCAGCAACAACTCTGAGGCAGCTCTGTGTTTTCCCGAGGATGATTGACACCGCAGGGAGTGTAATTGCATGAGTCACCGAGACCTCCCTCGCCCTTTGAGTGAGTGGTTGGCTCGGCAAAATGCTTGGGTCATGACAGCCCATCTGGTGGCGTATCACAAGCAGTCAACAAGGCCCAACGAGACAAATGGCACCACAACAGTAAACAGCCGACGCTGGTTGGGAGATAGACACTTGAGCCGTATCTAAAATCACAAGCATATCCACTATGTGCCCCCAGAGGCATCAGTACCCATCACCCCGCACTGAACCCGCTGCATCAAAAGCGTCTGATGCTGTCAGAGCCTGTCGCAGAGGATTCGACAACTTCTTTGCTGCACAATACAATGCAAATGAGTCTTTTGCAACAAAGAGGGGCGTTTCAAATAAAATATAGCGATGTGCTGATGTGCAGGAGCCGAAGGCTGCGGGTCAGGTTTAAGTTTGCCCTCTGCTGGATGAAAGAGTTCATGATCTTTTGTGCAAGAGTCCCAAGTCTTACTCAGCAGAGTGAATTTGTGCATAATAAGGTATCTGGAATGGTAAAACTATTAAATTAATGATTTCTTTCAAAGAGTTTTAGGTTTGAGGCTGTGGAGGTAGAAGACTTTTTAGAAAAAGGCCACAGACTGCAGCATCAGGAAAATCGCTACAGCTATTTATATGCAGGAGACAGTTTGCTTGATAAAGTGTCAGTATATCATCAATCTGCTAACAGTGACACAGTGAGACCTTCCAATTCATGGTGTAAGACAGCAGAACCTTAGTTACTCCAAATAAACTTTGTTGTATCCATTCTGACCCCTTATTGTTCCCCTTTTGTAGAAGGTACTCTCCATGGAATTGCAGATGAATAAGAAAAGCCACTTTGTGCTTGTGCCGTCACACAGTTTATCCGTGTATAGCCCAGACCCACGCAAGAGCGCTCGGGGCAAACTTATTGAGTTGTGTGTTGAATGGCCTTGATATCCAGAGAGATGTGCACAAACAGCTGTAAGCCTTCATAGGTTTTTTTTCTGCCTGTGTTCTCCACGCTGTTGATGTTTTTCACCAGTATTTCTCAGAAAATGTAATGAAATATAAACGTGGCCTTCTACAACATCGATAGTTTTGGACTTACAATGCATGAACTCCCCTTTAAAAGTTCAGCTACTAACAAAAATAGAGAGCTTGTATGTCGCTAATATACTGTGTTTACTGCAGCAACTGGATTCATAATTTTGTATTAATAGAATTATGATACAAAATTTCCTGTTAAGGGTCCTGATTATATCAAGTGAGATTTCCATGTCTTTCTGATTTTTTTTCCTTAAAACAAGCAGTCAGGATTTTTGTAACTTTGTGATGTCCCACAATACAGTCACCGCCCTCAACCATGCCCCAGGCCCCGCCCACCTTGACCCAAAATCATCTCATTGACTCTTTCTCAACATAAGCACATAAAGTATTAGTCAGTGGGGCTTCATTGAGCTTCACAATGTTCACACTCAGTTTATTGTTATACGGTTAGTTAGGAATATTGTTGGACCACCTCTTGCACAGAGATTTGCACTGATGATGAACCTGTTTCTATCAATAAACTCAGTGTTATAGGACCTTTTCTGTAGCTTCTTCCTGTCTGAGAGCCTGCCCTTATTTATTTATCCACTCTGTCTGACTGGTTGAGATTTGACTGGCACTCCATCCGTTGTGTAATCTTGTTGGGTCATTTTCTTCTGCAGTAGTTTCACAGAACACGTCTGGAGAATTAGCACCGCTAGCATAACAGCAGTGGATGGACAGGTGCATCAATTTCTCTTTTTTGTTTTCCAATTTCCTTAACGTTTGCAGCACCAGATTTGAAGGAAACTTCCCTCACCTTCTAATTAAGTGTCAGTGGACCTGTTACAAAAACTTTGCCATGTTGTTCCTGTTCTATAGCTATGAAACCATGCTCACTTCAATATGATGAACTCATGGACAGGGTGACCAAATCCCACATGCCCCAACCTATATGGAGTGGGAATGTTTTTATTTTAATTGGGTCGTGTTAAAAAAAAAACAAAAAAAAAAACAACAGCTTGTGTTGGTGTGATGATTACAATAAAAATGTAAAGAACAATGTAAATTCAGTGCGTGGGTGGAATCTCCCTTTAACCTTCATGTTTGGCAGTAGAATCAGTGCACTTCCATCCATCAGCACTGGGATCCATAACTCTGCTTGTAGTTATTAAACACAAGCTTTACTGAGCCTTTCCACACACCACAATGAGTAAAGCGAAATGTGTGGGATGGCTCTGTGAGACTATGACGAATATATGTACTGGACCATAAGTCCATTTAGATGACGAAGGATGTTTCCTCTGGAACAAAATGTCTCTTTTGAAGGTTTATTTTCAAGTTACCATTAGCCAGTCTGAGAGTGTACTTGGTAGAAAATCTATACAGCCAGATTATCAGGCATGACATTTGAAGATGGGTCTTATTTGTGTTCTGGTTTATTGCTATTGATCAGACGAAATTTGGCCAATAAATCATATGAGCACTGAGTTTTACTGACTTCACAGGTTGTTTTAGTTGAGGTAGAAGGAACACTTTGAATTATTTCCACTGCAGCTATTTCTGCACTTAGATTTCAAGTTGTTTTTCGTTTCTGAGTGTCTTTTTAAGGGATCACAATAGATATTTATAAAGCTGTTTAAAAAAAAAAAAAATCCACATAGACTTGTTCTACCGGAAGCATTTTTGGTGGTGCCATAATTCCACCTCTTCTTCATTATAGTCCCATACAAGTGTGTTCCAGGGAATATCTAGGTCTTTGAAATCCTTTTTTATACACCTCTCTAAGCCGTTTCAGCTGTAAGCTCTTGAAGACCTTGTCTTAGCTCCTGGTTGCCCATGTGTGTCTTCACACACCGACATACGCTGCAGCAACAAAGAAACCTTTGAGTGAAATCCTTTAATTAGAATCCCTTCACCTGATTTCAGGTGAAAGCATATTGGCTTTGCGTATGCTTTGAATGGGAACAGTTAAACCTCAACACACTTGCAGGCCCCCCCAATTTTAAGGGGTGGTGCACAATCAAGGAGTTTAAGCTTCTCAGTTTAATACAAAGTAGCATTTTTTTTTCCAGATTTAGTTCTTCTGTGCAATGGATGAAATGGTTTCCAAGAGGGAACAAACATACATCACAACCTCTTCAGACAAACTTGTGTTAAAAGCATATTTTATGTGTTTAAATTGCCAGTGTAATAGAGATTTTCATCGCCACCATTTAAAGTGAATTTAAACCCCTCTGTATATGCTGTGCTGCATAATCATTTGAACTGAGGCAGTCATTTAGCCCTATTTGGCCTGATTGCTTGGCACTCTGTTGCCTTGGCCGTGACTTTACATATTGTTTTCCGAGCCGCTGTCCTTGTCTCGCCGCATTTCCAATCTGCAGCCTTTATTGAAATGTATAGCGTGTCCCTGCCACAGCCCATTTTCATATAACCGGTGCTGGTGATTTTATTGACTTATTGCAAAAAATAAAAAGCTGTCGTATGCCCGATCACACAAGCCTCATCTGTCCTCTCGTCCCTTGCAGTTAAAAAGAGATGATTTGTTGTGTTAACTCCCATGGCGCTCTACATTGCCCTAAAACAAGATGCCGCTCCCCGTGACAATGAACACTCTCCGCCTGAACATAAACAACGGTTTTTATTGTGCTCCAGTGTGTGAGCTTCCAAATCAATGCTTTGTAAATCATCCTCAGGAGGCATGCAAACACAGATCCATTTTGTGTAGCCAAAACATCTATGGACACGCTGGCACGTTAATACAGATGGATAAAGAGCACAGGGCCAGTTCCGTGCACCGTCAGCCAATAATAATGAGGCGCTTAGTGGCAAAAAATGGCAGCGAATCAGAGAAAAGAAGGGATCAGTAAAGCCATCAGCCATCCTTTCAACTCTATTCAAAACTTGAGCCGCCATTGAAGTCGAACAAAAGCATAATACTTTCTAATATTTCACTACTGCTGAACCTCACCTTGCTGCCTGTTTGTATTAGTTTTACTTAATGGGTTTTGTCCCTCCAGAGACGGCAGAGTCTAAAAATGAGCAGCTCGCTGTAGACAACAGCAGAAAGTGGGGCAGAGATGCAGGTGCTACGCTGGAGAAGCGCTCGTCCTTTAGGGTAACCTGGTTTAGTGTATAGATGGAGGACCTGCAGTGCATACAAGTGTGCAGTCTGTTGCACGATATTTCTCAGAGGGCCGATGCCTCCAGAGATAAAACCTTATAGCATCATTAACTCTTTTCTTAATGATAAAGTTAATATGCATTTCTTAATGAGCTCTGTAGCATCAGCAACACTCTGGAGTTTAAAGTTAAAGGCTACTGCTATAATGCTAAACCTCATCTTTGATTCTATTTATGGCAGAGGCTTCTCTCTGTTAGCCACTTCAGTGTATTTGTGGGCAGTAATTGCCTCTATATGATGGTTTTCTTTTTTCTTTGCACATGGTTGAAGTTGCAGTCCCTATATACTGGACATGATGCAGAAGACAACATTAGATGTAACGCCAGGTCAAAGGACATTGATTAATTGACTGTTATGTTGAGATTTCTTTATAAGGAAAATACTTCAAGCAGTTGATCTTCTCAGCACATGTTGGCCAGACGCTTGTTTTCCCTCCTGCTGAGAGGTAGATGAGAAGATCAATGCCACTTTCATGCCAGTAAACACGAAGCTACTGCCAGCTTTTAATTAGCCTAGCTTAGCTTAGCATAAAGACTGGAATTGGGGGTGGAAGTGCTTTTAACCTGTCTCTGTAAATTCTGTACCTGTAAATCTCAGAGACAAACTTTATATTTAAAATGTATGTGAAAGAAACTCAGTGTAGTTTTAGAGGAGGTTACTGTTGGCCCAGGGCTCGGTCTCGAGATTGGCTGCAGCTCGCTAGATTGCAAAATGGAAACTCTACTGGGATGCGTCTGTCATTCATCACTGTGATACTATGGCAACATGCAGTGCATTATAAGTGGATGGTGCACTCAAAATGGTCAAAAAATGTAATGTAAAACGACCTCACCAAAGATGGTCAACATCTTGGCTTGAAGAGGAGGGACCAGCAATGTATGCTAAAACTTAAATAGCAAAAGAGGAAGAAGGAAATATTTGCATTTCACATGACACATGGGACACACACACAAGCCAAATCAACTGGCGGGTGACAATCGTGGACAGATTATGTCGCCAGGGCACAAAGGCAACATTTGATTTAGCTGAAATTCACCAACCACATCAGTGATTACACTGTGGACACAGTGTATTACTACATGTGAGAGTACTATGAAGAATCTGGTTTGAGACGGCGACAAATATTTGTGGCTCATGACATGATTCTGATCCTGTCATGATTAAGTGCAAGTATAACAATGCAAATCACTGATGGCAATGTTTGCACATGGGTTGCAGATTATTGTGGTGTCGAGGTTGAAGAAACTTATTCCATCCATGTCCTGATGTGTTTTCTTTACTACGCGTTTCCTGTTTTCTGCTTAATCAAGTTCCAGACGGTGCAGAAAAGTGTCCCCTCGTATCACATGCGCACACAGATCCAGTTTTGCCGTGTTATTTACCTGCCATTTTTCAATTTTTCCGGCGTATACACACAGGCAGTGTGTGAAATGTGACACTAATTTGCATGCTGACAACGATTTCTGGTGAGATTGCACCCAGCTGATTGATGGGCACGCTGTTGCCCCAGAAACCACCTTGGGCGATGTGATATGACTCTCCCGTTATCAGACACTGAGGCATATTCCTGTAGTTAATCTTCCCAAATGGGCGTTTCACAGAAGATATCCAGCATACCACGGGCCTTGACTGGTAATGAACGACAGCCCCCTTTTTTTTTCAGTGGCACATCTAAATGCAGCTCATTTCATACCGGCAAAAAAAAAAAAAAAAAGGGTGACAGGAAGGAAGCTTTGCTCGCACATTTCATTATTCACTGATGTAGTTTAGCAACTCCCATGGAATGATCACAGCACTGTAAAGGCTGCATGATAGAGAATCAGTCCTGTTTTTGTTTAAGTGAGTTAATCCTGCTGATCAATCATAACATCACACAGTAATGCTGCAGATGTAATCTGGTGCCAAGCCTGAGTAGCAGGAGAGAATGTAAATGTGAATGTGGAACGGCTCCAGGCAGACAGAGGTGTTGTTTGACGAAGATGTGGCCAGAGGTATGTGGAGGGTCGGGGGGGAAGGCGACATGACGATGCACCGACGCGCAAATCCCCAGTTTGCAAACCTGACTGGTCTGCACACAGAGCCATGATCTTACCTTCACATGTTGAGGAGCAGTGACCTCAGCTGTGAGCCAGACTGTATTGCCTGACCTCACTGAAGCTCTCATGGGTGAATAAGTGTCTCAAGTCCCTGCAGCCATGTTCCAGCATCTGGTGGGGAGTTTTTTTCCCCCAGAAAACTGGAAGCTGTTAAAACATCAGTTTAACTCATTGAAAAACTCAAAAACATAATTTTACGTTTTTTGTGCCCATGCATTTTAGTGCCAAAAACATCATTTTAATTTTTTTTGATTGTTTCTTTTATATATTAAGAAATTAGACACTCTAACACACCTCATGTGTGAATCTGGGAACTCAAATAGATGACGATCAAAAACTCATGAAAACTCACGATCTGGACATTTTATCATAATTCGGCTTTTGATGGTTGCCGCATTGGGTTGAATCAGTGGCGCATGCAACCCTCTAGGCGCCAGACATTGCTGAATAAAACAGCCCATATCTTTAAATCTACTGCCTTATGTTGTTACGGCTTGGAACCACTAGTTGGCGAACACGTTCATCTTAAATCCTGACGTCATTTGTGTGTGTGTTTTTATGCAAAATATCTGAGAAAAGCTCAGGAATGGAGGTATGTAGAAATAAATGGTTTTTCCCCATTTGAAAGCAGAACGTTTCAACCCTTCAAATGAGCCACATGTGTCCATAGCTACAGTATAGAATATGGCTCTACAAAAATAATCAACAATGGTCTAAATTGTTGGCACCAGGATTAAAGCTTTGGAAAACAGCGTGGCATTCAATGAGTTAATATCCATGAACCAAAAATCACATATTTCAGTGTCCAATATCTTTTAACTGTGCTTTGTGAAGACAGAATGCATTTTCCATATGGATTTAGAGGAGGATCGACACACAATCATCTGAAGGTAAAAACACAAGAGTTGCTGTGAAACTCTGTGGGCTGCATCTCCCTGATGGATAAACATGAAGCACCCAGGCATGTGCAGGGTACCGCCAGCTCTACAGTGCCATCAGTCAACCTTAATGGTTGTTAGCATTGCTGAGTAACCACTGGTCTAAGCGTTTTACAGTCTGTTGACAGTAAAGTTGGAATTGTATGTAAATGTTGATGAAGCTGAGATCGGAATGATCCAGCAGAGAAGCTGTGTGTACCATCCGTGATATTTTTGTCACCACATTCCTACTTACTACAGATAAATACAGTAATAGAACTCGAGTCATTTAGCAGATATTGTTAAACAACACTGCAGTCGACTGCTTGCTGAAACCCGTTCACAAACTCGAGAGCTCAGTAACCGTAACTTGGCACAGCAGGTCTGTCAAGGTTTGGATTTCTCCACATGTTGAGTCAGTGTGCGTGAAGCTGTGAAGCCGGCACGGTGCTGAAAGAGTTTGAAGGCTGGTGAGGTGTTTTTCCAGCCATCTGAAAACCAAAAACACAAGATATGTGGAGGCTGACTGAATACTTCAACACACAACATCATGGACCAGAAATGAGATACAATTGTAATGTTGGGCATGATAATGAACAATTATAGACAACCCCTCATTTTATGGGTTAGGGTTGTTGATGATAGATAATAGCTGATTTATGTTAACCTGATATATATATTAAAGAGATAGTTCAACATTTTGGCAAATTGGCCCATTGCCATAATCCCTATAGTCATAGCAGTACCGAGTTGTTTTCGAGGTAAATTCATGCAAAACAGCTGATGCACATTCCTGTCAGGGTCAGTTTTTCAGCAAGCAGTCTCTGCATTTGCCTCGAAAACAACTCTGTCTGGTAACGTTCCGTTATTATCTCATAGCGTGGTGAATGTGCAGGTCACAACTTGTCCACGAGAGCGTTTTGGAGTTTTTGGATTGTGTATTTGATAAGTTCGATGAGGGAAACCAAGAAATCCCATGAGCCTCCGTAGCGTAGCTCTGAGCAGCTTGCGGCTTGGATCGGCTGTTCTAAAAATAGCTTGCACCGACAAATGAAGGTAACAAACCTACTGCTATGACTATAGCGATTATGGCAATGGGCCAATTTGTCAAAATATTGAACTATCCCTTTAATGTGCAATAACAACTGTACTGTACAATGTTTAAGGGTTACCTTACGGTATTTCAAAAATTAAAAAAATAGATTTGCACACGGGAATATGCTCCCGAATATTTAATGAATAACACCACATGTTACATTTTGGGCCCAGGCCCTTCATCAGACATGATACCTTACGGTATTTGAAATAAAAGTGTCCTCAAGTCAAGTTAAACCAGACAAGTTATAGTCTAACTGGTGGATTGAAGAATGGGCAGTGGGCTGATGCTCTGTGTACTGTGAGAAAACATGTGCGGTTGTTGCTGATAAGAAACAGCAGTGCGACATCCCAGTGGTTCACCTGGTAGATGCATATGACACAGGCCTAGCACATAATAGTATTGCAGCTGTCCAGGGTTTGAGTTCAAGGCACCCAGAACGCCTACGTATAGTGCAGCCACATTGTGTTGTGTTCAGTTTCCAGGTGAGGAACACAAGCGGAAGGATGTGTAAAGATGCGAGTAGAGTGTCTAAGAATTAGAAACTATCACTAATACAAATGTGAAATGCATATAGAAGTAAAACTGAAGAGAATTCCATGTGAGAAAGAGCTAATGTGGACATCAATAGTGGAGCCACTGTCAGTTGGGTGAGTGTGTAGGGTGTTATCAGTGTGAGTGTGTTTTGAGAGTTTATTTTGGAACTGTTGTTTCAGAAGTTACTAAGGCTTTTTTTCTTCTTTGAGCCGTAAATCTGCGCCTGTTATCAGTGTAAACACCATATGTGCCGAGCTGGAATGGAAATGCGGGGAGGCAGAGCTTAGCAAACAATCGATTTCATATTCATCAAGAAGGCTGCAGTGTTTATTGACTGCAGTCAGGTGAACAATTTTCAGCAGATTATTCTCACCTGTCGATACGATGTGAGGGTTCAGTAATGAATAAAACACTCAGACTTCCATTTGATTGTGGATATCCACATGTGTCAAAACAAACTACTACCTCTGCTAATGAAGTAAATGCACTTCATGTTCCTGTATGGAACCGGATGAATCAATCAAGCTTCCTGTATAAACTGGATGAGATCACATATTGTTACTTGGAACAGAAAAAAAAGGACATCATCCGTTAAAAGTCAAAATAAAATGTTTGTGATAACTCATGCATGCCGGTATTGATTTTCCTTCCCGCGTACTTTCACTTTACACTCTCGTGCTCACATCCTTTTTGAACCACTCAAACGCGAGTTGTGAGGCTGAAGCCAGCTGCTGTGCGGCGGGGACTCATCATCCATCCCTGAGCGGAGCGGAGCAGGTTAAAGTGATGAATCTGATCCAAGTTCCTGACAAACGCCTGCTGTTCAAGGCAACTGTTCCATTAATATTCAGATGTGCTTACGCCGGCTCCGTCGTGGGGTTGGGAGGAGGGTGATGGGGAGCAAAAGTCCTCTTTAAGTTGGAAAATAATTACAGTAACTTTTCTGTCTTGTGCTGCCAAGCGCTACTGAGGGAGGGACTGTCTGGGAGGTAGTAGAACAGTTTACAATCTACTGTGTGTCATATTTTATTAGAGTGTGTTCCGAGTCAGTGCTTTTGCAGGAATCTGAATAGAAATGAGTGCCTCTTCAGCGCCGGCCTTTGCATAAAAGCTCAAATAAAAACAGCTTTTCTATAGGTGAGCTACTAAAAAACGAACACACACTGGCATTTTTCAAACCAAACACCTCATTACTCCGTGATCTGTCTGGCTTTGTAATAGACCTCCTGCGTCGAGGCACTGAGATTAATGTGGGCTTTACATGCCTGTGCACTCTTTCTCCCTCCTCTTAAATTCATTAGGGACGGTAACGATCTGTCGCCCCTGACAGTTCGGGGCAGGGAAGGTCGACGCAAACCTCTTATCCAGATTGTGGAGCTCCCCACCAGCTGAGAACTGCACCCAACTTTTTTTTTTTTCTTTTTCTTTTGAGATGCAAATCACTCGATGTAGTCAAATAGTTGCTTCCTGCTGCTCGGTAATGGCTTTTAAATACAGCCATCTTTGGTTTGCTCAACATTCATCACCATGAGCCACTTAAAGGCACCTTTAAAGTACTTGACTTATCTACCGCTGTATAAGACACAATGGAGCCTTTTCTTACTGCTTTTACTGAAAGGATACAAAACAGTTAAAGACAGCCGTGGTCTGTCAGGGGAGGATTTAGAGGCAGTTTACCAGATTTGGTTTAGTTTGATGGTGATGTTGCTTAACAGTAATTTTATCCCTCAATGAAACATGTCCATTATCTCACAGCTTCTCGTTACAACAGCAAAGAGACAGCAGCGTGGAGGATATCACGGTATCAAGTAATTAAGTTGATAATGAAACCATCGATTGGTCCTGCAAAGGTCTCGGTTGAGTTTATTGTGCTGGATGACTGCCGTCACCAGAATGATGCTCACTCTCTGGACTCACTCCACTGGGGATTCGGGCCAATCAATTCTGGATTTGGGCAAGTTTTAATCATTTTTTGTTTAAAAGGCTTCCCGGCTTGTCAGAGAGTCTTGGCTTGGTACACACACAACAAAGAAGGAGAAACAAAATACCTCAAGGTAAATTCTCACAACAACTGTGTCTTCAGTTTGACAGGTTTGCAGCCGAAGCAAGATTTCATTTTTGGATGCCCAGAGTTGTTTTATCCATAATACTGAGCTATCATATAGGTTTTATTATAAAGAGAACACTGGAAGTAAAGGGAGGATAAATCAAATTATTTTGTGCATAGATTTTTTTAATCAGTTATATAACATATAAAGAAGCTGTCTAAAACTGTAAAAACTAGTCTGAATTGTTTCAGACTCATCAGGTCCTGTCTCTCTTTCAGGGCAGCTCATTTATACCTGCATGCTATGGTCCTTTCACATTTGTCCTACTGCATCACTGCTTGGGGCCAGGCCACTGACACAGCAACTAGACCTTTATTCTCACTCCACAAACAAGCTTTAAAAATTTTAGATCAGAAGCCACAAAAGTGGCACCATTGTAAAATCATTGAGAAGTATAATTTGTTATCTTTTTCAAATTTTATAAAATTCTCTTTTCTGAAAGTTGTTTTTAAGTGTGTCAGTGGACTAGCCCCACAAGCGATGTCACAGATTTTTACTAAGTCAGACAACTGTGGGACAACGACAAGGAGCATGAGCAAGCAAAACTGTAAAATTCAAAGATGCAGGACAACATTCGGTCAATCATCCCTTTCAGTGCTGGGTACACACCTATGGAATTCTTTACCACCAGATATCAAATCCCAAACAGAATTAAAGATGTTTAGTGCTAAAGCTAAACATTGGCTTAAGCAGCAGCAGAAATGTGAACATTAACTTCTCTCAAGTCACTGTCAATACAGCATTCTACTAATGTTTAATGTATTTAATTTGTGCAATTTCTTAATGTAAATTTTGTAGCTGTGTTTATTTATTCATGATAACTATTCACTGTATTATTCACTGTATTTGTATTATTGCACTTATTGTAACGGTATTCAGTATCTTTTATCCTTCTTTAGCCTGACCAGGGACAAAGACTGCAAATTAGCTGAAGCTAGACGTCTTGTATGCATCGCATTTTTCATTCTTTGTGGCAATGTTGTATGTATCGTCCCTGCAAAATAAACATTAAAATAAATAAATAAATAAATTGTCATACAAATGGTAGTCAATACTGCTGTGACTCTGCAGGTAGAAACATCTTGAAGAACCTTCATGTAATCCCAGACTGACTCTGAGGTTGAGATCAGGGCTGTGATGGGTCCAGACCATCTGATGCAGGACTCCTTGTCTCTAAAGATCATGACTCTGACTTTGAGACAAACAAAAACCTCTGACGACTTAATCCTCCACCCAGTACAGCTAACATTAGACCATGTTCACTCACAGTGCAGGTGGCAATATGGACGACATAAGATGAGCACAAACACCGAGCCTCAAGGTAAAGACCCATTGACGCCAAACTGACCTCAGAGCAGCCGCCACCAACACAAGCAACAAGCATTTCTAAAATGCTACACAATATACGAATAATTGAAGAAGATTGACAGAAATAACTGGTGCTATGGTGTAAAGGATGTGGTTTCTATAGGTACTGTGCAACACAGTGGATTTAAAGCGATAGTTATTAGATAGTTATACAGTAGTTAGATTGCCATGAGTTTGATGAGGGAAACCAAGAAATCCCATTAGCCTCCGTAGCGTTGCTCTGAGCAGCTCGCGGCTCGGCTCAGCCTTTCTAAAAATACCTTACACCGACAATTAAAGGTAACAAACCTACTGCTATGACTATAGGGATTATGGCAATGGGCCAATTTGCCAAAATGTTGAACTATCCCTTTAAACATTTGGCAGTAAATCATACATGAACCGTAATGGAGGTAACCATTTAAATAATGCGGATATTGATTCCAGGTCCCATCACACAGCTCCTCTTTGTACGTTTGGGTTCATTGTTGTGTTGCAGATTGATTTAGAGCCAATCAGATGCCTCCCTGATGATCTTGTGTGATGGATAAAAACCTAAACAGCTTTCTCCCTGCTCATGTTTAACTTACCTGTGTTGCTACAGGCAGCTCATTCCAAATGCATTGAGAGGCTAAAATAAGCCATAAATTCAATGTGTGTTATCCAAAGAAAACTTAATAGAATAGACTGATAAAGCCTCTCCAGTAATGATAATAATGCTATTTCTTCACTGTAGTACCATTTTAATCTATTCTCGCCAGCCTCATATATAAATGGTCTCTTTGAATCAGTTTAGTGAGTTCCCTCTGTGTGCTCAGTGTCCATGTCTGTAGCTTAATTTCAGCTGATAGGAGGTAAAGAGCTGCATCACTTTGTCCTTTTAACTCTTAAATGAGTCCATACTCAAGTTAAAGTAGGTTGTGTCTCATTGACATGAAAGAAGTGCAATAAGCTTTTACCATTTTATCAAATATAACCATAATCTTTCCTAAATGTAGTGTTTAAGTGGCGGAACCATAACCACACTTTAACCATAGCTCACTTTAACCACTCTGGAGCTGGCGTGTGTAGATATTGTAGAAAATTAAAAGGAAAATTCTAATCCAGGATTATGCAGACTCAGCAAGTGTCGGCTCTCTGGACTGATGCGACAGAAGAAAATTTGAAATTTTCTTGTGCAGTAGTTTTATGAAATGAAAGATTTTCAGCTTTATTTTTTTTCCATGCAGGTGTTCTTTTCCTCCAGCCATTTATTGTGGTTCTCCATGTATGAGCTGAGCAGCAGGTGTCCAAGCCCCCCCTCCCTTCCCAGCAGAGCTCCCATGCAGCTCGGGAGCTTTGGCTGCTCTCTGCTCTGTGACAGTCGACGGCGTTTTTGTATTTTGCGGAGGACTTTACCCATCCCCAGCCACGAGTTTTCATGCCTCGGCGCTGGCGACAGCGGTGGCTGGAGGCGTGAAGTGTTCGGGCTGTCCATCCGTCCCTCTCTTGTGAACACGATATCTCAGGAACCGCTTGGGGGAATTTCATCATATTTGGTGCAAATGTTAACTTAGACTCTAACATGAGCTAATCAGAAATTGGAGGAGGTGGGGATGACTGTGAGCTCAGAAAACACTCACAAACACACTATATCCATGTGTGGTTGTGAGTCATACAGTATAGGATAAAATGAAGTGATTATATTTTATATCCATATATTAAATGCCTGTGTACAGACCTGAATGTAAACTGCAGCTTGAACAGTTGACAGGCCATTCAATCACGAGCTGGTAATTCCGCTCTGAGAGCCTTAACATCAGGCTGCTGCCTCTGCCTCAGTGTGGCCAACATTGTTGTTACAGATGTCCTTGGCCACCACACCTGTACGCAGTGAATTCCAACTTGGCGGACGGCCGACGACTCTAGTAGGGGAATAAACAACATGCGAATCCAATATTGCATGCATAGTAGAGGCCAGCTTGTGCGGTTGAGAGGAGTTTATTTGGCATGTATTATACATAAATCCTGGTTCTGTAAAGCTGCTGTGTCCAGGCCAGGGGTTGTATGCCAGGAGCCGGGGCCTGTGCGTTACGAAGGTTATTGTTTAAGTATGCCTTTGACGGGAGAACTCCATGGAGTCGTTATGAAGAAAATCAGCAAGAAATGCAGACACAGTAATGAAGCGGCGCAGCCAGCTACCTGTCTGTGTTCTCCCTCTGTCAGCAGTCCAGCTGCAGGCGAGGGAGCCCCATGCCCCCATTAGGTTGTTTTGACAGCCTTATCCACAGTAATTAATACCAGGCACTTTTAAGTGAGATTTATGTGAGACATGCTGTTTGCACTTCCCAGTTGGGGGAACCTGCTCTCAGTGAACTGCTGCTGTGAGTTTAGGACGCGCAGCATCATCTGCATCATCGGTGAGCAGCTTTTTTTTATTCAGTAGCTACAATAAACACAGAGACTCTGGATTCAGGAGATACGCTCGCAGAGTGATATTGATTTAAAAAGCTTGAAGCAACCTTCATTTTGAAAGCTGGTTATGGTGGGGGTCTGGTCTTGAATAGGTGTATTTTTGCTAAAAAAAAAAAAAAAATCATTCACATTTTATAATGAAAATTCAGGAATGGAGCTGCAGCTAACAATTAATGTTATATAGCTTTAATCATAAATTCACTTGCTAATTATTTTCCTGATTAAAAGCTTAATCATTAGAGTGTCCAAGGTGACGGTTTCCAGTGTCTAAAACCCCCAATGCATATTTAATTTACTAAAATTTAATTGTTTCAGTGGATAAAATCTATATAATTAGTTTCTCTTCATTAACGTCTCATGTGTGATTTGTTATTGATGTCTCTAAGGGAGATCAATAAGGTATGATGACTTTTGCCTGGGGACATAATGAATCTTCTTCCACTGTTGGTCTGTTTCAGATGGGTTAATAAAACATTAGCCATTAAACAGGTTGCAGGTTTTCCCTTCAAATCTTGAAAGTGCTGTTTGTAATATGACCTGTTCAAAGTTTAAGTGTCATAAAGCAGCTTTGTGGCACTTTACAGATCAAGGCTAAAGTACTGTACAATTACGCAGTCTTTAATTTCAAAACAAACTGAATCTTTTCTTTTTTTACAATCCTTCAAATCATCTCTGATTTATTTTGACGCCCAATCAATATCACAATTACTTCAGACTTTATCTTCGGTTACAATTACCAGCTACATGCTCCATACGTACTGTCAATGTTATTGTGAGTGTGATTAAAGGGATAGTTCAACATTTTGGCAAACTGGCCCACTGCCATAATCCATAGTCATAGCAGTAGGTTTGTTACCTTTAATTGTCAGTTCAAGTTATTTTTAGAACGGCAGAGCAGAGCTGCGAGCTGCTCAGAGCTACGTTACGGAGGCTAATGGGATTTGGATTGGGATTTAATGGGAATTTACTTCGAAAACAACTCTGTCTCGTAATGTTCCATTATTATCTCATAGTGTGGTGAATGTGCAGGTCACAACTTGTCCACGAGAGTGTTTTGGAGTTGTTGGATTGTGTATTTGATGAGTTTGATGAGGGAAACCAAGAAATCCCATTAGCCTACGTAGCGTAGCTCTGAGCAGCTCTGTTCTACTGTTCTTAAAACAGCTTGCACCAACAAATAAAGGTAACGAACCCACTCCTAAGACTATAGGGATTATGGCAATGGGCCAATTTTCCAAAATGTTGAACTATCCCTTTAAACAAACTGATGGCGTTACCTTTGGTTATCCATGATGCAGTCACCTTTGTCTGGACTGTTAAGACTCAATCAGGAGGTGAGACCTGGGTTCTGCATCATTGTTTCCAAAAGCTTCTGTTTAAGGGGCTTGAGACCCAAGAGAAGAGTTGACTGCAGGTGTAAACAACAAAATGGTTTTAAAACTAAATAATATCTGTATGGACAGAGCCTGAGGCTTCACTTTGAGTGAACACAGACTAATAATAGTTGGACAGAATGGAGGCAAATGATTGAACACAAGGTAGTATTTTATTTTCTTAAAGGGGATAGTTCATGAACGTGCACATTGAGGAACAAATTAACCATGGAGGTTCTGAGTGTCAGGTGTGATACATCTTTGGTGAATTGCAGAAGTCTAACCTCCTTCACGAGTCTCAATCCCACAGCTGGGAATCGGTGCAGACTGTGCAGACACAGCAAGCTGTAAATTGGAGAATCTCCTGTTCTTGTTTGTCTGAGATGTTTCAGTGTTTTAAAACTGTGTGTTGCACTGAGGTGGTCATGAGTTCAGCTGCAAGTGATAGTAATAAAAAAAAAGTTTGGACACTTTAGATAAAGGACACCAAGTTTCTTAAGACCCAAATATTTATGGGAAACAAAAGGACAAACCTCCAGGAAGGAGACCATGATAGATAATCCCCTTTAATAATCATGACCTTTTAAGGTTCAACATTTATTGCACATAAAAGCCCATAATTCATGAGAAAAGTATGTTGTCAGATTTATGGGACATACGGATTTATGTGTGCACCTGATGTTCATGATATCACTGTTTCTTTATCACAACCTTCAGGCGTCTAAACACACATCTGTTTTTCCTGCAGTTTACAGTTTTCCTCGTTTTACGCGCAGCTCAGACAAAACGCAAAGACTCTGGACCCCCCCCCCCCTCCCTCCCCCCAGAGACGAGGGTGGAAGCAGGATTTTCTTGTTATTCTGAAATTAACAAGGACAAAAAAAACACACATCTGCGCATCTTCCACGCAAAGAGAAACCACTCCAACTTATACCTCCCTCCTGGCTGTAATTATTTTCTCCCCCTGTGTGATTTACTGCTTTGTATGCAAGGAAGGAAGGAAGGAGGGCGAGCTTTCGAGGAGAGCCCGTGTTTTTCTTCTTTTTTTAAATCAATCCGTTAGGTTGTGAGCCCACCCACTTATGAACTGGCTCACTACCTAAGGGGGGTCTGGCTGGGGAGGAGGAGTGGCGGTGGAGTGGGAGAGCTGACCAGGAGCTGCCCAAAAGTCCACAAATCCAGCCTTTCGGAAGCAGATCCGCGGCGGCGCGAAAGGGAGGGGAAAAAAGATGAAGGAAAAAAATCTGATTGAGACTGCAAAGATGCAGGGCAACGTAATGGTAAGGTGGATCATTTCATTCACCCGTGCTCATTGCATGACGCCGATCAAGTGATTTTCTGACACATCTCGTCTCGGAAACTATCCCAGTCTCCTCTTCTTCCCGCACGCGCTTTGACGCGGCGCAGACGCTGTGAGATAAATTAACGATCACCTTTTGGATTCCTGCATATGAGAGTTCACGCCCTTTCTGGCTTTACGTGTCGCCTTCTGTCTTTTGTTTTTTTTTTGTGTGTGTTTTTTGCCGGCCGATCTGCTACGCAGCCACTGAGGAGATGAATCACTGTTACAGGAGTTGGAAAGTTTGGTCCTGGCTTTATGGGGCAGATCATAATGATTGCAGAGTTTGGGCTTTGTCTCCCTCTTCGCCTCGCGAGGCTTGTGAGGGCAGAGGTAACCTTTTGCCCAAGGAGGGTCCCATTAATATTTTACTACATCTAAAGCTGTGAGGTGCAGGATATATTACTCTTGCTGTCCCTCTGCTGGGAGCCGCAGGCAGCTATATGGACCTGTGCATGAAGGGAGTGAATGCTAAATGTCCTGTGGGGCTCTTTGAAATATTAAAAGGGTAATATCACCACTCTTTATGGCTTTGATCCTTTTAAATTGTTGACTTCGAGAATATTATAGCTCATGGTGCATTAACACATTATTCCATGCCTTTACTGCCTCTGCTGATGTTCTCTTCCACATGCAGCACAGTGATTTCTCCTGATCAGACTAACTTTATTCCTGGGTAAATCAGTGTGATGTTAATTTTCCTCTTTTTTTTGCCCCTCAATTGCTTTATTTATAGCTGAATAAGCCATGCTCTGCGGACACTCCAGGCCATTTTGGAGGATGTGGGGCACAGCTGTGTTGAGTCGGGCTTTTCTAAACGGTCCCTTCACCAAAGATGGTTCCCCCCTCTTTTCTTCCCCCCATCCCTTGGCCTTATTTTCATGTGAAGATGTGCAGAGTGTGTTTATCTCTCTCTCTTTATTTATTTTTTATTATTCCTGCATAATGAAAAGTAAACACAGTGTGTTTATCATGAGGGAATTTTTTTTGGTCAATTTCCAAATAAGTAAGTCATGTGCACAGTGAGAGATAAAGTGAATATTTTCACTCTAGCTGGCAGATGTGCAGCAGTCCTATTTACATTTTTAGCCAGTTTTGGGTGTTGGGGAGAATCTGGAAGCTGAGGCAACCACTGAAACCACAGCTGGTTGATGAGAGATGATGAGAGTAAGATGGAAAGATTGATAACACTCACTTATTTCTGTTAAATACGATGCCACAGCCAGAAGATATTTATTACTTAAGCATAGAAACTGGAACAGCTTTTCAAAGGCAACAAAATCAGACTATCAAGACTTCTAATGTTCACTTAAAAACTGAAAATCCAGTTTGTTTTCTCTCCACAAAGGCCAAAGACTAAAAAAAAAGGCAAGTTGTGGGTTTAAAGGGGAAGAGGGTTGTGTGCAGAGCTTTGTGATGGCCAGTGCAGACTCATCAAACATCTAATTTAACATCAAGCTTCTTTGCAACAAGGCACACAAGTGTGTTTCCAAAAAGCCTGAAAAACTGTTGTTTTAAATCTTGAAACTTTCAACAAATGCAACAGTAATTCTTCCTCAAATTGAGCCAGTATTTAGATTTTCCAGCCTGTTCCTCCCATCGATAACAATTGGGACGTCAATCCGGCAGGAAGCTAGCGAGCATGCAAAAAAAACACCTCCCTAATGGCTTAATTTCTTAGAGGAGTCGGCCCCACACTCTTGACATTTGTTAGTCCATTTATGCCTCATCAATGAGATCTACAACCTGTCACTTCAGTTTAAATCCTGCAGGATGCACACATGCCTAGTCCAGAACCCAACCAGGCTGTGCTGCAGCTTTCTGAGGTCTAGTCGTCCCTGCAGCACCTCCAGCTTTGCTTTTGTCTATTTGGTTATTGATTGTTTTTCCGTTGTTTTATTGATGCATTCATACGCCTGCCATGCATCCACAAGTTCACCGTTTGATTTATTGACATAATCAGCTGTAGAATTATTTGAGCTCTAGGGTTTGATTTAGCAGGTGGTAACATGGAGAGTACATGACAGCAAAGGCAGTGTACTTTGTTTGCAGCATGACAGGTTTATTGCTGCACGCGATTGCTTCCTGCACGCCGAGCTGGTACTCATGGGATGGAGACTAACTGTAAGAGTCTCTGTGGGAAGTCCTTGCAATAACAGGGAGAAATCTGCACAGCGTGATTTCTGACCACCAAACCATGATGGTGTGGACGTTGTTGTGGCCCGCTGGGGATTCTGTCTGCGAGCGAAACAGGTAGTACTTGAAAATGGGCTCCAAAACAGCCTGGAGATGTTGTGCCTGCACAGGAAATTGCAGCTAATCAAGTCTGCATTCAGATGCCTAAGGGGTAATGACAGCAAAGATGTTACCATGGGATACATAGGCTATTATCTCACCCGTTCAGTGGCGGTACAGTGTGGGGAGCTCGGCGTGCTTGATGTTTGCAGATGTATGAGCTTCTGGCACAAGTGCGAGACCGTCCTGAAACAGCTCCAATGCCTGCTTCCCAGCTCTTTCACTCTGTTTGTGTCTAATTGTTGTCTGACATGGCAAACATCCCCCTTCAAGGGCACAGACGCTGCTGTTGTTGAACAACTAATGATTTGTTTCTCCGGGCTGGAATGGAAAAAAAGAAAAAAAAAGAGAGATGTTACAAACGGAGAGATTTATCGCTGCAAAAGAGCACAGACACTCAAAAGTCTGACCAGGAACGTTGCTGTTGTCATGGTTATTATTACTATTTTGAATTCTCAGTTTGAATAAAGACAGACGCTCCTCCATTGACGACTTCAGTTGTTTCATTAACTTCAAAGTTAGTGTGGCTCATTTTAAGATGGTTTGACTGTTAGTATTGGATGTTAAAGTTTGTGACAGTTTTGAACTGTTTTAAAGTCTTATTGTACTTTTATTACAATTCCTCGTAAATCACTATTACACAAGTTGGACACTGTTCGAAAATCTACAACTAATATAATATTGTGTAACAAACATATTAATGGTGCGTTCCAGGCAACCCGTAACTCGTATTTTTCCGACCTGTTCCTATGGTTACCCGTTAGAACGTACAGTCAAACTCATAACTTCCCACCTGTGAACTCGTACTAGATCGATCTACTCCCAGTTCCCAGTTCGTAACTCGTACTGTAACTTGCCTGGAACGCTACAAACTCGTAACTGGTGACTTGAAGTCGTGACTTACGGGTTAAAAAGCCTGCCTGGAACGCACCATAAGATTGTAGTCTGACCAACGCTGTATTTATAGGCCAACACTGATTGTCGATATATATACTGTCAAAGTGTATATATTTGGGCTGAAGAATTAATTGACATACTATTGAAATCATAAGTCTAATATGAAAGTAATTGATAAAGTGTGTCAGAACACAATTAATAAACCACTGCTGCTTCACTAATACCTTGGCCTACAAATCGTAGTCATCAGATAAAAAACAGATTCAAGGGAATTCATTTGTTTGTTGCAGACCCCAACAAAAAGGATATGATGACATTTTCACAATCTTATTTTCAGTGAATGTGAAATTCAAAACAAACCATTCCAACTGAAATTGTGACTCTTATCATATCATGCATATATCATATACATACGTATATCATTTCTTGAAATATTGTTTTGAAAATATAATTGCACCACATGTAGTTTGCCGTTGCTGCATATTATTAATGAGCTAATATCTGTCCATGAAGCTGTATTGGTCCAGCTCTAATTATGATTATTGCTACATTAGGTGTTGGTGTTCTACCGTATTGATGTCATGCTGTAATGTTACTGTGAAGTTTTCCCGATCCTTGATTCCTAAGAGGTGCTTGGCAATATGTGCAAAATCAATATTAGTATTGTCCCATTATTGGTAGAGCCTGGATGTGATTTGGAAGTTGTCAATATTGTATTTCAGTATTAAATGGACCAAAACACTGCTAATTTCTTATTAGGCTTCTGAATCAGGAAATTAATCTGAAGGGTGGTGAGATAATTTAATAGTTATAATAACAGCACATTTAATTTATAAGAATCTTTCCAGACAGCCAAAGACACTCTCCGAATTCAATAAGACATTCAAAACATACAAGAAGGTAATAGAGAACAGTTAGCAACAATGAAAATAGACCAAGAAAAAATGTATAGTGTATGCTTCACAGAGCACCAAGAGAGGTTGATCTAAAGGTTTGAGGTTTCAGTTGTGGCTTAAAAGACACAACAGATGTGCACTGGAGCAGATCCGGTGCTGGTGTCAGGACGCTCTGAGGGAGAGCATCCTGACACCGAAGGCCCTGTCACCCATAGTGCAGAGCCTGGAGGAAGTGGAGAGTGGATGGGCATCAGACAGACATACCACTTTGGACATAAGAGGGGCTACAGGGAGCTGCTGCAGATTGCAGAAGAGACAGGCATATAATACATGTTTTCTGGAAATGTTCCTCAGATAGAAGATGGATAGATTTAAAGGATAAAATTCAGCAAAAAATGATGTTTATTTTCAGATTTTCTTGTAAGGTTCCCACCTCCAATTGAATTGTCCAGACAAGTTAACTTTAAAGCCAAGCGTCTGTAAGTAAAGTAAGGAATAGGACCACTGTGTACACCCAGGGAAGCCTTTCACCCTTACATTTCTTTGTTTTAAAGCAACTACTTGTAATGATTTGCTGCTGCTACACTACCATTAGCAATAACAACTTGTCAGTCATGCTGAGAGCTTCTTTTACAAAGCAAGAGACTATGCCTTTGTCCTGTGAATTGTGGTACTACTTCTTCAGGGCAACTTGGATGCTAGCGACTCTGGATCAGAGAGGGACGTCATGGTGCTAGCTTGTTAGCATCCTGAGTTTGCAGAAAAGAAGTGATAGAAGCCAAACAAAAGAATTGATTTCTTCCATTGGAGACTGCCCTTGGAAAGTAAAGGAATAAAGTTTGATACCAAAGTCACATTTGTTCCAGACTGCTGAGCAAACAGCTGTTAATGCCAACATGCTGTGCACTGGTGCATTAGCACATTTTTACAAATAAGCTCCTTTAAGGGGTCACAAGCTAAAAAAAAAGTTTGGGAACTGCTATTACATTTATGTCAGGGTTATGTTATTGTCATACTATGAGTCAATTACACTGACCTGACTATATTTTATCTTTGCTCAGCTCTATAGGGAAACAGCTAAACACTCATAAAAGAGTACTTTCAACAGCTACAGCCAAGGCCGTCACTCTCAGATGTTGAGCAGATGACATTTTATTCCACCAGGCAACAAGGATAAGATCTGTGTACAAATAGTCCCCTTTATTGAGGATCAGCATAATTTGCTGCCTGTTATGTCCCCACCCCCAGCCACCCACCTGCCCACTCAGAGGACAGACAGGAAGCAGATGCGGCTCTATTTTGTGCGTCAAACAGCTGCCTGGTGCCTGCTGTATTACTACAACTGCCTGTGCACCTTAAGGGCTGATGAGTGCATTTTGATTTGGCGCTCCACCACACAGTTAACACCTTTTCAATACAAGCGCATGGCTGCGGGGCAACTTGTAGGTGTGTCAATAGCTCACTTCACTTGCTCTTGTTTCCCCGGCCGTTTTCAAGCGAAACCACGTGAAGAAGAAGTGAAATCACAGCGCTGTTTGTCCACCTCCGCATGCATGCTGCTTTATTGATTGCTGTGCAATGCCTGCTGCACCCTGCACCATGATTTTCCAGACATCTGGTATCTGTGCACCTGTTACCCGGCTGTCTTGCAGTGAGCGAGTCAGCATTGCCATCATAGCTCTTTTGACATTGTTATTACTGCACTCTGTGCCTTTCAAAAACCATAGTGGGATCTAGAGTAAGCTGTTTGACATAATAGTAAAGACATGAACAGCCTGGAGATGGATAGAAATGCTGCAAACAGCTGCTAAATTATTTATTTCATCGTCAAATATTCACTATTACCAGTTGCCAGTTGACAAAGAAGTGAAAACCAAGAAGTGTTGGTTTTATTTTTCTTGATAAGATAACTTTTTACACTTCTGTAAGTCATGGTGTCACACACTGAGGTTGCAAAGTGAGTGCTCTTGTCTTCGTATGGTCCCTGTGTGCCAGCCCTTCAATGTGTCTTTGCATTCTTGTGGGATATTTATACTCTTGATTGGGGTCAGCTTTTTCTCTTCCAAAATCAGAAATGTGAGAGTCTGGGACTTAGGGACTTGATTCATGCTGACCTTTATGCAGGCCACAGTTTTTCAGCACACAACAGCAGCATTTCATTAGGCACACTGGAATCCATCATACTGAGTGTTTCCCCTTTGGCTACATTTGTTTGTCAAGCAATCAAGCGAGGCTGGCAGATGGCTACAGTTATCAGCTCCTGCAGCAGAGGAGCTGAAAGCTCATGACAAGGGTATTTAGATGGGTGTTATTTTGACTCGTGTGAAGCCATCTTGTCTTGTAAAACAAACTCTTTTTTCTATGAATTATCTGTTTGTTCACGTTCATGGCTCTGAGTTGCAGAGAAGGGTTAAAGAAAGCACAAATAACTGTAATTGAGCGTTGATGGTGTGGCAGATCAATACCAGTGGTTTAAAGATCTCTTTGTCTGACGGTGAAATGTTTAAATTTCATGTCAGGCCCTCGGTTGGTTCACAACAACAACAAAAAGAAAAACACTCAATCATGCTTTGACTGTGACCCACAAGGCAGCTGGGGCTTTGTTAAAAGTGAACAGCATTTAGTTTTCACAGCAAGAAAAGCAATAAAAACAGTTTCATTATTAATTTGTAAAAGATCTCGAAAACTATCTCAAGCATTCATTAGTTTTTACTCTTATCATAATGTATCTGTCTTGCAGTGAGTTATGAGAAGATTAACAGCACACTTGCATCTCCAATTAATATAAGACTCTTACAATTGGAAAGAGCTAGGCGAGCCATTACCCCCCTTTTTCCACTCATTATGCTAAGCTAAGCTAATGGGCAGTTGGCTCTGAATTCATATTCAACAAACAGATGGACAACTTTGGCGAGAAGCAAGTGACTTTATGTCAAACCTTTTTTGTTAAGATTTGGATTTGTCTTTTAATCGACTTGCCAATACAGATTTATGAATAAAAACTTGATGCCACTGCTGTTGTTATCCTTGGCTGTTTACATAATTGAAAGCGCCTCTGAGGAACTGACAAAATTGACCACAATCTCCCAGATATATTTGTATGAATATCTAGTCACTTAAGTGCAAGCTATTCAGTTTAACCTGTGTTAATACTGAATTTGTGCTTTGTGGCTATTGATCTGTTGATTCTCTTTTTAATTCATTGTCTATTAAATGTCACAAAATTCTGAAAAAAGCTTTCATGACAAAGCCGTAAAAGGTCATCTTTTAAGATGTCAAGTTTTATCCAGTCAAAAAACAAAAGATATTCAGTTTACAATGAGCACACAGAAAAGAAAAGAGAGTTTTGTTTTGCGCTCACTGATACAAATGGTACTATTGTCAGTTTGTACTAGAAATGAGAGGATGGAAACTGTCTACTGCTATAGCAGAAGTTCTTTGACCACAGCTACATAAGGCAATGAAGTATCTTTTAATTTCCACAGCTCATTAATTCAGTTTAGTTTTTTTGGGGGGGCATATTTTATTCAATTAAATGCAGTACTACAGTCCAAGTGTTTCATCCTGGCTTGAATAAATCATTTTGTTAGTTTGGGTTTGCCTGACATGGTTTGTTTCCATTGCTTTTACACCCTGCCAGTAGTAACACGCCAGAGAGAACAATGAATAATTGTATTGTTTTGGCTGAAAAATTCGGCCATTCAAAAGCTGTTCAAAATAATTGTTGCTGGCAATCAAGCACATAGTAGAAACCCGGCATCCTGTACTTAAAGCAGAAGTAAGCGGAATATTTATGTTAATATAAGTCTTTAATAGTTATATCTTCCGACGGCAATCACTTATAGAGTGTTTGGTCCGAAACACGGGTCTGTCAGTCACTCTGCTCTGCTGTAAGCCGAGGAGAAAACTTTCCTTGTATCCTACAACCTTTATCCAATGAGGAGAGAGAGCAGCATAAAGGGGCGGCCCTCTCTGTGTGTGCAGCCAAGGGATGCGTGAGTGTGGTGACGTAGGGACGAGGGCGGGGACTGCTAACTCCATCAGCTGACGAGAAGTTAGCCAGAACGACCGGATCGCTTACTTCTGCTTTAACTGATGTTGCTGTTCTTGTTTCATCCCCAACCAAGGAGATCATTTTATTTCTTAAACTTTCTACAATGACATTGCACTGTGGTTTTTTGTGTAATGTATGGAAATGTCCTACATAAACTCCCTGAAATATTAACATTTACTCCTTTTGCATACAGTATGTCGTCTCGTGTCTGTTGCACCTTCTCCCCCGCCCTTGAGCAATCAATCACCACTTAGCCAGCCTACACCATGCTGAGTGCCTCTGTGAAATAATGAGTATACAGTACAGTAGCTGAATATTTCACACAGCCCACCCTGTTCTTCCCCCCACTGTTTGCATCTTGAGATCAAGAGTCCGTGCTAGTTAAGGTCTGATTGCTGCTGATGTTCGTCTTTTATGGGGAGATGCAGTAATTGGGCTTGTTCAAATAGCCGTGTTGATTTCTTTCTTCTTTCTCTTTTATGCATAGTTATTCATCATAGTGAAAACTGAGAGTCCCAGTTTGCTCTCTGAGCGCAGTGTGCAGTTTATGACTGACACATAGTCTATTCATGAAGTACAGTGATGAGGTGAATCCAGGTTAGAGGGTCTCTATCTTATTGATTTATGTAATATAGAGTTGTGAAAAAGAGTTTGTGGAGTTGAAGTACTCTAAAGGACTAAACCTGTGGATGTTATAGCTCAGTGTGCCCTTAGAGTACAATGTATATGTACATCATGCATCAACACTGGCCACTTGTCATAGAGTACCACTGAATCATTTATCATCACAATACTAGCTGACTTCTTATGGTCTTGGAATGTATATTGATGGATGTAACTACTTGATTCAAAAGGAATATCAAGAGATTGAAATCATTGAAATTCAGCTGCATGTACACATTTATTCATCTGAGTGGATAAATGTAGCACTATGTCTGGACTTTACAGAAATGATCTATGAGACCTGGTTTTGTGGAGCAACAAATACACCTTCAGCTTGTGAAAGTGATTTGATTATCTTAAGTGGCAATGTAGTTACATGGTTACATTTTATAGGAATGTTAGTCTTGGATGATGACTCCAAAGTTAATGTGGTTTATCCTGCGGAGGGTATGACCCAAAGTCATTTAATGAGATTTAGTAGTAATGCATACAGTATGTGAATATGATATTGCGTGTCTCACTAAAGCAACAATCAGGTTTGTAAGATTCATCATCAATTTATTTTTTGAAAGTGCACTCTTTATTTGACCTTCTGGCAAAATTTGAAAAAAAAAAATTCATTCATATCATACTTGATACATCCGGCATTTTTTAAATTTATTGCTCACAGTTTATGTGTTTAAATGTTATGTTTTATAGATAGGATTTTTTAGATGAAAAAGTATGGTAGGTAAAATACAAGCCAGAACACTGGGAATAAAAAAGGATGTTGTGAAAAGCAAAAATTATATTTGTTCATTTGTCGTATTAAAAACATTGCTGCTGTCTGCCAAGCGTGTTTTCCAAACAGTATCTTCTCACAGCTATTACAAGATAACCTTGACAAAAACATAAAGGTGAGGAAACACTCACTGTGATGGATTATCCATCTCAAGCAGGTTTGAAGTTCCTGCAAGTTGATTTTCATAAAGTGCACTGAAATTAATGGAAACTGCCTGCAAGGAAGAAAATTAATTCAAAAGCATATGGTGTACTTTCCAAAGTGGACGGCAATAACTGTATATGCAATTTGTAGTTAATGGGGTAAAACATCCAGAAAGCACCAGTGTGGTTCCTTTAGCTTGAACACAGTTGAGATGTGGATTGGGCAAAAATGCGATGCAACTCAATACCAGGATCTTAGGTAATGTTTTACTGTGTTATGGTGTCTTTGAGTTGTGGAAATGTTCTGACAGGGTTCTGGACAAGCAGACTTCATATAATTAATGGACTGTATTGTGATTCGAGACTAATTCAGCAGTCTGTCGTATGAAGCCAAAAGTGGATCTGTGTTGTCAGATGGAGAGAGAGAGAGCATGATATATATCATAGTCATTACCTCCTCTGTTTCTCTTTCTGCAACTCAACCTACAGTGAGAAGAATGGTTTCAAGATTATGAAAACAAAAGCCTATCGCCTTTGAGTCTGTCTCATGAAGGCCCGTTCCGTCCGCCTTTGTGCTCGGCATTAATGATGATTTCCCTCAGTAACACTTGTTAGGACTCTGACATGATAAGCCAGTTTCCACCACTTACTCATGGCACTGAGAGTAATTGCATTTCACAGGCTGACTGTGTGCACAGAGTGAGCAAGCGGACAACTCGACGGCTCAATCTATCTGAAATCACTACATCACTACCATGTTTACCATTGTGTGTATGTGTGTGTGCTTAGATGTAGATACATACCGCAGATAGGCTGGAGGAGAAATGCTGAAAGGTTCTGTCTTTTAATGCAATAATCGAGTGTGAAGAAGGTAAGCCCAGGGAGTGTTTAGGTGAATGATAGAGAGGCTTGAGTCTACCAGACAGGGGGGCAGATGGAGAGGGGGAAAAAGGTCCAATGCCAAGTTTTTGACTTTCAAATTGGACCACACAGTCCAACATGATGAGAGAGTTTGGAGACCTATTACAAGCTAAGCTTTGGAAAACATTTCGGCCAAAATTTTGACAAGATTAGCCACATTCTGTCAGGCTGGGCAAATAAACATCTTTCTCACCAACAGCAAAAGGTAGCTGAACTGGCAAGTTTACAGTGGTGTCTGCAAGCCACAGGCAAACAGAATGATGGAATAATAATAAACACAACACTGAGACATTTGTACTTAAATTGTATTTGCACCTGAATACATTTCATAGAGAAGTCCTTTTAGGACAGTGACCAACAGATAATGTAGTTCCACCAGCATACACTTAGTATTCATAGGTTATTTTCAATATTGACATTGCTAACTGAATTAAATGTCTTTGCAGTGTATTAAGGTAACCCAGTCTGTGATTGCACCACTGTTTTTGCTCACTCCCACCCCCACAAAGCAACTTGAAGATAAAGGAGAGGGAGGCACTGGGAACTGAGGAGAAAGAGAACCAGTTAACACATTGAATGAAAAGTCAACTCTTGACAGCATAGTCAGCCGTAACATTAATAGAACCTTTAAAGTGCCGTGTAGCTCGATGGTGAGGTTGTATGAACAAGAACCGACTCGTCATGCTGGTTTAGGTTCAATGCCCAAATCTACGTGGGTGTTCCGTGGTTTAATTGGTAAGAATTAAACTCTGTCAATATCAGCTGCGTCTTGCTGTAACGGTACAGCACCAGTGCACAGGTTTCTGCCTTCAACTTTAAACTGCTGGTTCCCCAATGCAGAGAGCTGAACGTGCTGGGGCATAGGAAAGAAGAGCTTTAACGTCCTCAAAAGCTTTTTGGACAAGAGTCTGGCCATCAGAGCTTGACCTCTTGGCTCCACAGATCAGTCAAAGGAGCAACTACCTCAGACACCATCTCCACTCCTAGAAATCTTTGCAGTAGTAAGGAGAAACTCATCAATCACCTCCACTTTGGCTCTTATTCGAGGTACCTGACCTTGCCCAACCACCCTATACAACTATGTCAATGTGGCCTTAGCAAACTCAGACTTTGCCAGGTTCCCAGGAAGGTTTGCCCAGACCAGACGATCAAATGAGACCTGGACAAGCTTCAGATGCTTTGGCCAAGCATGAAGCATCACTATACACCATAATGATTCCAAATACACAGCACACCAGTCCAACCTAGGAACAACCCAGTTTAATAGCTGCTGGAAAGTGGCACGAGCAAATTTCAAATTGCAAAATTCAGAAGTTGTAATAGAGGAAGTCTCAGTTACCGATCCTCTGCATCTAGTTTATTAATTATAAAAAGTGTGAATCAGGAAGTCAGCGGTGTGATGCATGTTTGTGAGTGAGGCATGTGTTCAAGCAGTGTGGGTGCCAGCCATGTAGAGAGAGGGACAGAGAGAAAGGGAGAGATACTTGCCAGATCTGCTCCTTCTATAATCTGGGGCCCATCAGCAGCAGATGACAAACAGTTGACTGAGGGCCTCTGCCAGCTCCACCCATGGGTGATCCTGCAAAGACAAACTCAGAGGAAGGTCGTCGCACCAGTTACAAAAGTGAAATGCTGCCTGGTGGTTTCTTAGGCTGGCTGATGTTTGAAATCAATTTCCATTGTGTGTTGCCAGTGCAACACACAATGGAAAAGATGCATGGAAAATTTAATTTAAAATTAAAGCTGCAACCACTGATTATATAACTTATTGATTAACAAGTTGATTATTTTCTCAGTTAAAATGTATTGCATCAACGTTCTGCACATGAAAAACATGTCAGGAACTATTTTTTATAGTTTCTGATCAAAATAAATAATAATTATTATTATTATTTATTTTTTTAAATTAAAATTAGCTCAGATTTATAAACTCAGTGACAGCAGTATGATTGTGTGTGATTGTGAAGCACATTTCACTCCAGTCCTGGATATCAGAACTGACTGATATCCATTCAACATTACCCTTCAGCTAACATTCAATCGTGTTAATGTTCCCTTTCTTTTCCCCCATACTTCATTTTGGGCTGCCACTTTGGGTTATTTATACAACTGATAATTGATGTCAGTAAAATGTTGAAATACTTAGAAAGCAATGATTGAAAAGGAGGCATCTTCATATCTTGTTTTATCTCACCATCAAACCAAAACCTGAAGATAAAAGCAGAAACAACAGATATTTAGTATTTTGACTTAAAATTTCTTACTGTTTGGCCTGTAGTGGATTATATGACATTTGTATTTCTGAAATAAGCCACTGTAAAATGTATCTAAGAACATTTCAGCTTGAGAATCCTTTTTTTTTTCTTTTGCTCTTTATATGGAATTCATAATGATGATAAAGTTGAATCTGTCCACTTTGGATGGAAATATATGGCAGATATTGAAACTCTTACTGTGCAATTACCAGTTAGAAAAGATTCAAAGCTTTCCTCTGAAGTTGAAGTTGTGTTATGTTCCTTTCTGCTGTAGGAGAGTCTGCTTTAGAAGCTTTATGTTCCGCCTATAGGACCATTTTCTCTCCGCTGTTTGCCATCAGGCGTCCTATGATTAATCTGTGCCATTTGAGTCCTGGCAGAGGAAGTTGGGGAAACTGCCGGCAAGAATTCTGGGTAATGATGTACAACTCACTCTAACAGGCTTCTTAGCTCTCCTCTCCAGTCTCTGCTCAGCGAGGGAGGGGTTTGTGCACGGCCGTAAACGGCAAATTCAATTAGCCTTTTTTTTCTAGTACTCTCCCAGAGTCTTGTCCATCTCGTAAGCAGCTTTTGTCACAGCTGTGACATCAGACAGATGTCCGGCCTCGGTGTTCAGCTTTGCTTTTGTACTCCCTGTTGTGTGGAAGAGGTGCCATGGGCAGTTCCCTGGTTAGAGTGGTTGTCTAATGAGATCATTAAAGCTAGCCAGACAGAAAATGAAAAAGCACCTGTTGTAGGGGGGAATGTTGTGTATTCCCCAAACATTAGAAGAATATTACCTCACGGTGCATTGGGAGAATGTTCTGCATTGCTAAATTAACTTTTGTGCATCCATGCCTTGTGTAGCTTATGTATTATTAATTATGATATGGATGTTAGGGATTCATCTGAATTAATTGGAGCCGTCTTGAAAGCCTCACGGCCTTCCATTCTTCTAACAGTAAGGGCACAATCATGCCGTGCATATATTAAGGAAGTTTTATTTTTCAAACTCTTGAGAACTTGAGTTTGATTTCTTCTCTCAGATATGAAAAATACATTAAAAAAGATTCTGCCATCTTCCGAGTGATGTGGTTCATTAAGAGGAGGAGCAGGATACCAAAACAGCAACAACAGAAGGCTTCAAAAATAGTGGAACATTTGATGGGTATGAGCAGACAAACAGTTTGCATCTGATAGCCATAATTTAAAAAGCAAGAAAGCACAGAGTCGAGATAAGGTGAAATGCTCATTTCTCTCAAGAATTATTATGACACTGCTGTGCTGCCGGGGTCTGTAACTTTGCAGAGTTGAGTTTATCAAAACTTTGGTACATAGAACAACAGTGAGTCAAGTAAGTCTGATTTACAGGGATTGTTAAATTTAAAATCATGCAGCAGGTAAACAGAAAAAGAAATAGAAAAGATAGGTGTGAATTTGTGAGCTAGTTTAACACCATAAGTTTTAACTGATAACTGTTCGTAATGAGAAACAGTGATCAATGTACCACTGCTGCTTGTAGTATATGAGCAAGTGGTAAACATTAATTGGAGTTATTGCAGTGTTCTCCAACCCAGTTCCTACACAGCTTACTACAACAGCTGAAATATTACCTTTCAGCTCAGCTAGTAGTGTCTGACTGTATATTACGAACACGGCAGTGAGCAGCACCCTACATTTTTCTATACACATTGTACTGTACTGTAGTTTCTCATACAGGCAGCTCAGTGAAGCTGAATTAATAGATTACAGTAGCATCCCAGGTGCATTTCCCGGTTCCCACTGATTGTGCAGATGCTCCCTGGCAGGTTTCCACCTCAGGAATACACTATGGTCCTATAGCAGCAACCTGGTGTGTCTGTAAAGTACATATTTATTCACACACACAGGGCTTTTAATACATATATGTATAGAAGATTTATACTTGCTGTATTAGCGCTTGGTAGGATGCCAGTGTTTATGCACTAATGTCAACAATCAGCTTGAAGCAGCATGTTTTGTAAAAGCTCCAACGCCTTATTTTGAAACCCAATTTTTGGCTTTGTTGTGGAAAACAAGTCACATTAAGCAAACTGAAATAAATGTTGACTTTATTTTACATGATCTCCCAGGCTGCTTGGTACACGTGTGCACCAGCGTTACATTTTAAATCTTCCACAGATTTTATTACTGAATCATTTCTCGTAAATAATGGAATAATGGTGACAATGCATTGCAGTACATGGAGAAGAATAGTCTTTGTTGTCCAGTGTCTGAGAAAACGTCATCCCATTGACCCAGATTTTAAAGGTGCATTAATATATCATCCACTTGAAGGCAACATGACAAGCGGTATAAATAATGGGGTATTATTAGCAAGGGCACTCTAATGTGGCACTACACTTCCATACGAATGCCCAGGACAGGCTACAGGCATTCGGTTTTTAAAGGCTAATTGCAACCAAAAACTTTGCTATTAGAGCCACGGCACCGACCTAAAACATTAAAGCTGCAGCTGGATAACAAAAAGAATGAGCTGAAAGGCACCAAGATAGAACTGCAGAATCAGATTATAATATGTGTGATAATATGTTTGTTAATATGTGTTGTTCACAGTAACAATACTTTAAAGTTATACAGTATTTGCATTTATATCCTGCTGTTTTATCTTTGAGGAGTTTTGTTTTCTCTTTTTCTTTTTTTAATGAATAAATACATTTTAAATCAACAAGTGCATTTCCTGGATTGTTTTTGATCACACTATAAAGTACTGATTTGAATTTGCTGTGAAAAAAAGGGGCTCAGTGACTGTTGTTCGTGTCACTGCTAGTGTTTTTCTCTGTGATTATAAACTAGACCCGGCCTCAGCACTGATTTTTGTCAGTATGTATTGATTGTAAGGGAAATACCTAGAATCTGACATGGCCAATTTGTCATGAACAGTAGAGGTGCACACCCAGTGCCACTGTACAGGTGCAATTCATCACACAGTATTGACTTGCCTCAGCTTCTTCCCACCCATCAATTATAATCTTTGGTAAAGGTATCAGCACTGCACTCAGAAGATTCCTTTGTGCTTCTCACAGATGGTGTGAGAGTAGCCGGGGCTTGTGGGTATCTGATGTGTGTTTTACAGACAGGCATTCAGCTTCAGGAGCTGAATAACATTAGCAGCTTTGAGAGGCTGTTAGTAGTATTAGTTCTCTGCATGCTTGTACACATCAACAACACCCTGCATGACCTCTTTTATTTTCCTCCGCTCTTGACAACATAAACAGTTACCCCTGGACACTCTCCTTTTGGTGACGTCTTCCTTGATGTGTACCACTCCTGTATAGACGCCTGGCATTTAATTTTTCACGGTGAACAAGAGAGAAAAAGCAGCTGAACAGACTGATAGATTTGGGCCATAATGAGGAGGCTCTGACTCGTGGGCTGACAGGTGAGAGCGTATCCCAGCGCCCCCTGGAGCCTCGGAAAGGTCAACGTGCCTCTTAATCAAACATCAGGCAGACTGGGCCCACTGTCAGCTGGACGTTGCTGCTCGCTCCCTGCTGAGTTTAAAGTTCACTCCCATCTGCTCCCTGAAACTTACCCCGAGCACCAAAATGGCAGCCGTTACGCTCTCATAAAGCTGTCCGAGGTAGATTTGATGGCCGTTTATGGTGGTGATGTAGAGGCTTTATGGTCTGAAAATGAGCTCTTCTCGGCTACATGGGACAGTGCATGTTGATGAAGGATTCGCGCTCAAGGAGGTTTGTTTTTTCTTTGGATATCCGGTCCCGACAGCTCATCCTTTTATTCCGAAACCTTGAGAGGACATTTTTATGATGGATTAAAAAAAAAGGAAAAGGATTTGCTCTGTCACAGAAACATGTTCAATAAAAGAATTGTTTCATTTTTCAATATTTTCAAGCAGTGGAGTCTAAAGATGTTTAAAGTTTTACCCGTGACAGTGTAATGTGCCGCCATTAAAAAAAAAAGCCAAATCAGTCTCAGGAGTGCGTCTTTGAAAATCAAACCTGAAACGCTTTCCTTGGAAGTATCTCAACAGCCTCGACTGAACACGGGGAACTCATTACTCATAGACGGGACCTCCTCAAAGAGATTTTTGAAAGAGTCCACTCTAGTTTCTAGCCCTTCCTAGATAGCGTGTTTTAATATAAAGACAAGTCGTTCATCTACAAAGCCTTGGCCAGGAGGAATAATACATTACTATGAGGCCTAATCAAGTTTGGTGTGGCTCATTGGTCCTCTCTGGGCTGCAGCACACTCAAGCGCTAGTATTTTCCAAAGGCAAATTGGTCGTGGGGATGATGTCCCCCTAATGACTGTTTCTAATGTAAAGCTAATGTACTGGTGATCAAAGCTTGCCTCTGGAATTTAAATAGTGTGTGTGAGGGTGTGCAAGAGAGAGGTGGAGAGAAAGGAGATAATTGCCTCTCAAAAAGTTTACATGAAAATAATTAGGGGTAGAAGTTGAAAATGCATAGATAAGGAGAATACAGCCTCGGTGTTGACAATGAGCATGGGAAAGAAAAAAGCTTTTAATGCTGGAGTCACCCTTAATACCACTGCTGCCACTACTGGTTATTTTCATTATTGATTATTATGTACAGTAGTTGGCTTTTTAGAGTAATCAATTTATTATTGAATCTAAAAAACAACAACTTTTTATCGAGTTTTCCATTTTCCAAGAAAGGATGAAACTATTGTTGCACACACTTATTGTAGTTTCTCAGCTTTAGGGGCCTCTTTGTAAGATTTCTCTGCTGTCAAATGTGGTTTCTTGCTTGGAGCGGTTGCTGAGATTGTGGTTTGACATGAGCTTTAGCCATTGTTGGGTTTAAAAGACAAGAGGTTGTAATACACCCTCTGAGCAGTGCCATGTCTTCAAGCACTGGAGTGATAAAGGAGTGGGTGACCAGATGGTTCAGAGCTAACTGATTAGTGTGCTAACTTCATTAGGGGAAAAAATGATTTGGTGGTTAAAGGTATAAATAAATAGATACATGTTTATGTCAATATGCAAAAATTTCCTCCAGACTAAACAGCTGTTAATGCTAGCTATGTCACAAATTTGCAAAGCAGCTCCTTTAAGCCTCTAGTTCCATTTCTTGGCAAGATCGTGTTTCAACAAGTCCACAGAGCTGATATGCTGTCTTTCCCTTAATAACACCATACAATTAGAAACACTGATTACAGTTTAGTTTTGTATTCCATTCAGAAAGTTTCAGCTAGGCAGCAAGTCTAAGCACTTTCCAAGTAGAAGCTAATGTTCCTAGCTTCCTAACATGGCAGATTCTGATTAGCTGGTGTTTTTAGTCATGTTACGTCAGTAACATCAGTAACATCAGAGGCAGCAACTTGGAAAAATATCAGCGAGCGTTAGCTGTCTTCTTTCAAGTTGTTGTGATGACAGTTAACCAGAATTTCACACATTGCATTTGTAGGTGTTTTTGTAACATCAGGTAAATACAGCAAAGGAGCAGCCGCTAACGACATTCTGCAGCTGCTTGGCTGTGTGATTGCTGGAATGGAATTAATATTACCAAGAAGTTTTACTTATGATAAATAGCCTACTGTCAATGAATAATCAATTATCATTAATTTCATCATTTTTTGACGGACCACATAATGACTAATCATTTTTACAGCTCGTCTCTGCTCCAGCTCAAACCCCAAAAAGTAAAGACTTAAAAGAGTTTGGGTGTCAGGGGCTTACATCACCACAATATATCCAGTCTAGGCAGTGGCCTTTGTTTCATATCACTCCCTTCTTTATCACCACAGTGGCTGATAAAAACACCTCAGGGTGCACATGAAGCAAAAGAGATAAACTCGTTCATTAGGGGAAAAAAAGTGTGAAGCAGCAGTAACATGTCAAAATGAGTTATTTGCATTCCGGTACCCCTTTGAAAATGTACATGTGTATGTATTTGTTAGTGTTTTGTCTTGAAGTGTTGCAATACTTTAATGGAAACACAACTTCTGAGTCAAAGTCGAAGTGACCAGTGCCAGGGACGGCAGCCATATTTCTCAGCTGGCACTCTGGCTGCAATAATATGAGTCAATGCCAAGTCTCACTCCCTCTCTATCCCTCTCTCTGTCTCTCTTTCTCTCTCTGTCTCTCTCTGTCTCTCTCTCATGCTTGTCCTCATCTTGACCACATTGTTTCTCTCTCTCTCTCCTCTGCTCCCTGCAGTCAAGTTCTTCTTTGTAAACAGCTGGATCTTCTCTTTGCTCCCTCACTGAACACCACTTTGCAAAATGCGGCTTAGAGTTCTGCATGAGAGTGTAGTGCAGTTAATTGATGTGTAATCATACATTACGCTCACTCTGGACTGGACATGCTGTATACACTATGTTGCCAAAAGTATATGGACATTGTCCACATACATGTATTTGCATGTATTTTTTGCCTGCAGCTTTCTAATGAAAGGGGGAAAAAAAGAATAATTCCACAGCAGTGATATTTTGTGGGGTACTTTTTGTCACCAGTTTGGAGGACATCGTTTAACATCCTCATGCACTTAACCAGGTCCACTGATGAACTGGACAGCAAGCCAGATCCTATCATCCAGCATCAATGCTGGACCTCACTACTTATGTGGTTTAACTGGAGAAAATTCAGTCAGCCAGGCTCCAAAATCTTCTGGAAATACAGAAACCAGGAGAGTGGAGACAATTATAGCAGCAGTTTAATGCTGATAGTTTTGGAATGAGAAGCTCAACAATTGAATATGAGTTTGGTAACATCTCTGTCAGATCCCAAAAGATGGATGTGTGGGTGGCTGTGTCCCAGGCTAAATATATTCAACTGTAAGAAAGGCTGTTTTAAGCTAAACAGTTAGCCCTCTGCAATTGGGCTCTGTGGAGAAGGAGCCTTTGTGCACAGCTGGCTCTTCACAGATAAGCAGAGGTTAAGAAGAACTCATAACACTGTGGTATAATAGTCTCAGAATCACGATCACAATATTTTGCAGAATTTCCAGGATTACTGTTATTGTTAGAGTAGCTAATTATGCAGCCAGTTTGTGCAGCCCAAGTCTCTGTTGAACAACAATGAATGCCATTAAGAAAGTCAGTGATTCAAATGAAATTTGACGGGTGTTTGCACATATAAATCACTTCTTCTGTGGAGCATGTTCATGTCAGATCCCAAAAGACGGATGTGTGGGCGTTTGGGTCCCAGGCCAGACAGCTGCTCTGTAATTACAGGAAACTCTACATTGTGCAACACAACAACTTCTCTGAATATTGCTGACTTTTCCTTTAAAAAAAAATGTTTACCTCAGTGAACAGAAACTCAATGAAAAGTTGTTTGAGCATAATGGACTGACTGTAGATGTATTTTGTTTTAATTAGGATATGCAAATGGAGTATTCCTGCCAGTGTTTACTGGGATTTTGTGCTAAAGAGCTAAGTGTTTAACAGATGTACTTGTCAAAATTCTCTTTTTTTAATCATGTTTGAATTAATTTTGTGTTTCCACATCTTAAATCCACCCTCAATGTACTGTAAAAATGGAGAAAAAACATAATTTCTATGTTAATTGCCAAGAAATAAAACTAGCAGCAGTTGTTAATTAAAATGTATTTCATGTGTTTTATTGCAACCAAAACATCTGTTAATGTGAGAAATAATGTTTTTACAATTAAATACTCACTTTAGAGCACAGGGCAGCTACTGGCCAACTTTGACTGAAACACAACGGCCGCATTAACTCTTGTTTCCATGTAGATTTTACTGTAACAAAGACAGTCATTGAAATTCACAGTCTGCGAAACAGCGAATTCTGGGGCCGTGTGGCTTCATCGCTAAATTGGGCAAAGTGTGTTCTCTGAAAATGATTTTTTTCTTGCAGTAGAGAAAGCTTTACTATCCAAGGGGAAATACATCAACATTTCTGTGGAGCTCCAACTAAAATGACTGTGGGTACCAATGCTCAGCCTCCCCATGTCTGCTCTGTGGAATCCAGACCGAGATAACAGCATTGAGGCGAATTTGTCATTGACATTTTACATGTGTGTTTTACACAGAAAAGGATTTCAAATGAATTCAACCACCCTGTGTTCGTTCCGTGGTGGAGTGTTATGCAGCTCTCAGTTATCATTAAGAAGGAGCTGCATGCCTTCACGTTATTGCGCATATTTATGTCTGCAATGGAGTGACACCTGGAGTGAGGGATCATGTCAAAACTCTGGAGTGAAATTTCTGCGGCGTGTTTATTTAGTTCTTATCAAAAGCCAGGGAAAGCTGCGGGTTGAATGGTTAATAAATGCAGGATAAAGAATCTTTTATATAGGATTTTTGCAAATGTTTGCCTTGTTTATTGCGGCTTACGTGTAGCGCGTGATATTAGCCTGAGCAAAACACTGAAAACCGAAGCGCTGTCATGCAAAGCTCCAGGGAGTGAGGAGAGAGATTTCAAACTGTCAGCTTTATCTCATGCATAATCGCTTGCACACATAATGAATGATAAGGCGGGAGCGCCGTCAGGGCTTCATATCTGCAAATGAAATGCTTTGCTGCTGCGGCGCTGTGAAAGGAAATAGAGGGAGGGGAACCACAGTAACCTCTACAGGGACAAACTTTGTTAGGCCTTCAAACAATAGCAAATAAGCATACGGTCTTTATGGCCTGGAAGAGCCACAAATAGCTTGTCAGAAGTGTGAACAGAGCAGTTGCCCTTTATTGCTTTCGGTGATGTTGTGGTACCTTCGAGTCTCTCTCTCTCCTGCTCCACAATAAACGGGGAGCTGCTTGCTAACCCAGACCACGTTTACCTTTGGGGGCCTGTGTGACTGAAATGCCCCTTTCATCTAGGAGGGATATGTCTGTCTCAATATCCCCATGGTGCTTATGGCACTGTGCACACAGAGGAGGAGGAGGAGGAGATAGAGGGATGTGCTATTGCTTTGTCCACCATAGCGTATCCCCGTTTGTGTACCCTCTCCCACCCTACTTCTAATCTCCAGGGAAAGGTGTAGAGAATGCAATCAGTATATGTAGGGGAGGGGGCACCTGGACCTGTCTACAAGGAAACAAGGGGATGGTTGACTGGCAGCACCTCCAAGCCATCTCACCCCACCTCACCCCCTCCCAACACCCATTCTGTTCTCCCACTTGTACCTGTCAGTGGTGCAGTGGTTGAGATCTCAGAGGTTCTGCCGCCGCTGCCGCCACTCACCCAGGATCTCTTTATCCTTTCGCCCCAGCGGTTCTCAGGCTCGAACCCGCAGCGCGGAGCCACATTAGATATGCTGTGTCAACTCTTTCTGTGTTCGCAAAGGCTCAGCCTGCAAGCTTCGACATTGTTTAACTTGCAGCCAATTTTGTGAAACAGACCCCATCGGTTTAAAAGTACAGAAGTGATAACATTTTTTAAAGGGAAAGCTCACCAAAGAAACCTACAAGAAAACAGCTGCTAGTGGTTCTGACACTTTTTTTTTGATGTAGCAGCAAAGTTTTTCCTAAGAGAGTGGGCCAAAACTGAATCGAGTCATCAGCAGAACAAATCAGATTGTGGTGACAGCCCAACAGATTTAAAGAGCAACACTTCTGTCTTACAAGATTGCACAACTCAGAAATTGGAAGGAAATTGCTCTGAAGAGTAATAATAGAAATTCCACCTGCAGCAGCAGCTTGTTGCAGAAACTTGCAAGATGCATTTCAAGTAAGTGCTTGTCACAGGTGATTTGTCTGCCTCACCAGCAGGTAATGCTCCTGTTCTCTTATCCCTCACCTTTGCTCGCCCACCAATCTGAACACAATGAGTTGTCACCTGTCTGATGCAAGCGTGAAAACAGCAGCTCAGGTACAAGTAGGTGCGACTGGTATCTGGGAAAATTGGAACACTTAAAGGAAATAAAAGAAATCTATCCTGACTTCTATAAAAGGAACATCATCTCTGTTCCAAATCCTGTCCGCGAGCATTTGGAGCACTCTTTCTAGGATTGATCGCTATTGTGCCGCTGCTGGTCAGAAGATAGCCTTGAAAAGGTTCTGAGGGATTATGGTATAAAGGTCACGGTCACAGGGCAGCAGAAGCTAAATTAAATTATATCTACAAGCAGCAACATGGTGACCGGTCTCATATACTTGAAATGGTTTAATAAACCTTAAAATTCTCAGGTTGTCATATGGCACCAGTTTTGTAGTTTACATCATGTTGTCATCATTTGATTGGACTGATCTGCAAAGATATTGTGTCACTTTTTTTATTCAAAGCAAGGCATGTGTTCAAGATTTCATAGTGTTGAGAATACATGATATTTGATGTATTATTCAGTAGCAGTCTCCCTCTTTCATGCACTGAGCCTACTTCATGTCCGTGTGGTTAAAATCAGTACAAAAGGCCATCAAGATAGAGCTCTCTCACTGCCTAACACTTTTAGTGTAGGTTCAATAAAATATTGTTATTTTATGTTAGTTTCAAATTGGAATCAGCTTGAATTAGTTTTACTATTAGCCAAACATTAGCATTGACAGCTGTTTACCTAACAGTAGCAATCAGTCTACAGTGGTTCTTTTGGCTCTAATTCTATCACTTTCTTTTGTAGGCTACTGGGGCGACAGTGGCACAGGGGTTTGGTGGTTCGAATCCCACTCCATCCCAGTCACTGTTGTTGTGTCCTTAGGCAGGACACCTTACCCACCTAGCCTTGTGTGAATGCGTATGAATGTGTATGAATGTTTGGTGGTGGTCCGAGGGGCCATTTGCTACGCATTCACAGCCATGCTTCTGTCAGTTTGCCCCAGGGCAGCTGTGACTAAAGATGTAGCTTACCACCACCGGTGTGAATGTGGTAAGAATGAATAATAGGTTCTGTAAAGCGTTTTGGGTGCTATGATAAGTGCTATATAAATCCAAGCCATTATTATTACTTAGGTTAGCATGCTACCAGCTAGGCTTGGTCATTTTCCGATACTGAGTCACTGTAGGTAGCCTACTGTAGCATCCAGACTGCCCAGAAGATGTATTGCTGCTCAGATGTATTGTAACTTCTTCTCTTGTAACAGTGGCTGAAGCTATCAGTAAGACTTCTATAGCTATTCATATCAATAGCAAGAGGAGGAGTGCGGTTTGCTCTAGGAGGAGTTAAAATAAGAACCGATTTGCTAGTTTTTGCTAAAGATTTATCTCATACTTTAGTGTTAGTTGCCCTTGTGCGAATACATTGATGGATTAAGTAAGAGATGATAATACAAGAAAGACAGAGTGAGGAAATAAAGTCAGCAAGTCCAAAAAACAAGTGGAATGACTGTAAACTAGTGTCAACTATTTCATGGATAATGTCAGAGCTTCTACTTTTAGAGTAAGACCTCAACTCCCACTGAAGTCTTGTCTTGTAACTCTGAACAAACTTAATTTTACTTTTACTTTTTTCAAACTTTGCTGTTGTGTTTTAATCCTCTTAAAATTTGGATGACGTCCATGTTTGTGTCCAGCTTGCAGCAGATCTGATACTGAAGAAGAACAGATGCAGGAAACCACATCAGCAGGCAGTGTCTGACACCGCTGTGGGAAATTACATTTCCCCCTACTGGTCCTGCTGTCATTTACCTTGAGTCGCCGTATGACAAGCCTTTACATTATTAAACCCAGAGCACATGCTTCTCCATCTGTCACCATATTGGCCTCACCTCGCCTGTGCTTCCTGATTGGCTGAGGTTGTCATCAATCACATGCTGCCGAATTGGCCCGGCATTCAGATGAGTGGTCGGACAGACAAGTGGGTCTGACCTTGGACTCGTCCCTTCTGCTCAAACCCAACTCCACAGAGAGTGGAGGGAGAAATTAAACTCCAAAACTAATAGATGAGTATTTATGAGTGCTGTAAAGTCCTCGACCTAAAGCATTTACTCTCTGCCCATCCCTGTCTCTCTTCAGCATGGCATGAAATTAACTATATGCCAGTGAAGTGGGCTTTTCTCACTCCAATTTCACTTCTGACAAGCTGAGGCTAATGGAGGAGGTGCCTTGGATTAATGTCTCAGCATTTTGGTTAAAACACCCTCTCAGTGGAGTGAGTGGTCGGGTTGTTTGTTGGTGTCACTGAATTACTTTGCCCTTTCGCGTCAGGCAGGAGTCAGCTTTAAAGGCAATTAGTCAAAAGGAGCATTGTCCCCTATCAATTCAGTCCAAGACAGATTGTTAAGCTGAATGTAGCATTGAGCAAAGTGAATTTCTCTCCACAGACTTAATGAATACTTTGTCACTCCTGAGCTTTTTTCTGTTGCTTCAAAGCTAAATCTACTACTGGAGATTTCCTGATAAACTGTGGTTGAATGGTGAAGATGGTCTCCTTCCTGTGAGAAATCAATATTAAAACTGTGCTTTGCTGGAGTATAACAATTATTATGATTGTGATTGCTGCTTTTTATGAATCCACCTGACCCCTGCCTAAAGAAGTTGGATACTTTATAAAAAACTATTCATTCATTCATTCCACATGTCTGCCTCTGCCAACCTTCACGCTGAAAATCCTGTGGGTGGTTCCTTCTTATCTCTGTACACACTTGTGTGAAAACCAGAATCAATAAGGCCCGTGCTCTCATCACACTGTGCAGATGTTCTTCCCCAGAGTTGGAACAGAAGCTCTTGAATTATTTTCCCTCCGTCATCCTGGAATAATCAGAAGGGTCTGAAATTGTCAGAGCTGATTACTATGAAGGAATTTAAGCCAGTTAAGATTGAGAATAGTAAATGTGTTTTGAGTGTGATTGCTTCTCGAATTTTCTGTGAAATCATTTTTAGAAAATTGGACCTGCTCAGACGTCATAAATGGCTCTTTTTCCTTGACCTTGTTTTGCATATTAACTGGATGTTGTGCCCACTTGTTTGCAGTGTGTGGTGGTGGAAGTGAATCTGAAGCACAATCCTTACAATTACATAATCCTTATTGCATTTTTACATTCTAAGCATACTTCATTACCTGAAAATTAATTTGTGAATTTATCTATAGCACATATTGGACTTGTTAGGATGTTCTGGTTCATTTAAGATTTGGAATATCAGTATTGGTTGGAATTAAAATCCCACGTTATTCAAAACCTGTGGGATGAAAAATGCAGGTAAACCCTGTAGAAAATGTCAAATTTTCCCTCTGCTCTTACATTATGTTCCCGGGATTTATGAGTCTTTAGTTCACATTTTAAATTAACAATTACAATGGAATTTAAAAAATCCAATTTTCCAACTCTGTGGTTGGATAATTTTTTAGTGTTTTTTTTTTTTTACATTTTCATTTAAAGGATGCAAATTCCGAGCAAACGCAGGCACTGAAAAACCCACAACCTTGTGTGAGAACACATAGAAAACAACTTAAAAAGGATGTAACAGTCACATTCATGCGTTCAAATGTGCACCAAAACCAACCAAGAATGAAGGACGGACCCGTTTCTCTTTAAACATGAGAGCGGACGTGAACAAAGCTTTATCTTCTGTGACGCGTTTCGCTCTGCAGCCATGATTGACTGAAGTGTTTTGAGGAGTTGTTTTTTTTAAACACTCAGTGCAGTGGAAAATATCAATTGAGCATCACCATATTGTGATGTTCCAGTGTTTGGGGCTTTTGTCTCTTTTCTGAAGTGTCAGTCACTGTCCTCCATGTATTAAAAATGAGAGATTTCCTCGAGGGTTCCACATCGTCTCCGCTTTAGAGTGTACTTACCGACTCTGTTCCCCTCTAAACCGCCACTATAGTAATTGAGATGAGCCACAAGAGAGAAGGAACTTGGAGCCAAGTCAAAACTTTCATCTTTTATTCACAAGCCGTGGCACAAATGCCATTTCAGACTTCCTTCATCTCAAACCCTCCCTAAAGATGAGTCTCTCTTTTTTTTTTTTTGCTCTACTGTATGGTATCTCTACATATGGTGCTAGCTTTACATTCTGATAGTCCTATTAATAACAATTCCAATAAAATATAACAGCACCGAGTCTTTCAGACACAGGTTTTATTATGAGCAATGGGGCAATTTGGCATAGAAGCATGTGGGTGTTCAAAGAAAGCCCATCACTTATCTAAATAGCACAGAGTCATACGCTGAATGTCAAGTTATTAACTATGGCTGTAATACAAATTCCATTCAGAGGCCAGATTAAATTAGCAAAATGCTGAACTGCTTGCTAATCAAAAAAATGGAGAGCTATTCTGAAATGGATTTGTTTCACGGCATGGTCATTTTTCATCAGGATGACTTGGAGCAGTATGTTTCGCTTCCTGTTTTGCACCAAATGATGCTCATAGTCAATTTGCCACTTGAGCATTTTTCCCCCTTTTAAAATAATTCACAGCAGCCCGGGTTTGTTTTTTGTTTTTTTCACCCTCTCAGGTTTTTAGCATCGTTTCACTGTCTAAAAATCTGATAAGGATTTCAGTTTCCAGTGATTTCTCTCTGAGCACAACTGTCTCACCTGCTCGTCTCCGGCTCCATCCAGCCTCATCCTGGTGGTAGACAATATGTTGGAATTGCCTCCAGTCCTTCCTCAGACCTCAGGGACTTTTTTCATTTTGTCTCTTCGCTCCTTTCTTGTGGGGGAATTGAAAAGTCAGTGCTCAATAATGGAATAAATGGGTTTAAAGGGTTGGGGCGGAGAAGCGTGTCCTTATCCAGGTATTAGTTAACAACCCAGACACAATATCAGCCTTGTGTTCGATACCACATCAACCATGGACTCTCCGCAACGTGGACATTTTTCCCTCAATTGCCTTTTACCTTTTATGTTTAATATTTTAATTACATTTCCTGTTAATTTGTCACATTAAGTTGCATGGGCACTAAAATCGACCTGTAATACTGAACTCATAACATACACTGTTGCTAATCCCGTGTATTAATCAATCAATTTTTCATGTTTATTCATCAACATAAACATGTAATCCAACCAGGAAATGAATTTGAGATTGGAATGCAGCTAATCACATGGTCTGTTGAGTCTGTAAACCATGAAATACAGGCAATTTCAATCCAAGACTGTACTCTACATTGGATGCAAGAACGCCTCTCTGCAGCAGTGACCGGCTGTGTGAAGCCGAGTGAAACATCTTACGTCAAGGTGAAAAATGCTCGGTTGGCACCTGAGCCAGGTCTCTAGATGGGCCAGATGGACCTGCTGAGTTTTTACAACATGATTTCCTGATACGTCTCCCAGATATTGCTAGAGTTAAAGTAGGTTTCATACTTGAATGACATTAATGTATTTACTATAAAGTCCTGCGGCTTTATTTGCCTCAGCTGAATAGAAAACCAAACTTTTATTGGATGCTTTCCATCCAATTTTTTCCTCTTTAATGTCTGTTGGATCATATTTTAATAAGATGCCCCCATGTTTTACAATCTGTCCCTGCAGTTAGATTCCTGTTCCTGCCTTTGATGTGAATACAAACTTTACACCTCTCCCAGTTCCTTAAATAGTTTCATATTAAAAGCCCTCCAGCAAGTTCTTCCTATCCCGGTTCCACTCCAAGACTTTCATGGTGAAATATATATATGAGCTGTTGAGTGTCATTAACATGTGAGCAGTATTTCTGCAGCGCTGCAAATTTAATGTGGCATCATCAAATCCATTGTAGGCCTTCTGTCTGTTTCATGTTTACATACCTGTGTCTTAGAGATCATTGCTTAGCAACAAAAATGGTAATAAGAAAGAAAGACTGTTATATTTTGAAGGGCATTTTTAGCATTTAACGAAATGCTTAAAAATATTAATGAGTGGTTGGCGGGATACATAAAAGTGATGTTGTGTGCAACATAAAAAATGTGATCTGCTTTCACAATTTGGCACACTTAAATTTGAATGTCCTGCTTTGAGAAGATGCAAATGTTGTTTAAAAAGGGGCTTTCAAACACCATTTCAACCATCACTCAAACTGATCTTAAATCAAATTCAAATTCACATTCTCATTCAATACCATGCATTTTCTGAGTAGTTGGTTTAGTTATGGTATGCCATCATGTCAACGTTAAAATTTGAATACCACTGCTTGAACTCAGTATTGACTGCATTGGTTTCATACTATCAAGGGTCACTGTCACACAATGGCCAATTCCAATATCAAAGAAGTAAATTAGTAAATATTTTCAGTATTGGTGAACCAATAAGCACGCAGTATGCTTAGATCAAAATCTAACAATGCTCATGATTGGCTGTTTATTTAGAGACTGAGCTTAAAAACAAAACAAAGTTAAAGCTTGTCATTTATTTTAGTTGAAATAGATTGATAAAATTCGCACTGAAATTATTTCATGCCCAACATATAATGCTTCATGACCTGCTTAGTCTCTGTTGCTCCAAAAGCAAAGAGAGGCCACTTGTGTTTTTACATCAACCTCTCAATCCTGCTCATCAGCTGTGGCCAGGTTGTTGTCCCTTCTCTTTCATGGACAAAGTGAAATCACCCTCAGAAGTTTGCAGAGTTGGACCAATATTGACCAAGAAAATGAAACCTGATGGGAAACTTCCACAACTTTCTTATCACACAATTTTGTGCCGCCCTGAGCCAAACCACTCAATCCCACCTCAGTGCTGATACTCTTGTAGTCCTCCACTGCCTCTTCATTTAGTAGCTGCTGGCCTGGCTAGCCCCGCCGCGCTAGCACGCAACCGCTCGTTCCATTTTTGGTACTTTGGCTTTCTGCACTGTAGCCATAAACGCTACATAAATTTAGATTGGACCTGCACCGTGCCCAGGACCAATCTTCCAGAGAGGTGGGGGGTAATTTACGAGGTGCGAGTCGGGGCACGGATGTATCAGCACGGCTTTATTACAGTCCATCACAGGGGCTGATTAAATTGAAGTGTAGATTGGTAGACAGCAGCAGACGCCTCATTCAGCTGAAGACTTTGACACAATAGTGTAAGTTAAATCATAGAAACGTTGGATATCCAAAAGCATCATAACATTCAATGCTTTCTGTTGCATGTCTCTGTTGCTGCTGTATTTTATCAGCAGAGACATTTTTGTTTCCCGTCTGTTCTCCTGCTCTCCCTCACCCTCCCTCCCTTCCTTCCTCTGTCTCTCTGTCTCTTTGCCCACCTGCCAACTCTAAGCAGACACAGACACACACACACACACACATACACACACCTTTGCCTCAGTAAAGCTGTGATGGAGATGTAAAGAAACTCTGTTTGGCTGTGCTTGCTGGCAGATGACTCTCGTATGGCCAGCCCAACAGATTACGTTGAAACCTTTTTAGTTTAGTTCAGGTGCTGAACCCACCAAAAAAAAAGAAAAAAAAAAAGAAAAGACAGAGAGAGAGAGAGAGAGAGAAAAGCACACCCAGCCTCTTGTGGGGAAGAGCTTGACGGGGAGGGAGAGAAAGGTAGGGACAAGACTGAGAATGAATCTGGGGAGAGAGCGAATAGCCAAACACACACTGTCTGCAGCTCCTACAAGTGAGAGTTGGAGAAGGCGACTTGTCCTGGAGAGACACAGACTGATAAACCCTATGAGGGAGAAGAGTCAGTGAGGAAGATCGAGAGCTGCGAAAAAGTCAAAGAGGGATAGGCAGAGCGGCGTGGAGGAAACCGGGGTGGGGATGGGGGGCAGGGGAGTTGGGGGGGGGGGGCAGTAGCTGATGGGGGAGACCGCCAGAACGAGTGAAGTCAGGGAGCACACATTTCCCAAGAGCCTTTCCTGGCGAATGGATCACCGTGCATCAGACCGAATCCTTGTCGTTGTGTGATTGATTGGCTAACGTGGAAGTGTGCTTGGATTGTGCCAGTCATCTGACAGCAGGAGAAGGAGAGGGAGAGGGAGGAGAGGAGAGGAGGGGAGGGGAGGGAAGGAAGGGGGTCCTCCGGCTCGAGGAAGAGGGCTCCACTAATCCTCCCACTCTGAGGTGAAGCCTCCCACTCATTCGGCACTTGTCCAGAGGACTTTTTCTGTCTTGAGAAACAGGAGAGGAGGAGAAGAAGGAGAAGAGGGAGAGTGTGTTAGAGGAGCTTTTTGCTGTCACTTCAGTCATGTCAATGCTAATTGCCACCCAGCAGATCGATACCACCACCTCCAAAATGGTAAGCGAGAAGCTGCACTCATACTGTAGTGTGCATACTAAAGAACTGTTGAGCCGGATCTGTGTGTGCTGTGGCTGCAGCCTTGCATTTGTGACACCATGTTTCATCTTTATTAGCACTATTAGGCCCATGTGGTTTGCATGCAGCTAATTCACTCTAAACACTTCTGCCCTCGCTGTTTTTTATTACGTGTTAATTGAACTGTTTGTTGGTTTTACTTGAAGAGGAACGTTTGCATCGAGAGAAATCTCAATTATGACGTGCGTGTGTCTAAGTGTGTGTCTGTCCTGCCAGCCTGGGTCCGGCCACGGGAGTGTTAGGAGAGTTATGCCGTCCTCACACAATGACAGGAGGGACTGTTGTGGTGATGGGTTAGCGCTGCCCCCTCGGGGATATAGGGGAGGGGGGCTCTGCTTCATAACTCACTCACCATCTCTCAAGGCTCCCGCACGAAGGTGGAAGTTAAATCAGACTCTCCACCTGTCTCGTTAAGTCAGCCTCTCTCCACTCATCTTTTTCATCCTTTTTATTTGCACACCCCCCTCCCCTCCTCCCTCCCTTCCTTCATTTGAACCTTCGCAAGCCCCTCAAAGTTTTGTCACATCAGCGGCTCTGACAGACTGTGGCTGTAGCCAGAAGTGACTCTTTTTTTAGTGCTTGTGTTTGCTTGTTGGAGGAGGGAGGTGGGGTGAGTGTGGGGGGACGGAGGGGCGGGGGGTTAAAATGTGGGCCGCCGCAACACACTTGTCAATTGGCCTTGGCTGCCATGGCTTGTTTTGGGAATAACATAAGCGTCATATTACTCGGACGATGTATGACAGAAAGTTTTGCAGTGAAGTTTCAGTGTTTTGCCAAAGAGGCTCCGTGACGGAAATTCAACCCGGCACCTACAGTAACAGTACAGTGTGCTGTTGCTCAGTGCAATTAATGCGATGCAGAGTTTGAACAACATGTAAAATGAAATCAAATCACATTAACATACGCAGCACGCACATTTGCATTTTTAGACGCTGGTAAGGTCACGTTTTACTGCTGCTTTTAAAATGCACTCAACATCACACATGCTCTGATCATGTTATGTATGTGGGAGGGGAAGTGTAGTCTTCAATTAGCCAGAGGAGGATGTCTGGTGGAAAGAAAATCCACTTCTCCAAAGAAAATAACACTAGTTTTGTATATTTTTTCTTCCACAAGAAAGAAAATCTAACAAAGGTCATTCTGAGATTCTTAGAGGCTGCTAACAAAAGGCATGTGGGTTTAACAAGATACGTAATGTTAAAGGTGGTGTTTGTTGTACTGTTATGCACCCAAGGTTGTGTACAACCCCATCTTTTTTGTCCTGCCATGACTCATCCTGTTACACCTGTCGACGCTGACAACACTGTTAGGGAGAGGCTTTACACTGCAGGCTTCGCATTTCCCCTTCGAATCAACACAGGGCTTGGACACAAACTCGTTTCGAAAAGTTTCTATGAAGTTCAAGAGCATTGCAGAAATAAACAAGGTTACTCATTCGGAAATCATGGAAGTATGATCATTATTTTGTTCTACTTATGTTATTGACCAGAAGTGGATCATTCCGGCTCTGTAAATGTGGTGAATCTGATGATGATTCTAACCTTGTGCTTGATATAATGAGATTTTTTATACTGGCTGGGTTTTGCAAGACTGCTGCAAATGATCACAAGAGGGCTCTTTGTCAATGTGAAGGTGGGTATCTCAGCTAGAGATAGTTTTGAAGAGGGGAAGTCATTTTTCTGCTTGGCACTTGTAGATTACGCTGGTCAAAGATGGTGGAGTAGTTTGATCTGTCTTCCTGGTTCACTGATTGTAGGAATATTGGTGTTTTTCTTTTTTTTTTTTACTTTAGCATGATGCACCCTTAACGTCTTAAAACATCGACCCTCCCAATCAGCTCTGTCCTCTTTCAGTTCCAATCCCCCGGTCTCATTGCGCAATGTTTCATCAACCAGTGCACTTTAACAGTGATGCACTGGATCCAGTGCTCTCTTCCCTCCCGCGTGTCCTGGAGCCTGGGGTCAGCCCTTTGATACGTGCAGATCAGATGATTTACAGGCCAGTAGTAGCAGCAGCAGCAGCAGCAGCAGCAGCAGCAGCAGCCAGGCCTGTCTGAAGGTTTAGATGTGTCAGATTTTTAATACAAAGCTCCCCCAGTCTCCCTCATACATCCCCGGGCAGACAGCACACATCACTACTCTGAGTTAAGATGTCTCATTTCCCAGCTAATGTGTCTAATTCCAATCGGTCTGTTACATTAAAATGGTTTCCAGCTCATGAGCTGTTATCCCTGGTGGAAATTCCTCACTTCAAACCATAGAAATGCTTTTCTCACAGAGCAGGGAACGGGAGGAGGAAGGCGATTGTAGGAACGTATATGAATGGTATAAATGTTGTTGGAAGAACAGTTTGTACAAATTCTGCTCAGGTTTCACTCCAGCACGGGGAAATATTTGTGTGCTATGTAGCAGATTGGTTCTGTAAAAATGGGGAAACGTTACAAAATAAAAAAAGAAGCTAGATTTAGTATTGATTCTTTTTGAAATGACAGATGATCGACTACAACACACAGCAAAGGCTAAAATATGAATAAGTGATTTTCTCTGCGGACATTTGTCTCCGGCGTCGCTCCTCTATGGCATTTAAGTCCTACTTCTCCTCAAATAAATCAATAATTACTTTAAATCCACAGTTTTCAATTTTTTTCAGTCATTTACCCAACCCCTTTTGCTTCCCAAGACAGAATATTTATAAAAGGAAGAAAAAAAGTGAGTACCGAAATGACTAATGTGGAATTGATGTATTGATTTTTGTGTGTGTTTGCTAATTGAAGCCCTAGCTAACGCGTTCTAGCCAGTTCACTTGGCCTTGAGTCAAGATTGTGACTTAAATCCTGTAGTAAAACAAATTAAAAAGCCATCAGATATAAGGACAGCAGGTTGTTGTGGTAATAACAAAGCTTTTTCACATTCAGAAACTCAACATACCTGTACGTGTGTGTGTTTACTGTACGTGCGAGGCAAGTTAATATGCCAGCAGTTTGCGTGAGGCAGATTTATCTGAACTTTTCATTCTTCTTCCAGCTCCCTCTTTTCTCTTTCTTAGTCATTACTTTTGTCTTCACACCATTAATTCATACCCTGTCCTCTCAGTTCTTACTTGCAGCTTTTTTTCCCTCTTTTCCCACCTCGGTCTTACCTTCTGTAAACCTCTCACAGTTATAATTTGAAGACATCTGGAGGCACAAATAAACAGAGGGCTCAGGGTGTTTGTGTGTTGGTGCTGCAGCCGGCAGTGCTTGCAGCAAAACAACAAGGAAAAACGATAGAGTAATAAGCTGCAGCCAGGCGCCTGAATTCTTCCTGTTTCTTTATGCTTACCTGATAGGCTCAAATCTTCTTGGACAGGCACATGATTAAAACCCCATAATAAGCAAAACCACAAAATGTAAATTTAAAGGCCTGGGTGATTTGATAAAGATATTGATATCTATAAGAGGATATGTTTGTGGTCTTCAGGACCAAAAATGTCTCTCTGGAACAGATCAGTCAGTGATTGAATAAAAACAAAGCAGATAAACAAACCAGGAAGACTCAAGAAGCCAAAAGTGAGTCTTGGGGCATGGCTGAATGTAGTGACAGCTTTATTGTGACATCACAAAGTTACAGAAATCCAGACAGTTCATTTTCATGATCAGTTTCTGAATACAGGCTGGGTTTATTTCTCTGTAGACTGAGGCTTTGATACTTTCAAAGTATTAATATTGAACCTATATACAGTATATATATATATAAGAATATGATAATGAAAAAAAACAACAACTCTCTACTAGGGACCTTTAAATATCAGTGGAAGTTTTAAACAATACTATAATGTGAGGCTAAATTTGGACTATGAGTACATTACCTTATTCTCTTTACTGCAGGATTCAGGGTTATTTAAGCATAAACATCCATCCATTTACCAAATTTCATAACAATCCATGCTAACACGCAGATGTTTCAAGCAAGGTTAGTCTTAGTTCAGCAGTTCAACACAAAGAGCAGCTACTGTAAGGCTGTCAGTACCATTGTTTTTGTTGGCATTTGGTCATAAATCAAAGTACTGGACACATTTAAAGTGATATTATTTCATGTTGTGGACTATGATTGTACATTAGTGTGGATTTAGAGCATCCACAGAGCTGCTAAAAGGAATGTGTACTGGGTCTGAATATTTCAGGCAGCACAAATATTATATTGCTTCATTGAGGAGCTGCAACAAGCCGATACTGAATATATATGATACTATTACGAAGATGATTGTAATAGTCTTTGAGTCTCTTAAGGGAAAACAAAAGCAGGGATAAAAGCGGGGATAAATCCAACACCCAGAGAGCAAACTGTAGCTGTATCAACCACCCGCAGAAGCTAGTAGCTTTTCAACTTAGACCTCCTCACATGTTTTTTTCAGTCACTGCTTCTGGATTTGTTGGGTTATTGCTGAGCCGCCAGAATGACAAATCAACCCTCAGCAAACAGACTTTTTCTACTTGGACCACCATCTTCCCCCATATGTGAAATTATTCTGCTGGCCCTGTCTGGGAAATGGGATCCAAGTCAACACAGAAGCATGAGATAACTGAAATGCATTTTTTTTTCTTTTTTGCCCATCCTCCTCCCAGCCTTGCATCTGCAAATTACCTTTGTGCCTCTTACACTTTATGTGCTCGATGTTTCACCCGCCGTTACGGCTCACGCCCGCTCTCTGCTGCCGGCTTGTTTCTATTTCTCCCCTTCAGCCCTCCTCCCTGCTCGCTCTGTCCCTCTAAATTTCCCGGGGACTTTATCTTGCCCATTTCAAATAGGATTGGGACTCCATTTGCCACGCTTCATGTCACTTTGCCAGAGAATTCCACAGTTGATATAGACACATCATAAAACTGCAGAATGAGCAAAATATGATTTGTCAAAACTTTCTTTCCCCTCCATCATGCTGTTTGTCATTTTCCGAGATTTGTTTCTGCTTCGTTATACTTTTAACACATGGTGAGGGATCGGTGCCATGGTATTGGGCAGATGGAGGCGTCCATCAAGCAAGAGAAAAAAAAAAGTTGCTGCTGTCGGATTGGTGTTGAGGCGAGTAGGTGGTTTCACAGCAGCAAGTGACAGCACCTATTAATTTGGCCATTTAATTTTAAGTCCAACAGCGTCAGGCTCCAGCACCTTCAATCTCCCCCTGTCATTCAAAACAAGCCTCAAGCCAATGGGCCACAAACACACACACACACACACACACACACACACACACACACACACACACACACACACACACACACATCCACGTACACATAGAGTAAACACAAGGCCTTTAATCTAAGCTGAAACTTAGCCTGGTCCTAACCCAGAGGATGCACCTTCCCAGGAAGAGGCCTTTAAATCAGTCAGAGTGGCCGTACTGTATAACCTGCCACAGTCTGAGCCACCGCGGCAACATCTTGGCCATACTTAGGGACAGATGTAAGGGTGTGTAAAATGATTGCAGTTGCAAATTGGCTTCTCTTGTCATAAAGTAGAGGTCCAACAGACCCGAATATCCTGGGTAATAGCCAGATTGATCCTCCCTCTGTGAAGCTGGGGATTGAAGGTGGAGGTTTATGACAGTATTCTCAGTGAGAAATGGACTGCAACGGAGGAATGTGACACCACAGTATAAATTCATGAGTTCTTGCGCTCCCTCTTCCCCCTTCCCTCTCGCTCTCTCTTTCCTCACCTGAACCGTTGCTCCTGCTGTGAACGCCTGCTCCCATCACGGCTTCCAGAAGGGGATTTTCTTTTTCTCTGACAAGGTCAAACTTTGCGCTTTACCCCACATGTAGTCCTCCCACACTTCTTCTTTCAAGTTTATCAGATGGATTAGTTATTCTACCATGTTTTGATGTAATCTTTTCTTGTTTGAAGTTTTTTCTCTCCTCCTTTTTTAAAGAAAGAAAAGAAAATCAAGTTACAGGGTCAGTTCACCCAAATTACTATTTCAGCTTGTTTTGGTTGACTTTACAGGTTTTGAGATATTGTTTTCAGTAGGATTGGAAGTCGAGGGCTGAACAGTCATATGCTTGCTAGCTTTTCAAAACCATTCATGAATACCAATATGTTTTACTCTCGCAGTTGTTATTGCAAAGCAAAGCTATAACATCAATCCCATGATTCTACTAGCAACAAGGAGTCACTGCAGAGAGGAAAGCGTGGTTTGATTTCAAGACGAAAGACGACAACAATGATAGTCATACATAGGCTCTATTTGAGTGGCTGCCAAGGTCCTTTAGTTTAAATCAACCCAAATTTTGTCACAGTGTGTGTTTTTTTACGCTTTTCAAATAACAAATTTGTGGATATACTGTGAGCTAAAGTAACTGACTGACTGGCAATAACCTGCAGGTGAGGCATTGAGGCCAGGAATACATTGGATGTGTGGCGAGAGCGTGGTGGCTGTGGAACGTCTTGATTTTATTTCCATGTGCATGTTAACAGGTTAGTGACACACTGGTGTGATCTAGTAGAGAATCTCGCCTATTCTGCACGCGCCCAACACGTGTCCCACCAGAAATTCAGCTTCCACTGTAGTTGTCGAAGGAAAGGCTGAATCTGAGTTTGTTACAGACGTGAAAAAATATGAATATTCTCTTATTCAGCTGTGTGTACAGACAGTGGCATTTTAGTGACCTTTTCTTGTCAAAATTCATCAGAAATTAATTAACAACGAAATTAAATCCTACAGTCCAGTAACCTGAAATGTAGGGAGATGGAGCTGCGATGCAGCAAAGTCAGTTTGAACACGTCTGTGTGATTCTCGGCAGCTTTCAAGCAATGTCAGCCACCATGCTAACACATAGCAGGCAGGTGTGTTCCCGGCTTTAGGAAACATCTGTACATCAAATAACCTGTGTTGCACTCTCCCCTCTCTGAAGTGCATGGGTCTCTGCATGTACATCAGTCACATGTCGCGCTGCCCACCTCCTCAAATTCTCAACCCACAGGAAACTCTGGAATGTCTGTAAAATGGTGATTTCAAGTAAGGGGCTGGAGCAATATGCTGAAACATCTCTTCTTAACGTGGGCTTGAATTTTCTCATTTCATCCATTTTAGATGATGAGGGTCTGTTTCTACAGCTAGCTCCCCGGCTTTGGCTAGCACTCATGCTACAGCTCAGAGATCAAACATGCACTGTCACACGTAAAACTGATCAGCAAACATGAAGAGAACCAATAAATGTTTTTAACGACAATCTTTCAAAGGTGCAACCCCTCATATCCTCATGCTGCAAATCCAAACAATGTTCTGACCCACAGAACTTGATATTAAAAGTCTCATATTTAACACTTTTCCTGTGTTTTATTTGAAATCTTGATCAATGAGAAGATGTATGTGTGGCTTTAGGAATAAGACGGGGGAAAAACAAAACATCTCAAGGTACTGTAGTTTGACATCTCTCTCAGGTTTCTTTCTATAGTGCTCCAACAGGTTGGTCAGAAAATCAGATCAGAGGCTCATAGCCTTTCCCCTGTTGACTAATTTATTGTGACATCACAAAGTCACAGAAGTCCTAGCTCCTTATTTTAAGGCTCAGTTTCTGAATGCAGGCTGTGTGCATTTCTCTGTGGACTGAGGGCTTTGATACTTTCATAGTATTTCTACTGAACCGAGACCTGCTTTATGATAAACAAAAGACTACATCTCATTTTATACAATATTGGACCATTAAATCCAAGTGACGTTATAACATTTATACAAACGGCAAGTAAATTAAAGTTGCCTTGGGAAAATATGTGCATGTCTGCTTGATGGAGTACTGTATCTATTAAAAACACAGATTCTTGTGTTTGAATATTTCACTGCATAAACATCATCCAGCCTCAAAGAGTCATAACAAGCAGATTTATTGACAGTGTCTGATAGAGAGGAGTAATATTCGTTTTTCATAAAGCCACAACAAGAGGAAATAGGGGAGGAAACTGTATTAGAAAAAATGCATTTTTTCCCTGTAATTATGTGAAACTGCCCATTAAATCATGCTCTTTTTGAGTCTGAATCATTTTTATTCCACCATCCAGCATCAGAGATATTGATCCTGTTGTTTAATTCATGTTACTTGAAGCTTGTCAGGATGATTGACCACCTCCCTCTGGCCACATTAATTTCTCCCCGCCAGCTCTGCATCTTAAAAATCCACTGGCGATGACACAGCATTTGGAAATAACTGTGGACAGTGACCCAACAACTCCCACTGCCACCTCGTACTGTGGCAGCTGCTTGTACACCACCTTCATTTTTATGATGGAGGAAAGGATTTAGTGAGTGCAGCCCTCCAGAGTAGTTCCAGTCCAAGGAGGGGATGTGGCTTGATAAGTACAGCTCCTGCACAGTAGCATGAAATGGGAAACTATCCATCATAAATCATGCTGGCTGGCTGAAAGGAGGGGACACACTGGCATGTGTGTGAGCTCATCAGCCCTGCTAATAACTTCAGCAAGAAGTTGCAACATAGATTTATGATTTTTTTTTTTACATTTAGCAGAACATTGAGCTGTTTATTCAGAAACAGACATAGATGAATTAAGCTACATGTATCCACTAGATGCCAGTGTTTATTCTGTTTTGGAGCATTTAATATCCACAAATATGTGTGATTGATACAGTATGACTTGGCGTTGCTGTGTTTGCTGCTGTTTGGTTTTTACCTTAAATGGCTTTTTTATGTATGAAACCCATTGGGGCACAAGAGAGGAAATTGAGCAGAATATTGGAACAATTCCCTGTCACTGGTTTCCAGGAAGCACCCACAGGGAGAGCTGCATTCATGCATGATAACATGACTCAATGAGAATTGTCCTTAATTGAATAAAATGCACCTGGAGCATATCTAAATCCTCTTTGTTTAGGGAAAACGGATGTATTTTGCTTATTTTTCTTTTGTTTCTTAGAAGTTTGTAATGTTCCACTGAGTTTATATCAGACAGTCCTTCCCCACACAGAGGAGACTCTGGCTGGGGACAGCTCTGCCCTCTGGTGCCCAAGTGCAGGATCTCGTCTGATCTGACCCTCCCCCTACACAGCTAGGTTTAACTCCTCATAGGCCCAAGAAATAATCATATTTAATGCTTCCTATGTTGTCGATATGATGGGATGATCTAATAAGACCTTACTGCGGGTCCAAGAAGTGCCTTCCTGCTCACTTTTTCCACATTATTAATAACCAGTTTGAAGATGTTCCACATATTCAGTCCACCTTGAAATGTACTGCATCAGTACCCTCAGGATTTCCTGCAGTTTGACAAATCTTGCTACCCAGCCTCCTCTTTTTTTTCTACCTAATCACATCACTACAGTGCCTGAAAATTGAATTGCATTTCTGGGTCCTGTGCCAGAGTCTGAGATGGATTTGATGTGCAGAAACACATGGAAGCATTTTTTCTATCCTTTTATGAAACATTTCTTGGAAATCAATGGTAATTTTTATTTTTTTTTGCAGAGCCAGAGCAGATCAGGGGAGTGTACTATCTATATATGTGGGTTTGCAGCTGAGTAATCAAGTCATGCAATGCAGGGTGTGTTTCTAATCTATTTAGATTACAAACACACCCTGCAGACTTCTTTTAGGAAGTGGTCTTAATTGAAAAGTAAATCTGAGCAGATGTGAGTTGTTTTCCTGTTGGTGAAAGTAAAGGAGGGAAGATGTTTGCATTTCATGAGGCTTTGAGTTTTTCCCAGAGAAGTTGTGCCTGCTCTTGCAATTTATGCATTACGTGGGCTGTGATGAGTGGATTAGATCTTCCACCTATCTGTCACAGCGAGGTTTAAAAATCCCAGCATGCTCAGCTTGTTGGGTCCACAGAGGGCGTTGTTCTGTGTCCTGTGAGGCTGTACAGGAACAAATCAAATTACAGATTTTGCTGTATGAAATGACTCTTCCTGTGCTGTGATCACAAATCAAGCTAGATGTTGTATCTGGGCTCAGATCCTTGTTTGAATCTTCATAAATGCAGTTCCTCATGACTCATTTCCTCATTTAGAGATTAATCAGCTTTTCTGATCAATAGCCTCATCACTGGATGGGAATAATACTGTCATCTTGCAAGGAAAACAGATCAGGATTTGGTAAATATAGTAAACCTAGGCACTTCATTGTTGTTTAAAACACACAAATTGAACGTGTCTCCTTGGACTTTGGGGAATATCAAAGACAAAACAAAACAAGCATTGAGAAAACATTATTGTTAGTTGCAGCTCGATATTCACTTGTTCATGTATTTATTTGCACCTTCAGCACACAACTTAATTCATTCACCCAGCGGTTTGTATCACACACATTGCCCTGACTGTAAAGTGTCACCAGTGAGTTGATGTATTGGTGGAATTAATGGAAGAAACCAAGTAATAACATTTAAATGGGAAACAAATGAGTACAACTTGTCACTTCTGCCACTGAAACTTTGAAGAAAAAAGAATAAGTCTCTGTGAAATCTCCTTGAGCGATGTCAGACGGATTCATGTTCTTATTTTATGGTCTAACAAAACCTGTCTTCTTGTAAATGTGCCAGGCCTGTCAACTTTTCCCTGCGTTTTCCTCCACACGGGGGCACTCTTGCTCTCCGCACGACACCTCTCCAACTGAAATGGAGGCAAAGATTAAAAAAAAAAAAAAAAAAAAACTAAATAGAGGTACTTGAAGCTCACTATCTGCAAAGTCATGATAAGTTTCGACCGCAAATCTTCTGATATCTGATCTGTTAATGTGGCGCTGGGTCGTTGGCGGTTGTTTGGTACATCAGCGGGGCTGTGTAACGCTCAGACCTTCCAGTCCCTGAGCGGTTATCAGCGGTCACTTTCTTTTCTGCCACGAGGGAGGGAAAGGAGGGAGACGGGATATCGCGGAGGCACGATCCCGGTGTCTTTCGGGTCCGGATCATGAGTGTTTCCTTCAGTCTCCTGTGACCCAGCCTGCTTCGCTTTGCTGTCAGTTTCGCATCAAGTTGGGGAAAGTGTTGGAAACTGCGTCGCTGCCGCATCGGTGAGACCAGAGAAAGTACGTGATGTGAATCCTGAACAGCTTGGACTGATTTTTTTTTTTTTTTTAACTGAACCAGAGCATCTTCTAATCGAATTACCTCAGTCATTATTCATTGACCTTCTCTAACTCGGACTTTCTTTTGCATTTATTGATTGACAACACAGACTCTCCAAGTTATTCTCTATCTCTCTCTTTTTTTGACGAATAGTCGAAATGGCGTCGCTGTATCAAAGATTCACCGGCAAGATCAACACAAACAAATCCTTCCCTAACCCTCCAGAGGCGAGCCATCTCCTCGGGCAAGGTGTGGAGGGGGAGAGGGCGGTGGAGAACCAACGACCCCAGCCTCAGCATCAGTACCGTCGGCAGCGCGGCGAGGACGAGGATGTAAGAAACTTAACACGTCAATCACTGCCGTTGTTTCTCGATTAGACAAATGCGCCCTTATACACATGGCATCGACTTTTAAATGATGAGCTATATTGATTGTAGAGCCCAGGAAAAGGTTGAGTGTACTTAGTGTCTCTTTGCTGTTAATTACAACTCCCCACTGTTTAGAGGGGAAAGTTGTCAAAGTTGTGCGTCATTGCCTCAATTGGCTGACTTGTCTGTCAATAAATGACGCGTCAGTAACGTTTCTTGGAGAGCGATACGCGCTCAGTGGCGCTGTCGGGTCACTTAATACATCTCACAAATGACACGTCAGAATCTTTGACACTATTGGTGCTGTTGTTGGATGCGCATCGGGTCCTACTTTTACACCTAACATGCATCTGTTTAAACCGTCCTTGAAAGTAGATTTTCACTGTGGGTGGAATTAATTTATGGCAAACACCCTCATTCCCTGACCTTTTCCACAAGCTTCTGTTTTTTGTCATTATGTTACATGTTCATACAGGGCAGATGTTGTGCTGTGAAAATGCAGAAGTAGCCATGACTCAGACTGCATTTTGTTCTCCCCCAGATGATTTATTTGTGGAGGGATTTTCATACATTTCAACGGGGTCACCTTGGCTCTTTAATAATGGCGGTATTCTAATCCCTGTTTGGCCGTTCTGAGCTCCCGCCCGAGCCTGAACCGTTGCCAAAACCATCAGGTAGGACGAGCAGAGCCGTGGCGCTGTCCATGGTGCTGAACCACTGACTGTCTGTTTACCCTCTGTATTCGCTGTCCATGGTGCTGAATGGTCGACTGCCTCTTCGCCCGTCATGGTCGCTGTCCGAGGTGCTGAAGCACAGACTGACTTTACTCGCTCTAGTCGCTGTCCATGGTTCTGAAAACAAGACAGCAGGTCCCAAGCCTTTTTTTTTATTGTGAGGCTGCATTTGTTTGTCACTTCCTCACATGACACATTTGCATTGCTGCTTTCCCCTTGTTTGCTGAAAGTTGTTACATATACTGCCTGTGCAGTTCCTTGGGATAAGATGGTTTAGTGTCTGAGGTTTAAAGATTTCACATTGCAGAAAGCAAACCTCTTTTAGTTGTCAAAATAACAGGCAGCCCAAATGTTTTTAATATACATTACAACCTATAGACTCCAGGGTTTTCTAGAATTGATGGATTGCAGCTTGAACTTTCTGCTATTGAGAATTATATAAAATAACTATACAAAAACAGATCTTTTCAAAATCAGACATTTTTATTTAGTTTTTCGTTGTCATACATAATATAGGCCTATATGTATTTGTTACTGATGAATGATATGATTATATATCAAGCAATGATCAGAATTAGGATATAAGTTTTTATGAGACACACAATCGGCTGCATCCAGGCTTTTCACTGACATATTTGAGCTGACACCAACATTTTGTAGTTTCATTAACATTCCAAGTTAATGACTCAGCATTACACAATTTACAAACAGATGTAAATCCACTTTAACTAGTTCCATTTGAAAGTCTTCAAGGCAACTTAGTTGTTTTGATTTTTTGTCTCCTTTAATCTCAGTTACAAAGCAGCAAGTTGACACGAGGGGAAACTGGGACTTGATTGGTTCTCCTATCATTGTCAGAATGACAGGATATGTTCAGCACACTTTTTGTTAAAAACTCACCACGCACACTGTCTTCACTTGAAAAAGGAACATTTATTTGCAGCATTTCAGAACTGGTCTTACATCAGGCAAGGATGATGTTCAAAATGTATTTTTTAAATTTCAAAATTATCCAGCAGTTACTACTTAAAGAAATCAGCATGAACTTCCAGAAAACCTCACAATCCATTTTTTTTTACACTAATAACATCTATCAAACATAACATGAGCTCTCCATCCAAATATCTGCATCTTAGGTATTGCCTGCCAGATTGTGTTGCTCCCTCCTGCGTCGTACATTGATGAGGTGCAGGAGGTAAAACACTGGTTGAGGTGTACATGAATACAACATGAGGTTGATTTATTGACCCATGGTGCTGTCTTTGTGTTTGTTGGTGCAGAGAACTCCAACATGATCTGAAATCAATACAAACAGTGATGTATAGTCCCTATTCATCAACCTGAGAGCATGACGGGGGATAGTGCATGCAAGAGCTTTGTCAGATATAAGGAGTTTGGAGTGTTAGGCCTGTGCAGTGATTACCAGAGGGCAATAATGTGTGAGAGACAATTAGTTCTGTTGATTCATCGGTAGACTTATCATTATCAACATTTCTCATGCTCTACCTGTTTAATTATATAGAGAGCACATGCTGTATTTATATAGCCGTTATACTGGTCCTGACTAGCCTTCTTTTTTTAATGTCAATCCAGGCTTTGGCATACATCCAGCTGTGTGGCTTTAATGACTGAGTCTGGCGGAGGTGACATTTACATCACACTGTGTGGATGAGAACTAGAGCCCACTGGGATGAAGAGCTCATCCACTGACTCAGCCTTCCTACGGGGCCAGCGCACAGCCCTGTTCTGCCACTTCAAAAGTTTATCCACCCTTTTCTCCTTCCTGACACAGCACTTCTCTGTCACACTGTGACTATTTTTAGCAACAAAAGGCAACATCAGAAAGGTTTCAAGCCTTATAATTTTCTAACAGTGGCATCATTTTATTTTATTTTGCAGTAAAAAGCCTTAATTGACTTCATCATATTGTGGCATTACTGCTTGCTTGTAATGCATGAGATATTGGTTTCATTACACGCGTTGTGCTCATTGTACTGTAAGTCTCCCTTGATAAAAGTGTCATGTTAACACTTTAATTGTAAGACCCAAAGTCTCAACACCCTCATTTTCTTCCTAATGTTTCCTCATCTTATCTCCCTGTCCTTAGCACCCACTTGCCTTTTTGCTCTGCTATGTGGTTTTCCTTCCAAGATGATAATCATATTTGCAATTTATACTAGCTTAAATATGAATCCAGGACCCAATAAAGTGAGGGAGCATGTTAAGGTTTACTGTCCGACTGAAGGACGCATGGATATTGATGGATGCCTTCGCTGTGCCAGGTATCGACTGAGTGGCCGGGTGACTCTCTAAGCACACAGCCTATAGTCCACATGCCAAGAGTGGGCAGTGATGGAATAAGTCTCCAAGCCATTTGTTTAAAACCTGACTTAAAGGTCCCATATTTGACTCTTTTCCAATGTTTTATTTGAAGTGTTGATCCATAAGAAGGGTTGTGGTTTTAAAGGGATAGTTCAACATTTTGGCAAATTGACCCATTCCTATAATCCCTATAGTCTTAGGAGTAGGTTTGTTACCTTTAATTGTCGGTGCAAGCTATTTTTAGAACGGTGGAGCAGAACCGCGAGCTGCTCAGAGCTACGCTACGGAGGCTCATGGGATTTCTTGGTTTCCCTCATCAAACTCATCAAATACACAATCCAACTTCTCCAAAACGCTCTCGTGGACAAGTTGTGACCTGCACATTCACCACACTATGAGATAATAACAGAACGGTACATGACATGTTTTCATGCAAAACCGCTGATGCGTGTTTCCGTCGGGGGCAGTTTTTTGGCAAGCAGTTTCTGCATTTACCTCTATCTCGTAACGTTCCGTTATTATCTCATAGCGTGGTGAATGTGCAGGTCACAACTTGTCCATGAGAGTGTTTTGGAGAAGTTGGTGGACTGTTATGTTGTAACATCACAAAGTTACAGAAGTCTTGACGGCTGGTTTTAAGGCTCAGTTTCTGAATAGTAGGCTGTGTACATTCCTCTGTGGACTGAGCACTTTGATACTTTGACAGTAATAATATAAGACCTAGACCTGCTTTTATAGTCAGAAAATCTCAGTAAGTGAAAGTGCAGATGTATCATCAGCAAAATGTACTTGAACAGGCTCTGAGCTTGATTGTACCTGTGAGTGATGTATTATTATGTATGGTATTTTTAACACTATGTCAACGCTGATGCATCAAGAACTTTAATGTTGTTGCTGGTTGAGGTGTTGATAGATTTCTACAGTACAGTACTATATACCTTAGGTCGCAAGATAAATTTTAGGGGTGAAAGAGCTAGATACATTTATATGCATGTTTCTGAAGCTTCCTCTAGTTTTTTGCTTTAATGTGGTGTATTGCATCATTTGAACTCTTTTGGCCTTGAACAGTCACCTAAATTAATCCATCTAAGGAGCTTAGAGAGGAGATCAACCTTTGGTGCTGCTGTGAACAACTCCCAGATGTCTGATATGTAACAAGGAGCCCTTGTCTGCTCCCTAATAAGGCATTATGTTTTCCTATCATAGCTTTTAGAGGAGGAGTATCTTCCAGTTTTAAAAAAAAGTACAATATTTCCTTCTGATGGAGGGAAACGTGATGTTCTGGCAACAGATTAGCATCATTGGAGTCACTGAACTATATTATTACAACATCAGAATGCTTAGTTTAAACTTCCAATCATATAATAGGTCAGTGATCAGTGTTTGTTTTGCATACGAGGACTCCAGATAGAGGAATTAGCCCCCCTCAAATAGACAATGCATTTAAAACAACTCATTATCGCTTTTGTTTGGCATGAGCTTGACTTATTCTCCATTGTGGGCTAAATCCGTCTCTGTCAATACATCTGATAGTGATCTTAGTCTGAAATCCTCTCTGATGATGATTCCCAGCTGGTGAAACAACTCATTACAATCTAATCAAACATATTTTTTTTTGTTTTTTTTCATTCTTCAACCCCATGTTATCTGCCTCCACTATGAGAACAGGGTTTCATTCGTGGCTGTTGAAGGTGTTGCGGGTGTCTTGTCTGGTGACTTTCACAGTCCAGTGGAGATCTGACAAGTCTAATGTCTGACAATATTTAGCTTTTCACCTTCCTTTGGTCCAGTCTGAATTCATCAAGATATTACTCGTGATATTATGTAAAGCCTTTTGGTTCCCACTTGAGCCTGTGCTCTTGCCGGCAGCTTTATTTTAAAGGGAAAAGTACATCCAGTCTCACATTTCAGCCTCATTAATTAGACATCCTCTTCGGTGGCGAGAAGACAGACCCAAAAAGCAGAAATGGATCCTTACTTACGCCATCAAAGTTCAGTCCCCACGGTGTGATTCTGTTTTTCTCCACAGACGCCATTACAACAGTAAACATCTCTGTTTTATCTGTCTCTGTCTAGTAGGATCAGCACAAACGTAATGAGACTCAGGAGATATCTGGCTAAGATTCAAAAACCCTTTAACTCACAGAGAGGTGAGTGTGTTTTTAGTGTGTGTTGTGTGTGCGCGCTTTGGGCTGCATACTGTATTCCCACATCTGTACGTTTTTTCTTACACTCCCCCAACTCATCTCACTTATTCTGCGGTCTAATGGCTTTGCGCCTGCACTTTGCATTAAGAAGGATGAGGAGGGAGGGGGAAGAGGATAAATCCGCAGCAGCACATTAACACACACACACACAGTGTTTCTCCTTTTTTTTTGGCTTTATCTCTCTGTCAAACACGCACACATGAATGCACGCAGAGACAAAAAGAGGATATTTTTCTGGGTATGGATTATGAGACAGCCAAGCCCTGAAATGCCCTTTTAATAAGCTGGCCGATATCAGATCCGGGTTTTATGACAACACAAATAATAATGATGAATAACAGTGAGAGGGAAGCTGTAAATACACAGTGTGTTGTCAAATACGCTTCTATACTCCTCGTTTTCACTGTGTCAGCAGGTAAAGGGGTTATTTTAGGCTATGATAGGCCTCTGAATAAGTCATGGGAATAATTTTGTTTCCCTCACCGGGCAGATAAAATTCACAGTTTCTCATAATAGACAGCCCTATGCTTATAATCTAAATGTTTTTTTTCTTTTATTTCTTTATATATTTATTACACTCAGAAGATATCTCTGTTCTCACAGTGCTATCACTAACACAGAAACAGAACAGCTTTCACTGGTGTCGAGAGATTACTGTCTTTTTTTCTAACACCACAGTCAGCAGTATGTGTACGCCGCTACAGTTAGTATTCCTACATCTTATTTTGACCTAATTTGTCTGCTTCAATTTTCACAAACAGAACTTCTAATGCCTTTTTATTCTGATCAACTCGAACATTTTAGATGAACTAAAACTGCAGTTTAGTGTCTGTAGACTCATATGTGAGTAATATTCTCTTTCACTTGATTTTGTTTAAAAAGTCCAATGCTGTGTTTAGTTCTGTCTTCCTTTCTCCAACAGCCCATTTGTTTTTTCATTAACTTTAAGCACCCTGCGACACAGACTGGCTCATTATTTTCTGTCTCATCGAATCGCTTCGGTTTACATTGGTTCTTGTGCACTATTGGCTATGAGCATATTGTGACAGTATAATAGGATAGCCTGCTGTGTGAGTAAACATTATGGTAAATGATGCATGTTTTTCTATAATTGTTTAATGTCATGATATACCACTGACAACAGCATGGTGTAGTAGTTTAGTAAGTGCTCAGACCGGTACTCATTGTTGGATGATCCATTAAATCCACTTCAAGTAATGTATTTTCCATTAAGCAGTAGCACATGTACTGTAAACATGCTACCTTGGTTAGATTCAGGTTAGATTGACATCTCTCCTCTGTGTTTTCAGTGAAGTGTCTTAACAAATATTTGAACAATTGGCATAACATTTGTTATAATCATGTCCCCTCAGAGTGAACTTTAGTGATCCTTGAATTCTTATCTTGCACCATCAACAGAAATAATGCATTCAATACTTTGGTTCGTGAAATATAGCTGCAAAGTAAAAGGGATAGTTCAACATTTTGGCAAATTGGCCCATTGCCATAATCCCTATTGAATGTTGAACTATCCCTTTAACGATTACTTGCCGTATTGCAGTATCATGCTAACATTACCATGTTAGGTCACAGATGGCTGTAGACTGTTAGCGGGCCACATTCAACACATTTCAATTTGATAATTGCTGCGTGAAGTTGCACCTTTTGTTAATTTACCTTTATTACATAAAAGTTTCTTTAATGTTCTACCTCAGTCTCTGTAAGATATTGCAGGCAACAGTCAAGAACCAGAGTCAAGAACCAGAAACCCATGGAAATCAGGTTCTTGTTTTACCAGAAAGTGGATAAAGAATCTTCTCCTTCACATAGTTACATGTAGTATGCTGCAATGTTCCCCAGAGTACTGAACAAAGGGAGTCCAGGTGAATACATGCGTTGCCACTGTCTGTCTTCTGCTCCCAGTGAACTAGTCTTAATTAGTGTAGAATAATTAACTGCTGCTTGTTTAATTCTACCTGATTACAGATGGAGCATTTGCCAGGTCTCTACTCATTCTGTGTTGATTAGTAAATAGTGAGTGAATAATGGCACTTGAAGTATAGAGACATCTGTCTATACACACTCGATTCAGGGTGGCGTCTGGAGACCCATGTGTGTGTGTGTAAAATGAGTGAGTGTGTGTGTGGTGTTTTTATTTTCACAATCCTGCAGTATTTCCTTACAATCACAAATAAAAAAGAGGACTGAACAAGAACCAGGGGAATAATGGATATGCAGTCCTGTCCAATCAGAAAACAACAAATGTAATTGTTTCCTATTGTCTCCAGTCAATAATAACACCACCCTGCCTTCACTTGATCACTGTCATTCTCTAAATCCTATGTGACGAGACCTCTGTGACCTCCGGCTCAGTTTCCTCCTTTAGCTAATTTCTCCTTCATCAACACACCCTCAAACACTCCATGTTGATCAAACATGACGCCTTCGCATGTGCACCATTTTTTCCCTAGCGATGAATTATGCAGCCACTGGGGTGTAAAACTGCAGTATGGTTTATTTATCATCGCAAAGCTTTTGCTAACCAAATCAGGTACACATTAAGAGGGGGTTCGTGGCTAAGTTGGCATTCTTGTGCATAGGTCAATCATGTCAAGCAGAAGGAGGTCATGGGATTAGTTGGAACACAGGCTGAAGGTAGTTTTAATGGGTTCGTGTCTCAGTAGCTCTGTATAGGATTGTATGCGTGTAGCCTATGTATGATGCATAGTAAAGTACTGTACAGACTTGGTTCCCCACACAATCAAAAATATGCCAAATTTTCCTTGTATTCCCCCTGCCTCCTTTTCCATTCTGTGTATAACAGTGATTGAACATGTCCAGAGGGAGGGTTCACAGCATCACATAATCCCGCCCCACTCACTGGAGGGATTTGCGAAATAATGACAATCTGCATCAGATTTGTCCTTAACAGCTTCGAAAATAAACGGAATAAGAAGTTGTTGAGCGAAAAACAAAATCTCTGCTGCACACAGCTCTCCTCTGTCTCTCTCCTGCTTTTGTCACTTCTCTCAGAATCTGTGTTTTGCAGAAATGGAGAAACAAATTCCCCGGTTAACTGCGATGGAGACGCTATAGATAACTTTAGAGGGGTAAAAAAAAGGGCAGTTTCGTCAATACAGAGTGTGTCTCACTGTTGACGTCTGCAACTCTCTAACCGGTGCTGCGTCGCCTCTTTGTGTTGCCGCCGATGCTCGTCTGGCAGCTAGCTGACGATAACAGATGGTGGGCATTAATAACGTCATCTCAGCATAAAATGAATTCATATCCGGCCTCTTCACGAGGTATTTTCAGCGTGACGAGAGGCAGGCAACGGAAAAAGGAGGAGAAGGAGGAGGAGGAGGACGGGCACGCAGTCACCAAAATGCTCCTCTGCTGGGTTTTAAGCAGAGTTTCCTCCCCGCCCTTATCCATCTCTCTGACATATGCATATAGCTGTATACAAAATGCACACATACACAAACACATGTGCAGGCCTTAAGAGCTGCACTGCGCTTCACTTTTATGGGTCAGAAAACTAGAGTGCTGATTTAGTCATTATTTATGACTGGACGCAGTACTTCTAAGATTAGGAAGGAAACAGCGGAGAGGCGGATAACCCCCCGAGCATTCCCACTGAAAACAGACAGCATGTGATTTACATGAAACTGTGACTGCATGAGGTCAAACTCTTGACTGTTTGATGAACTTTTTTTTTGCTAAAAACCCTCCCAGAGGAATCAAGTTGGGTTCTTTTATGAGTTTGCAAAGTTTTTCGTTTGCTCTGGGGTCTAAATTTGGCCAGGCGTTTGTACCTCTGCAGGTTCGGTTTGGTCTTCAGATGTGCTTCTTGTGTGTATTGATGTGTTTTTCTTTAACTTTAAAAATTCATATAGGAGTCTGTTTCATGTGATTTAACACAGAATCCTCTACGTTGCAACATATTGCAGTGAATCAAAGCTGACCTGTCAAGCTTATTGAGCACAGGGGGACCAGAACATTGACTTTTTATGGGGTTTTTTGACAGTTAGAATATTTAATATACGCTTGTTAACTGTTCAGTTGCTTATAAGATTTATCATCTTACATTTTTAACATCAGACGACTAGCTACATCATGTCAGCTACATTTGAGGCTGGAGAGGTAAAAAGCATCACATGAAGTGCCCCTGCTACACCACTAGAGGCTGTCCTGTTGCTGTCTCAGAGTGAGCTGTATCACTTCTGCGGCGGAAAGGGCTGGAAACACATCGTTCTGGAAGCGGGGTCTGTTGGGACTGAAGGCCAGGCATACAAAGTGAGGTTAAATCAATGATACAGGGGATGAGGGATGATGAAAGGAAAGCGCAGAGACAGAGGGACGGAGGGAGGAAGGGACAGCCACAGACAAGATAAAGCATTTGCCTTTAAGGCAAAAGAGGCCAACAGAGAAAGACGCTTGATCAAAACCAGAGGTGGATAATTGAATAGTGTATTATATAATAAAAGATGAATAGTGTGTCTCTGAGACAATAAAGAGGGGATGTGACCCAGCCTGCACAGACTGGAGGATCACAGCAGAGGCCTGATGGGTAAAACTGAATGGAGGGAACTGTAACACCTCATCCTGTGATCACTGGGTCAGTTGAAGGAGGAGTATGGTTTAAGGTTTTTGTCTATTGCAAAGGCAATCTAGACTACTGCAGTTTACTCATGGTATGTCTTTGTGCATTAATTGTGTGCGTGTGTTTGTGTTTCAAAATCATAGCTAGCAATTAGCATCCTCAAAATCTCAATTTTCGCCCATCATCCCTTTTTACTTCTCAGAAAACACACAGATCAGTCTTCACGGGAGCAGAGATGCAACATTCGACTCGCAGTGGCATCAATAGGCTGAAATGCAGCAACACAAACCTCAGCGTGTGAGAGCATAGCGAGTCCAAATGCATTAGGATCCATTTAGCACTTAAAGATAGATTTCAGCACCTGTCCCGGAGCTATTATCAGCTGTGCGTGTGAACAAACAACACCCCATTCAACACGTATCAAGTCGAAATGACAGTCGGCAAAGAAGCATACCAGCAGTGGAGGAAATTTGCATTGTGCATCATTTGTAGTCACAGGATGATTTGCATTTTGTGTAAACTTTGGTGGTAAAACCGCAGTCAGCTGATGCTCATGTTTCAATATTTTTCATCGAGGAACCATCTATGATTACATAACACCCGCGTGATCCAACAAACGACTTTTGTTAACAAAAGTGCAGGTTGGTTGAGTTCCTTTAAAGGTGTTCAGAAAAGAAAATTTAATTTGATCCCACTATGGGTCTTAAAATTAATGTAATCACTCATCTGTCAGACGATGTAGGCCAAACTTTGTGCAATATTCTATTTTTGAGTAAATCCGGGGTGAAAGTGGGTAGTTTTTTTCCCGCATTGCATAATGCAGGTGCGCGAATTATGTGTCTCGTTGCTCACGATTCATCAGCCAATGATATCAGGATCCGTCATCCATCAATCAAACGTCTGAGAAAAACAGGAAGACAGCGAGTATAGTAGAAGATCCCTGCGGTCCATCACTTAGCCTAGTTAGCTAAGTTAGCAAGCTATAACATAGCGAGCTTACAGTAACCCTAACACACTTGCACACACATACACACACCGAGCTGGACAACATCCATTCCTTCGAAACGCTGTGTCCCGCCCGCTCGATAACACCCAATCAAATTTGTTTTCCTTACTCGTGTAAACCTGTGCGTTAACTCGTGGAAACTTGTGGAAGGAGGCGGCACAAACAGCCATTTCTGAACACCTTTAAAGAAGCTTTTTCTAGACTAAATAGCTATGGTTATCATCAAGCTAACCTGTATTCAGACGCCATCCCCTCATCTTTCTGCAACACAACTCAATCACAGCTGCTTATTATAGCTCTCCACTCTGCCTCGGGTCTGTGGAGATGCAGGTGACAAAACGGTGATGAACAGGCAGGTTAATAGCTTGGCTTTAATGGTGGCTAGTGACAGCTTAAATGCCTTGATTGTTCTTTATCAGATAATGATGTTGCTAATAGCCAGTGTGTTTTCAATTGAGCATATTAAGCAAACTGATTGTTATTCTGCAAGCACAACTGTAGTGGGCAGAGTTTCCTTACGGTTAATGGATACAGCACGCAATCACCCGTAACTGGAAACAAGCAGAGGATGAGGAATATTGGAATATTCCTCTGTTGTCTCCCAAACTTTGCTATTTTGAGGTGGATCCATTCTGCCAGACACCCACCACACCCATCCTCCCCCACCCCACCATCCCACTTAACACTGAAATCTCAGGGGGTGCATTAGGAATAGAAAATGGCAGTAGGACTCCTGATTGTCAGCTTTCCCTCCGAGTTGAACATGACAGCCTTATTTCTCTTCTGTGATAGAGAGGTGTGTGATTGTGGATTATTAATGCGGGGTGTCAGGAGAAACAAAACGTTAAGATCATCGTGCACTGACAGGAAAAGGGTTTTCAGTGTCACTGTGGAAGGGCACCGAGTGCTTAGTCTGGAGAGAGTGGAAATTCTGGATGTTAACAATCTTTAGAGCTGAAGCCTACTCTCTTTCTAGTGGAAATTTTACTTCTCCAGCCTTAAAATGATTAGTCGATACTCTCTCTTCATCTTTCTCTCCTACTCATTCACTGATGAACAAGGATAATCCTTTCCATCCTCTTCGTACCCCTCCCCCAGTCTGCATCTGCTAATTTTACAGTACATCTATTTTCCGCCACCTTCTACTTGTCTTTTGTTGTGTGACAGACACACATTTTAATCCATTACACATCACCAACTGGAATACACTCATCTGCTCCTCCTGATGTGTTTTTGAGTACATAATATGGCTAATAAGCAACTTAAATGAAGGCCAACACCCTGGAGGCAAGACCCTCAAGCTAAGGTAAGAGGTGCCACTGTATCTCAGAAATAAATATGCAGACTTCCAGTCATACAGCAGCATCTCTTGTTAAAATGATACATACAGTACACTCTGCCTTGATATATATTGTTCATTAACAAAGTGGGTATGTTGCTGTAAAGATCCTGTGTGGCCCAGTCAGTACTTACCCTTTGAATTGTTAGTTGCGGTTGTTTCCAGAGCTCTCCACAGACCCTTCCTTTCCTTGCCACTGACCTGTTTAGAGCTCTGAATAGAACCCGAACATCACTGCCTCCTCTTCCTTTTTCCTTCAATCTCTTTTTTCTTCTCCTCATTGCACGCCTTTTTGACCTTGTGTCCTGCTGAATGATGTCGATCCGCTGGAGCGTAGCATTACATCAGCAACCTTGCCTCTCGTCCCCGACGCGAGATCGGGTCATGGCTGTGTAGTCCGGGCTACGCGTCTTTGTATCTCGGCCGAGATGAGCCGCATTGACCAGAACGTCTGTGTTTAAGGTGAGGTGAGATTTGGCTGCTACGTTTCAGTTCACAGACGCCCAGACGTTGCCCTGAAGGTCTTACTTTGCTCAAGGTTTGAAATTTAACTGTAGTGTTGCAGTTAAGCCAAAGAGCACCATTACTTGGATTTTCCTGAAGGATTGTGCAGCACATGTAACAGCAATATTAAGTGCAGGAATTTGTAGGGTGTGGAGTTTGGGGTCACGACGTCACAGGCACTTTATTTTGCTTTTTCACTTTGAGCAAGTATATAATATAACAATGACAAACCATTTTGAGTACAACATATTTATTATTCTTGAACCATATGTTGCTTTATTCTACATCCAGGACCAATCTTTTGCTGTTGGTCAACATAATAACTCTTCTTTTAGCTCTGTTTTTGGTCACCACCCACTCTTCAGCTGCTAAGTCCTGGAAAAGGTTCACTTATCTGTTCTTTTGAGTTGAGTAGCAAGTGTGCAATGCAATTTTAGAGCTATTTCAATAAAAATGCCTGGCTTCTGCTTAGAGAGTGCAGTCAATCAAAGAGTTGTAAGCCAGACCAGTTTGAAGCTTCATTCAGACTAGGGGAGCAACAAATTCAAGTGATCAGCCCTTTTCCACATTTCACAAGTGTCATTTTTTAAGATGTAGCCAGCCAAGAGGACAATAAATCATGTTATAATAAATCATGTAAATTACACAAGCTAAGGCAGCATATATGCTCTAAAGGAATAGTACATTTTGACGATGCATAAACAATTTGACAAACGATCCCTGTGATGTGCTGTTATAAATGTCTTAATTCACTCAAACCTTAAGATGTATTTCTTGTCAACCCACTAGTCATACATACCTAACCTATACCCTAGCTCTACCTATCCTACTCTTTGTTATTTAACATATAGCTTTCTTTAACTTATCCTATATATCTGTTATTTTGTATCTTTCGAGCAGGTTGGGTTGTACTGTATCATCTCTTTGATTTTCATCAAAGGTAGATCTTGAAAGATTTAACAGACGATCAAATCTCTGCAGCCGCAGCAAAGCACACAGCAAGAGGGAAGTGTGTTGAGTTATGAGCTGCTTGGATGGTTTGCAAATTCTCACTTGTTGCTGTTGGCTTACACTGTCAGTAAATGTAGAAACTGTACTGGAATGGACCTCAGATTAATGTAAATGCTGTTGAAATAATTTGGTCTAATAAAATGTGAATATGTATAATCTGTGACACTTGTGACATATGTTTTAGAAACAGAGTCAATCCTTTGGAGTGGACTTTACCTTTAAGTTCCCAGCAGAGCACGTCTGGCCTGTGAAAGTAGAAAGCAGTTTATCAAACGCTGCAGGTCTGAGGATCTTTTTCACACAGATACATACACACACGGCAAAACAATGATGTGCTGTTTTCACATTTAACAGAGCCATAGATCAAGATCATACATGGCCCAACATTTATTTCTCCCATGTTTCATTTGCTTGGAATTTCACTGGTTATTAATATAACCACCTCATGACAAGTTCTCTGATTCTCTCACATAGTTTTCACATATAGAACATCTGTTCCTCGCTGTAACCCTCACCTGTTTGCACTCCATCCATGTCTGTACCATAGACATGGCATAAAGAGAGCAGCGAGTGACAACCCGTAACAAATGACCTCAGCTCTTTTTATTTGTTTTAAATCCATACAGCCATTACAGGACATTGTGAGGCCGTGACTGGGGCTCACGATAAATGCACCTCCCTGCACGCGTGTGAAGAATTACTCTCAGATATGAACCGAAGGGAATGGGAGGAGGATGGGTGGAGGGAATTGTTCGTTTTTATTTTCGACCAAGAATATTGCTTTTCTGTGGCTGTAAATGTATGTGCTTAGACTGGAGCTGCCTGGAGAAAGAAAAAAAAAAACTTTATTTGAACAATAGAAATAGAAAATAAGTTGATGGGCTGGCAGACAGTAGGCTACTGTGAAATGAGTACATTTTTCTGAAAGGACTGCAAGATTCAGAAGATGGCGCATATACAGATATACAGTATCTTCACGGACTGTGTGGTGTTTGGAAAGCAGCTGAGAGTCTGGCATATTTCAAAGTGGCACAAAATGAAAATGTAGCTGTATCTGGATAAATAGTCAAACTAATTTAAAAGATGTGTCATTCTGGATGTAATAGTGGAACCGAAAATAATAAGATGGGGACCTGATATGAAAAACATGAATGCAGACCAGTGTCCAAGCAATAATAGATGATAATTTTGGCCTTGAGGCAAATCAGTGAGATGAGAGAGAGCTGGTGGGGTGTTGTTCTGCTGTGCTTTCAGGAGTAATGCACAGAAAAGGTCAAATTAGCTGTCTGATACTGCAGTTAAACCCTTTGCTGTGGAGGATCTGAAGCCTGCAAATGAGACAGTTATTAACCAGTTATAGCAGCTTGCCTGCATGATACCAGTGGCACCAGGGGATGAGGATTTGTAAATGAGCTTTACGCACTTTTTGGTCCACAGGAGTTAGACCCATAGATACTGACACTGATGTGAGGGGTATTTGGCTTGTGTCAGCACAATCTACAAAGCAACACAGTGTGAAACACACGGGACGCAGAGGCGTGTGTGTGTGTACGTGTGTATGTGTGTATATAGATGTACAAATACATTCACACACTCACAATTCGAAGACGCATTGTATTGGTGTTTGGCCTTGAGGATGTGGCTCCCTCCTCAATTCTGATCTGACAGGAAATAAAGTGCAGACAAGACTTTAATGACACTTTCTGAAGCATTGCAGTGTCTGCGCTTGCCGTGGTGGTAATATCTCAGAAGCATCAGTGCATCCGCTGCGTGTCTTGTCTATCAGGAAAGGAGGAAAATGCAGCCCGACTCCTCCCTATCCATCCCGTCGGATTTTCTCTTCCCAAGGTACACCGGGCTGAGCGCTCACTGGACCGTTCCTTCAAAGTGCCTCTGAGTCTTGGAAAAGTGTCACTTTCTCACGAGTTCCTATTCATTTTGTCCTCCTCTTCCCTGTCTGTCATTCTGCCCTCTCGCTCCCTTTGCCCTCTTTCCTCTCTCTCCCTAAGCCCCCCGTCTTTATTTCTGCCCTCCTTCTCTTGTCAAGCAGACAGGTAGCAGCCTCCCGAGCACTCCCTCCCCCCTGCAGCAGTTTGTCTTTTTGTGCTCCATCTGATCCATTAGTAATCCATTTCAGGCGCTGTCAGCCATATAGCAGCCGCCGAATGTATCCTGCACGGTTTATCTGTCACTTGTTTGTCAGCCCTGCGCTGACCAGTGAAGACCTTGGATGGAGCTGCGACAGTGGCATGGACAAAGCCTGAATTATGGACACTGCAGATAAATACTGTATTATCCTGTGTGTCAAAGTAGAGAAGACAGAGAAGGATATTTGTCAGAGTCTGGCGTAACAAGGTGCTGAGGGTGCACTTTGGTTTTCAGTTTTGAGAAAAAAGAGCAGACTTTCAAAGACTGAGAAAAAAAGAAGAAGAAAGACAAAGCTGTTCATTTTTGATGTGTTTTCAAAGTTGCATGTGCTCATGTTAGCTTAGATGCCATAGATGGGATCAATCGAGCTGCCAGGAGCACCAGCACAAAAGTCTAACGTGCTGCTGTGTACTGAGCTATCTATGTGTTGTAGTATTGTAAGTATTTTATTAGCATATTTTATTGTTGTAGTAGTATTTTAATTTGCAGTCATAATCACTTTTTGTTGGAACTGCAGTTTTCAAAACTTCCATATTTCTATGCACAAGCAAAATGACAGCACACACTGTACTAATCAGTAGATCAGCTTCAGTCAGTTGAAACCTTGAGTGCAGTAGCCAAGTGTTCATGGTTGTGTAATTTCCACATACTGAAAAGCTATAAGCCATTAGCCATCATTTTTCCTCCAGTATAACATGTGACTTCATTGCCATGGCCTCCCTGGCTCTCATTGTGGCAAACTCACAAAGCCTCACTTAAAGCAGATATCAGTGGCACGGCCGTTTCGGCTAATGCTGTGTTCAAGGCAGGCTTTTGAAACCGTAAGTTACAGCTTCAAGTCACAACTACGACTTGGTAGCGTTCCAGGTAACCCGTAGCTCGTGTTTTACCGTCCTGTTGTCTGTGAAAGTTCCCTATAACGGCCACTCGTAACTTCCGACCCGTGAACTCGTACCAGATCGAACTGGTATGACTTCACAGGAAGGAAAAACACAAAGTACGAGTTTCCTTGAACGCACCATGAGTTAGCAGCCCCCGCCCTTGTCAGGCATCAATTGGTCCTCGTGCTACGTCACCACATTCACGCGCATCCCTTGGCTGCACACACAGCCCTTCATGCCGTTCTCTCCCCTCATTGGATAACACTTGTATCCCACAAGGAAAATTTTCTCCTCGGGTTACAGCAGAGCAGAGTGACGGAGAGACTCGTGTTTAGGCTGAAATACTTCATGTAAGTGATTGCTGACGGAAAATAGGACTATTTAGGACTTATATTAACAAAAACATTCCACTGATATCTGCTTTAAAGGAGAATTCTTTTTTATTTTCTGAATAATGCTCTACAGCTCCAAGTCCCCGAGTGCTACCATAGGAAGTAATGGGGGCAGAACTTTAAATCTTACTAGACGACTGTCAAGCGCATGCCCAACCTGCATCGGTGCAGAAAGTGGAAGAAGTAGAATATGACCGGATCCAATGTTGAAGAGATGGAGGAACATTTTAAATTTGATGGTTGTGCATGTTTATTCGAACCAGAATATACAGATAAAGAGCAGTCTTCATTGATATGGAAACAGTCTCGAGCTCAACAGTCGACTCACACGAAACACACATGTCACACAAGGCTACTGCTCTCTGATTAACAGAGTTTATGCACAGTCAGTGTTGTGTGGTAATTCACTGGTGGATGTTGCAAAGCATGTGTAGTGATATTTTGAGCATAATAGAGGCCAAAGTCATGGTTTTAAAGTTCTGCCCCCATTACTTCGCTGTTTCACAACAATGTTGCGCAGCTAGCAGGAGGAGAGCTAGGTCCGGGTTGCACATCATTTTCTCGGGTTTTTCCTATGGTAGGCACTCGGAGACCTAGAGCTGTAGAGCGTTATTTAGAAAATGACGGGAATTCTCCTTTAAGGCTTCATTGAAGATGCAACAGCTGGTCTGTATTGTTTACTTTCTATCCAGAGGGATGAAAATCTGTCAGTCAGCAATTTTAATTTTAATATTATTTACCCTATATACCACTCATGTATCCCTGTGGGATTCAGCTACAGTGTACAAGCTAATCCTAGCTGCTGCAGCTTGATTCGTAAGTAGACGTGTGAAGCTTTGGAATGAGTCAGTTTAGCCGAAGCTTACTGTCAGTTACAGGCAGAGTTTTTTTGCAGTGGTTTGCATGTTTTGTTTAGTCCTTTTTGTTCTACCCCAAAATGAACACTGTTAATCTGTAAAGAACACATTTTATTGTTAGTTTGAAGAGACTTTGTTGCTGGCATAAGCAAAAAAAGGCTTTTTTTTCGTACTTCTTGACTGTGACTGTGTTTTGAATTATAGACACGATACAGTAATGACTTTGCAATAATTATACAAAACCTTCCAACAACAGAACACACATTTATGCATAAAGTGTGGCCTCTGGGCAAGAACATTCCTTAATAAAATATTCAAAATTCAAATAAAACTCCACACAGTGTGAACACATCAACAAGGTTGCAATACATTAGTAATGTCTAGGCTCTCCGAAATTGGCCGGCAAGGTTTTTACACACGCGTACACATGTGGACAGCCAATACAAATCAGGCTGCCCTAAATGAATGCATGGGGCATTATTAAATATGATCGTGCAGGTCCCAGGTGGGCAAATATTGCAATTGTGCACACGCCTACTCACGCACAGTCTCTGTGACGTGTGTGCAGCATATGCAGGGATCCAGTTCCATCAAGTCTGGCCCCAGCTCATAGAAAAATGTGAAGAGCCTCATGTGGGCGATTTAATGATGATTGCAGTGGACATCAAAAGAATATTAGTCATATTTTATTGGCTCCGCCATTGTCGAGAGATTAGTCCCTGACAAGGCTGAAATTGTTATTATTAGGTTTCTGCTGAGATTAATCATGTCTGCCGCATCTGGACTGAAATAAAACAAGATTTAATAGCGAAATTATTGCTTTTATGTTGATTCCATTTATTGTTGGAAGTGATACAGGGAATAATGTTTTGAATTATCAACATCTTGTTGTAGAATGATTGTATATGTGACAGATAACGATGGTCTACTTTGCATGTAATTATATGTTTTTAAGAATCTGGTTTCACTCTCACTGCATGCACTTGAGTCCGTGATAAATTTCCCCTGGGCACAATAAGGTTTATTCTATTCTATTCTATTCTATTCTATTTTACTATTCTGTATACTTTTTTTTAATAGTGACAGCAGGGGGTGAACAGAATACAAATCCTACAGACAAGACAGAAAAGAAAAGACTCTATCTCAGCCGCTGATTCTCCGTGATGACATGGTGCACACGCCTACGCTCCCTACCGCTGTCTTATGATCTCAAATCAGCCACTTACCTGTCGGTGTGCCCCACCATGCTGAGGCTCTAATGGCTGAATAAACAGTTTAGCACTGATTGTTCCCTCAGTGGCATCTCATACAGGAGGTGTTGAATTACCCCCCCCCCCATTCGCCCTCCATCACCCCTCCACGTTCCTGCTGCAACTGTATCTCCGAACCTCCTCTCTCTCATTAGTTTAAGCCCTCTAATCGTAGTGTAACGCTGATAAGGATGAGCATCATGCAATTGAAATAAGTTGCTGTTTCTGAGGACTCTCCTGGCGCTGGTTCGCCTCTGAGCTTGAGAGTGAAAGCTAATCTTGGCTGTGAGTGTCTCCGGCCTCCATTAGGGGCCCGTTAATGTGCGGACCGTGCAGCGTGGTTTGGAGACAGAGGGACTGCCGGTTGTTGTTGCTTCTCTCTTTTTTTTTTTTTTTGCATGCAGTTGCTGGGAAGTACACAGTGTAATGGCTCTGGGTGTGGCAGCTGCTTCATAAATGGGTAAGGCTTAGTGGGCTGTCAGGGCAGACAGTGGCTCTTTGGAGGAGCAGCTGTAGCGTCCCCGGCAACAGCAATTGGGAAGCGGGAGCGGGCGGTAAGAGGCTACCAAGCTGCTACCAAGCTGCCTTCAAGATGATGTTCGATCATACGATGGGGCCACCGCTGGGCCTTCGCAGGAAACCCTCCAGGGTGGAGACGGCCAAGAGGTTCTGGAGGGTGAGTCTGACTTTAAGTGACAGAAATGAGCTTCTGCCATCCTGTGTGTGTGTGTGTGTGTGTGTGTGTGTGTGTGTGTGTGTGTGTGTGTGTGTGTGGTGTGTGTGTGTGTGCGTGTGTGGCTGTGTGTGTGAATTACATTATATATGCTATGTAAAAGTTAAGTGGTGTGCCTTCTTCATTTCTTTGGCACCATTTAAAAGTCAAAGGAACACTGTTTTCAAAGAAAGATCACTGGAGTACATGTTCTTTAAATATCCCTGAAGTGCTTTACTGTTGTGAAGAGAGTTTGCCAATCTCCATGATAAAGACCTTGTCCTTATCACTCCTAGCAAATAAGTCTAATGAACCTGTAAAAGACCAACATCCAGCTTCCCTTGGAAAAGCTGTCCCCTGAAAACGAAAAGCATCCCTCAGATCAAGCTTGGCTGGAGGAGAGGGCAGTCCCAAAGTTTGTCCACTTCTTTAAAGGTTATCCCAGGAGAGGTGAGAACCTAATGAAACTCGATGCCGTCTGAAGTAAGGACCAAAATGCTACAGAAGGTGTTTGGAGCACCCGCTGGAGCCAGTCAATATTGCATTCCCGTGGGACAATGGCTTTAAAAGGGTAAAGACAGACTCTCTCTGCTTCGGCGCCGGGCGGTGAATACAGATGTATGTGGTTTAGGCGACTCAGCCGGGCGGCTCCTCAGAATGAAACCTGGAGTTAAATCAGGAGCGTGTCTTGATCCCCGTCGTCTCTCTTTCTTTGTTTTCTTTTCTTCCAGCCTACATCAATCTTGCCGTCTTCCAATACCCAGGAGTTTTCCCTTCACTTTAATCTCTATCACTCATCATGTGTGCGCAGGCTAAACTCTCCCCAGCTCATACTGTCGACCTTTACTCCCCACTATTTGATCTTCACTATGTAGTGCTCCACCCCACTTGGCTCCACTCTGGTGAGTGTCAATCAGGACAGGTCTGCTCAGGCAACTGATCCAGTTCTACAGCTCAAACCTCTTTAGCATTTTAGAAAGCTACAAATGGCATTCCTACAATTTCTATATATTATGAAGAAGGTTATTTCACTTTTGGGGACACATAGACTTTTACAACCTGCTGATGAATGATGAAATCTTAGTCTCCAACAATTCTTTTTATCTAAACAAATAAATCTTTGAATCTCAAATGACTGAATGACAGTATTCCAAGTGTAATGTCTCTTCCTTTGCAAGTGTTCCTACTCCCGCTTTACGTTGGCTACTTGTTGACCAGCACATTTTTTGTGGTGTAGAGTAATAGAAGATCACATGTGCTGTTGATAGCATCGTAGCTTAGCTTGTATTATTGAATGTATTTATGGTCTTGAAAGATATCAAAATATTGACACAATTTGATTACATCCAAAGATACAGTGCGTGCAGGGTGATTTTAACTAGAAAATGAGCAGAAAGGAAAAACAGGAAAATAAAATAACTAATATTTTGTATTTTATGTCTCATTTTTCCTTCGCACAATTTTACTTATCAATTTATTTTTATTTTCACCACAAATACTGTAATTGTGATAATTATGATGTTTATCACCACATTTTATTTAGGTTGTTCATGTTTCATCACTCATTTCTTACAGTATATACTGTGTGTATTGTGCATGTGGCTTAAATGCAACATTTCCAGCTGTACAGTACAGTACTGTATAGCTGCAGCATAATGATTGTCCATGATAACCACAGCATAATCGTAAAATACTTGGAAATGTTGCATTGAAGCCACATGCACAATACAAACAGTATATGTAAGAAAAAATAAAGAGAACATGATGCACTAATGTACATCATTTTCTCTTTATTTATTTTTATTTTTTTCTCCATGCTGCTTGACTAAGTAAGTCCAATCCATCATGTTGCTGTTCCCATCAATACACAGTCAACGATTAATTAAAAGCCGTTCTAATATCTTGACTGGAAAATGACTTAATAATATGACAATACTTGTTTGTAATAAAGATGAGTAAGTCAGTGGGGAAAAGAACCCCCTCTTTGAAACCACAGCTTCTCCACCCATCTCAGTCAGTCAACAGCAGCATCCTTATCCTTATCATACACATTAACCTCCCGCTGTGATCGTCTTCAGAACCAGAGGCTGTATTAGTCAGCGATTAGCAGAGTCCTCTTCCTCTGTTGTCAGATCGAGTATCATCTCCCAAGGTCTTTGTAATTCCAATGTTTCTGATATGAATGCAGGCAGGACATGCATCTTGCTGATCCAGTGATTCTCTTTGTCTCCTTTAGCAGATCATAAAGTCAGGGGAGTGGAATACAACCATTTTCAGGGTCAGTGGAGTCTCTTGTATTTCACCCCCTAAAGCAGTTGTTGTTTTCCCTCCCTCCCCCCTCGATTCCCCTGTTAGCAGTCAAAGGCAATTTTGCTTACATATCCTATGGACAACCTGCTGTTACCTCCACTTATATTCAAAGTTGCAAAGGCAACTGCCAGGTTCAGGCAACTTTTATTTTCCTCATTTACTGAAGTTAGTGTTTGAAGCCAGCTTTTTTCCCCCATCATTACGTCAAACCGGTCAAAAGCAATTTTGTTTGGAGTGGTTCTCTTGAGTTACCAGAGGAAACTCAAGCAGAAATGCTCACTCTGTCCAATGTGTCCATCTTCTATCATCATTTCCGTAGCCTTGGCGATGTCAGCTCACTACGCGAGAAGCTGTCCTAGTATGGCAGCAGGGTGGCTGTGTGATTAGATGCACTGTCCCATAAGAGAAAGGTCACAAGCTCAGTCCTCACAGCAGCCAATCTGTGTCAATCAAGAGCTGGATACTTGTTGAGGAACACCTGAAAACCACACTTACAGTATAGCAACACTTACTTTCTCAGCCATTGTTGGATTACTAGAGTTTGGATGTCCTATGTTTTGTTTCAGTCATCACTTTAGAACAGGGATGGGCAACTCATTCTACAAAGGGCCGCTGTGGCTGCAGGTTTTTGTTTTCGAGGCAAATGCAGAGACTGCTTGCCGAAAAACTGCCCCAGACGGGAACGCGCATCAGCGGTTTTGCATGAATTTACAAAAAACAAAACAACTCCAATGGGCCAATTTGCCAAAATGTTGAACTATCCAAAAGCATGTTGCTCATCATTAAACTTGGGATGTTATTGTGTTAGAAAGCTCCAAAGACTTTTGCATAATATCTTACTTTGTCCTTGGTATATTTTGCTCTGCTAGTCCTTCAAGTCATTGCTGCCAATCAGAAGTCAATATTCATTTTGTTTTGGGGGCTTGTTTCTCATTCAATTTGATTTTTGATTGTGTTATCACCCTGAGGAATAGTTATCCTGGAAGAGAAACAAGACCTGAATTTATTTGAGACTTCCTTGGTGCAGTTATTTTGTGCAAGCAAGAGTTCAGCTGGCATTATTCCTATACCCACCCTGATGAAGTGAGCTGTTGGAGTAAAAACACATCTCCAGAGTTCACAAAGTCCAGACTGAACTTGCTGAATGATGCACAACATATCCTAACTGGGTGTGGAATGAGAGTGTAAGGGAAATGAGTTTTGGCACGGTGATAAAAAGTTGAGAATACATATGCTTAGTTGAGCGTACAGCTTTTTCCGCCATTTACAGGACAGTAGCCAGCTCAGCTTCAGGGACAGTGACTGTTTCTCTTTGTACTGTGAGTGTGGGACACTAAAATCATAGATGTGGGGTTGGAATATTTGGGCTGTTTCTCAGAAAAGATTGCCAGTCTGCTAAACCACCCCCTCTCTCTTGAACTAAAACAAAAACAAGATATATTTCACATAGACCCATCGATGAGAGAAAGTACTGAGGTGTGCTTTTACTCCCAGTGTATGCAGTAGATGATCCAAGTGCCAACTGCACTATGAATTTCAATTTGTTGAAAATTGGGGCACCACCTTCATGAAAAATTGATAAACTAAACGAATCAGTCTTATAATCACAAGTGGTAAACTTAATTCAGGGATTTCTATATTTGCTTTGAATAAATACACCACTGAATATGTAAACACGACAGTCAAGGTAAGAATCAAACAGATGAATGAAGGTTTAGCGATAGTGAGTTAAAGCAGGTGGTTCTACCAGAGAACAGCAGGGTGCTTCACTGTCATTTCAGAGTTGAAGCCATTTTAGTTGGATCTACAATTTAATTGTTGACTTACTCCCAGCACATAGACTTTCCATGGGATGCAGCAGTTGCCTAGCGATGAGTGCCAGGTAGCAGTGCTTCTCAGCTTATAAAGCAACTTGATGGAGCAGAGGTAAAGACTGATGATAATTCTTGATATTAGGTCGAGAGCGCAAACTCAGCTTGTTTGTAGTCAGAGATTTTTTTCTGTCAAACAGTTAGGAACTCATGGTAGCTGTTTTGTTTTTTAATCAACTGGCAGGTCTAGGGTTATGATTTAGGTGGACCACCAGACTTATGTTCTCAAATTGCAAGCCTTGCATAGGTCACCCCACTAGTATAGGCAATCAGGGTTAATTCTAGGATTTTAAGCAAACCAGATTGAACAATCAGTTTTCAGCACATCAGGGAGGATATATGGGATGATTTTGATTACTGCTAGTAGATTGACAGAAGTTAGAAAACAACTTATTGGCTTGCTGCTTTTATTACTTGACAATTTCACAAGGCTGGGGACCTGCTTTCCAGTTTCAGCACCATGGACAGCGGCTGTAGTGGGTAAGCAGCGCACCATAGCTCTGCTCATCCTACCTGATGGGTTGGCAGCAGTTCAGGCTCAGGCAGGTGGTCTGAACGCCTGGGCTTTTTCACACACGGACGTTGAAGTGATTTGAATATTAGTATGTAAAGTATGTTTAACTGGATTACTGAGCAGCCACTTCATGTTAACTCAGGAGGAAGAATTCCGGGGTTACGTCTCTTCAGGAATTCACGGCAGGAGTCTGGCAGCTTTCTTATCTCAGAGCCCACTCAGGGTGCAAGTGTTAGGGAGTATGGGGATGTTGTGTGTTGGGTGGGCGTGTAAGACAGTGAGAGGGAGATATCACATCATTATGTGCTTAATTGTTGATTATTTCCCTTTGTGAGCTCTATTTCAGTTTGTTGAATAAAACATAACCCTAATCTGAGATCCACAGCTGGTGTGACCCCTAAAGGTCACAGAGTGGTCTCAGGACTGGTTGTTAATTTTATTATCATGTCAAAACATCAGGGTTGTGGAGGAGGTGTGGGAGTATTCTGGTCTGACAAACTTCTTATTTCTGACACTTTTATTTTTTTCGAGGTGAGAGGTGAGTTTCTGAAAGAGTCCATATAGAACACAGCCTTATTTCTTTGAGGCATTCAAAAGGGCGGTTTCTATCACTACATGAGATTTACTATTTTGCAATTCCAACTTGTTTTTCACTATTTCTTCCCCCCAGATGTATGTATTTTATGCATGGGTGCTCTCAGTAATATGAGTGTAGCAGAATGCCAAGCAGTTTGCCTTGTACCTTGTCTTGTCTTTTTTCATGAGCTCATGAAACAGGAACAATACATTTTTCCTCATTTATCAATTCCTCCCCAGCACCCTCTCCCTCCCTTCTTTTTGCTTTCTTTCTCTATAACTCTCTCCATCTTTTCTTGGAGCCATGGAGCTGACAGGAAGGTATTGTGTGTCTGATTGGAGGGAATCTGTGGCAAATCCCATTGCGGTTTGTCTTTGGTTTCTTTCCCTTTTTCTCCAAACGGGTAGAACCAGCATATGGTTGTTCAAACAGAAGCTGTGTGTATCATTGCAATGTCACAAAACTAACTTGAAATAATAAAAAAAACAACAACGCTGCTGCAACAATTAGTATATATTAATTGACTTGTCAATCAGCAGAAAATTAGCAGCTGTTTAACTGCAAAACTGATTAGTTATTTAATGGAGCACGTCACAGATTTCACACATGATGAACAGTTAACGGATCACAGAGTACAACAAAAACAGTGTGCTTAATGCCTTCTGATCTGAATTTGATCCCCACTAAAAGACAGACATCTTGGCCTGCATGTGTTGCTGGCAGGTCTCCCAGCTTTATGGAAACGCAACACCAAATCACTCCAGTTCCTGTTTAAGTTGTTCATTGAGAGGAAAAAAAACTGAAAAACAAAACATCACTTTCTCCAGCTCCTCAAAATATTGCATTATATGTGGTGTCTATTTCATACAACACACTCCTCATCAAGTATTGTTGCTACGCAGCATCCTCCATCCATTCTAAAGGGTTATACAGTGCCGTCCTCTCTCTTGTTATGAACTACCGGGCCATAACTCAGCAGCTATCTGCCTTTATAATTGTGTACAGGTAATTTATGACCAACTTAGACAAGGTGCTTTATAGGCTCATACAATATTTATACACACTGTATATTCAACCTCACTCTGAGGATACGGTCAGATAAAGAAACCCAAGCCATACGACAGAGTCAGTGGATATTGATGGAGCTAAAATGAGGAGACAGACCTATTAGGATTTCACCTTTGGGTGCACTGTTGGTATCCGCATTCCTCTGCTTGTAAGGATTTTGACTTTGGTTTTTAAAATGGACTTGGGAACTGTGAGATTTTTCTCTTCTCTATTTATTGAAGCGGTTAAATTCTACATATTGTTGTTGTGAGACGAGAAAGTGTGAAATGCAGTAAATAGTTATTGTGCAATAACAAATATGAGCCAATTTCTAAAAATAGACCTTTACATTGACTGTATCAACCTAAACACCAGGGAGTCACATACTGTACTGTTTTTCCAAAGCTCTAATTTTCATGCAGCCACATGAGTCATGTCTTACCACACACCTGCTGCTGAGTGTAACTACCCCCAAGAAAATCTATACTCATTCACTAAATCATTCCAATCATGTGTACTTTGTAGCTTTTTCTTCTCACGTATTAAAACTGCACCAAGAAAAGACAGAAAAGAATCAGTTATGCTCTTTTAGCAGATGGAATGGAAAACATTGGAGTGTTGAATGCTGAATTGACAGTAGATAATTAAAGAAAGAAAATGGCAACAGAGAACTGCACTAAATAAAAGCCACCAAAGACTTTTCATGAAATGATTTTGGTATATTTATTTCATTATTAAGTCTCTACATCCATGCTTTTATGAGTCTGCCAGTGAAGTAGATTCACTTCTTAAGAGAAAAAATAATTTACATTCACTTAGCCTTGTAAGTGACACCATAATGAAGACTATAACTTGTGACTCCGTTGTGCAGTTTGTGGGTCTGAAGCGCACTGGTTCTGCCGGTGTGCTCTTGCTCAGAGTGATATTGCCATGTCAAATGCTAGATGAGGTGGATGTCTGGGTGAAGAATAGGATCAGTGCATCCCCTTTATTATTCATGAGCTGGAGACTCTGGTCACTGCGGAGAAATTTATTAGAGGGCAACTTCTTCAACCTTTAAGCAGAGCAGGCAAAAAGTCTCCCAGGCTGTGGAGCCTGTCTGGATTTATTTGCTACAAAAAAAGTGGCAGCATTGTGTGTTTGTTTTAAAATGCAGGTGATAAGAACATCTGCTCCACCCCAGTATGATTGTCTGTTTGTATAGCTGTGGGATTCTTATGGCCCTTGGTACTTTGTTAATGTTAGAAACACTTGTCACTATATACTTATATGCTGCCATATGCTATTTGCTGGAGATAGGCTACACCACAGGAGTGCTCAGTGTCACTCTCCAGTAAAACACAAGTCGTTATGACTTTATAAGCTGATTGCTCTCACCACCTGCTGGGTCCTTTTCTTATGGGAGGACAATGTCTAAGCTGATTTATAGATGTTTACTTGCAAGGGGCATTTGAAACAATATCCTTGGTAAGTGCAACACACACTGAATCTGAAAAGTGTAGGCTTATTATATTTGAAAACTGATTTAGTAATGACTCTAAAAGGACATTTTTCCATATAAAATATTGGTTATTTATAGATTATGAAACGGAAAGGTGAAATCCGGCGATCAAATTGGTTGTTAACTGTGATATTGAGCATATATCGCATCTACTATTCTACAGTAAATCCTTATCACAGCATAGCATAGTCATCACTCTCAGTCGCTCTGACTAGTATAAATGGAAGTTTGTTGTCATTAATCCATGACAACGTACTGTTGCAGTGGACAGTCAGTGTTTTTACGATGTTAACAAATAGACTAAAGTAGTGAAATTCACACGTTTAAGGTTACCTTTAACATCCGGGGAGGGTTAACAATGGTAGAGTGGATTGAGCACCTGACTTTCACCTGAAAAAAAAGCAGAGGAAAAGACGACATGCAGAGCTAACGGCCGGAGAGGTGGGACTATTTTTTTCACGGTAGGGCTATTTTATTGGATAATATGTACTTCTGGTTGAATAAAAACTACATGAAATTGATTTATTCCTCTTTCATATTGCCATTATTGGTAACCGTTTTATAAAAGCAATATATCACAACAGGCTGTGGTGTACGCTCATTATACCACGGCTAAGGGACGTTCTCCGGCCCACTAGAATGTATAAATTTAAGTGTAGTTTATGCTTAGTGAAAGTTAAACCAGGGAACGTGTTATCGACAGTTTTAAAAGAACTGCAGTACTCACCTTCCTTTTCAGTTGTGTCCCAAAGTTTAAGAAGTCATATTGGTTCCTTTGAGGTTCTCAAGACTGGTGTACTTTTTTTCCTTCTTTTTGTCAAAGCGCTAATGAGATCCTTTGTGAACACGCCGTGATAATGATGAGTGTGAGTTTCATTCTCCCTCTGTCTGCTAATAACCGCCTTTGATCACTATGTGTTGACGCTTGCATGGTTCATTTCAAAAAAGTTTAATTTTCTTCACTTCTCGGATGCAAGATGTTCTTGGGAGTGTGTATTCTGGTTTATTGTTATTCATAACACACACACACACACAGAGCGAGAGCAGCACAAGATGTGGACTTCAGAAACTGATGAATACTTTCCAATTCTGTTGTTCTGCTCTCATTAGGCGTTGTGCTCTAGCGCAGATTTCAAGGATCTACACCGCAGTAATCAGTGTAGATTATAAGATTTAGCAACAGCATGGTTAATATTTAATGAACGCCAAAGAACACATTGGTTTTATGCTAATCTAAAATTGTTTGACCCACTGTGGTGTGCTGCCACACGAGGACTTAAATCTCCTCTTTGTATGCATGGCCAAGCTAACTTACAAGAGAGACCTTTTATGTTGTAATCAAATATTTATGCCATAATGGTTTAGATGACAAGGCCTTTTTCTTTTTGCAATCTTAATGGCACATTTGTCTGTTCCCCGGCCTCTGTTGAATGAAAATTAGACAAGCTCGAGAAAGTCAGAGAACACGCTGCGGGACAGGGAGCGCCAATCCGACATGTCTAGTTTACAATGACTGCACAGTGGCTTGATGGGAACAATATTATGAGAGGGACTTCAGCAGAGCTCGGTAAACAACACAACCTGCCCGCTCAGATTTGTACAAAACCTCAAAGTATTTCCCGTAGATAGCTGTGGGTTTGTATCAAACTCCTCCGACTCCCCCGTGTTCATGTCAGAGCTCTGTCATCAAATGTCAGCGTCCTCCTGAGTGGAGTGGGTGTTTGGCACAGATCGAAGCTCTGCAGGGGTTTGTTTGGACTAATTTGGGCTCACCCTGAGAGGTGCTTGTGCGTGCGTCAGCCTCCGACTGAAACTTGTGTGTTAAGTGTTTTGTTGTTGCTTTAAAATGCCTTTTTTATTCAACTAATTAAATATTCCACTGAGAAAAATATATTTCTTTCTCATCTGTCCCCTGCAGGCTTGAAACATGGCTTAGTTAAAGTCTGTAGCTTGCAGAGTTATGGTGCAGTCAAAACATTCACAGAAACTTATCACCTGCTGTCACACCATAACTTCATAACTCCTCCATATCTTTCACACAGCTGTCAGTTTGTCAGAAAAATCTGTACCATAACCAATTTATAAATGCTCTATAACACATTTATCAATTATGTTGGTGGCACTTTATAAATCATAAACAATTGTAAGCAGTTTATAAGACAGTTCTCATCCACTGATCCAGGCTCACTATTTGGCAATATCAAGTAAATGCTGACTACCCAATGAACCATTTGGTCCTAAACTCCTCATCATTTATTAATTACCTTCTATAAGGCTCCTTTTACAACACAAAGAAGTGAGTCATTCCCCATAGACTCACAAATGTCAAACTTTACAGCGCAAACAAACACACACATAGACACACACACACACACACACACATCAAATATGGTATTAAAAGACTACATTAGATGAGTCATGACAGCAAATGAGTCGCTCCAAATAGTAAGTCATTGCTGCTGTCTAGCAGTATGGAGTACTTTATTTAATGAAATTTAATGAAAATATATCTGATACAGGATATAAACCCTCTACATCAGACTCAAAATGATGACAACAAAAAATAAACACAATATAGCCTACTATTAAAAACTTCAATAACCCATACATAATATCACTTAACAGAATAATCCAAAAATAATCTCCCACATTACTTGGTGAAATAATATTTGGAGCATAGAAAGAAGGTGGAAACTCTAAAAATCCCCTCAAAGTCATGTTACATAGTTTCTGTATGTCAGGTAAGTGGGGAAATATGGGTTTAAGTGACGATCATGCCAGATCGAAGTGGGATAATAATAGCAAATAAATAGTGACCTCCATCATCGACCAGTCGTCCTGCTCTCGCATTTTAACCTCCTGTGCATGTGACTGTGTGTGTGTGTGTGTGTGTGTGTGTGTGTGTGTGTGTGTGTGTGTGTGTGTGTGTGTGCAGGTGTTAGGTTCCCGGCCTCTGACTGTGCTGCAGCAGATAACAGTAGAATTAGCGAGGGGCCGACAGCTGCAAAAGGCCTGTTGATGAAACTGCTGAGAGGTGATAAGACGGTGACCTCAGACGGACCGAATCAAACCAGGGGGAGGTGGTGGAGAGAGAGTGCTGCCAATCCCCAACACCCCCGGATGATAACAGGATGTGGCAGCTCATTGTTGAGTGCTGCTGCTACTGAATGGAAAGATGAGACAAATTGCACAGATTTGATGTTCTCCACCACACGGTCTCAACAGGAATGAAGGTTATATGTGATGGAGAGATTTTGCGGAATTTCTCTTTACTTCCTTCTCCCTTGCTCTTTTGCTCATGGCCCTGAATTCATACAGTCTGCACCGACAGTAACGAGGGTGTATTTTACCTCCTCTCTGTACTGAGAACTGTGTACACAAAGCATCAGTTGTCATCTGCGGGCTAATCCACTACCTCTGTTTGCTCTAGGAATCTATTTCCTATCTGATCCTCCAGCACAGCTGCAGCCTGAGCATCAAGGGTGTAATATGTACAATTGGCCTGATGCCTCCCAACAACACCATTATGCACTCTGTCTTTGGCGCCGAGGGAGCAGCTAATTATTGCTCTACCACTGTAGTTTTGCATCCAGCTGATGGAAAGGGATAGAGAGGGGGTGGGAGATGGACTTCCTCTCTCGCCGTTGTCACTGAATCAACCTGCGAATCTGGCTGATTATTCCTTCTCAAAGTTACACTTGGCTTCATTTCCAATCCACAAAGAAGATTTTTTTTTTTTTTCATGATTACCCTATCACAGCTGCCTAATGGCATTTTCGCAATTACATCAGTGATAAGTTGTCATTGTCAGGAGCAATCAAGGAACAAGTCCTTCCAGCCAGGCTCAGGGAAAGGAGTGGATCTAGCTTGTATGTCAGAACAATGGAAATATTCTAGTTTTTGTGGTGTAAATGGTTGAAAAATTCCAGTATTTTCTGGGCACAGAAAAAGTGTTCAAATCACTCAACCTCTCCTGTAAGACACCAAGACTTTTGTCTCTTTGCATCTGTTTGTGGTCATTTTGCATATTTTAGCTGTTTTTTCTTCCTCTTTCGGATCATTTCTGCAGCTGTTTTTAGTTGTTATAATAAATCTTAAAGGTCCAATGTATAAAATGGGGGGAAACATCTAGTGTTCAGATTCTAGGTCACTTTGTCGACCCCTCCCGTCGACAAACATGGTGGCGCAAGATGGCGACACTCTCTGAAACAAGACCCTTGCTATATGTACTGTACATATAAAATAATAATTATAAGGCTACGAAAACCAAACAAATGTTATTTTATAGTGATTTTACACTTATACAAATATATTCATGGGTAGTGCAGTATTCAGATTTTGCCAGTAAACCTTGCCAAATATGACACACTGGACCTTTAAGTCTTTTGTGGTTGTTTCACGTGTCTGTTTTCTTGTAATCATTTTACCTCTGTTTGGTGTTGCTTTGAGTTTCTTTAGAGTTGTTTGTGACCTTTTGTGGCCTTTTCAGTCTCTTTATGGTGGGCATGCTCTTGTTTGAAGTCATTTTGTGTCTCTCTGTGGTTGTTTTGCGTCTCTTTGTTGTCGTTCGATTGGTTTTCCAACATGAAGAATTAACTCTCCCTCCACACGGAGGCTCTGGACCAGGGGCCTGAGCCCAGTTGGCCCATATAGTGAACCATCCATGCATATTTAACTTGATTAGACCAGGTGCTTCTTTTTAGCTTGTGGCATAAATTCTGCTCATCTCCCCCTTGCTGCTCCCCCTTTTGGATTTACAAGATGGGGTATCAAGTGAGGCATTAAATCAGGATTTATTTGAACGTTAATTCCATCGCAGTCACTGACGCTAAACCTGTATACTCACAGAAGTTTATATTCCACTCATTGTTTGGAGACCAAATCATTTTCCTGTAGAGAGGGAAGCGGAGGCAAGATGGAGCACGCGTCTGATTTAATGAAAGCACAGCGGCAGTATCAAATCTGAACCCTTCATGTGAGAAATAAAGCACCAGAAGAGAATAATCTCCCCCATCCCCCACACCACCCATTATTCCGTAATGTCGATGGAAAACATTTACAGTATCTGAAGGTCTGCCTGTCCTCCCCAGACGCCCGCGTCTTCACTCCAACAGTTTGTATATCTGCTCAGCAGGAAGCGGCTGAGTCTCGGAGGTCTTCATTGACACTTTGATCAGCCGACCATGCTGCTGTTTTGATTTCCCTTTGATTTGACAGTCTGAGCTCACCGGTCCCCCACCAACACCCCCATCCCCACAGAGACACACCTTGCCTGCCGACACATGCTGTGCATTCTTATTTCCAGGCTGTCATTCTCAGGGGGATGGTGGGCAGGGCCGTCGACATGCAGCTGAAGTTGTCATTCTAGTTTCAAATACTAGTTTCTGATGTATGGCCATGATCCACCACCGCCGCCCTCCTCTCACCCCCTCTGAAAGATCAGACCTGCCAGACTGTGATGTGTGAACTGCACTGTGTCACTCTGTCAGCAGCCAAGACACACACACACACACACACACACACACACACACAGTGAGAACTGGCAGAGAAATATGTATCTATATTTTAAGTAATTGTTTATCGCTGGTGTTAGATATTTTTCTTCCCGTTTTTTATCCATATTTATATTTTTAAAAATCTGACACATTGCAAGTGTTGCTGTTGATCATCTGCAACAACAGAAATGCACACCACTGTGGAGTCTAAACGCTTCGTGGTCACTGTAATCTTTCCTCCTGTCAATACTGGCTAGAAAGAGATCCAACATGAGGGATTGCTTTCTGCAGTTTGGGGTAAAATCTAATATGAGGCTACAGCACTACTGTATGTGTTAGTTAAATCAATTCAGTCTTTTTTTCCCTTCACACTAGAATAGCATTGAGAAGGTATCTTGTCAAGGGTGGGAGCAAACATTAATATGACAATGAACCTTTTCACTGAGGTTATATGAGACCAACCTGTAAAAAAAAACAAAAACAAACTTGTAGGTCCTTTGTGCAGCAGGTTATATTGACACATGTTACGTTTTTTTGCTAGGTGACGGTAGCATCAAAGACCATAAGGACGAGGTTATAGTCAACAACACACAGGAATAGACAGATGAGGTCAGTTCAAACCTGATGTGAAACCAGCAGTTTATATCGTAACCACGACGACAATGATTATCTAATATAGAGGAAGCACTTATTTTAAAGGAGACGTATTCTGCCCCTTTTCCACAAATTAAAATAGTTCCCATGTCTGTGACATGCTTTGGTCAAAATACCCCAAGCATCAAACATCACAGCTCTTTTCATCCTCTCAAAACAGCTCTGTTCAGAACGGCTGGTTTCAGTGCCTGTCCCTTTAAATGCAAATGAACCACTCTTCGCCCCGCCCCACCCCTTCTACCGGTCCCAGGTAGGGGTGGTATAATGCAAATTCAAAACCTAGTTACATCACTGGAAGACAACTAAGGGAACAGCTCGTAAAACCACATGGATTTCAACCTGAAAATTACAGACTGTTTTGTCAGTTCTCACATTCTGGGGGCCAGAAGGCAAGACAAACACCCAAACATATGTTAGAGCCTTCAAAAAGTGATAATTCCATAATATGTCCCCTTTAACCAAGAATCACAATATTTTCCCAAATCTCACTGAACAGTTTCAGTGCCTAAACCTTACCAAGGTTTAAGATTTTATTTTGTTACTATAACCATGACAACCAACAAAAGATGATAGTATTAAAAAAAAAGGATATTTAAAAAGTGGATGCTGCATTTTTCTTTTCTACTCCCTCTGACTTGGTGACTAAAGCCGCGTTTCCACTACATGGTACCGGCTCGACTCGACTCGACTCGGCTCGGCTCTGGTACCAGGTACTATTTCTAGAGAGCGTTTCCATTACAGGATAGTACCGGCTTTAGAGTGGCCGGTCGTCATAGCGACCGGCGGGCGGCGCTTAACAAAATAAAACAAAACTATAAACAGGATTTTCCCCGTGGTTATGCCACATTTTTACCTTAATTAAAAAGCTCCGGAGTAATTTGATAGTTTACTATATGACTTGTGACTTGTTACGAGTGAGAGCGGAGGCTCTCTGCCTTCACCTGGCCTCTCACGGCTGAAAATCAACCTTGCAACATCCGTTACCTGGCCGCAGCCCCCCGATGTCCCAGCTCTCCTCTCCTCTCTGCTGCACCGCCACACAAACCAGCTCCGTAACTGTAAGCCTTTGTTTTTGACAGTTAAGACTACACATCGTAACATCCTATGTGTTAGATAAAGTTATCCACCGCTCCGTATTGATTTTTCGCCGGCTTCGTTGTCAACAAACCCACATGGCCAGACGGGGAGAGGAGGGGAGGGGCGGGGGGGACAGCGACAGCGGAAAAGCGACCAGACTTGCATAGTTTGTTCATTTTAAAACATTTATTTATTGAAATGTGGTGATATCTGATGACCCGCGGCCACCGGTGCCGACTCTCTGACCAATCAGCAGTCCGCAATGTTTACACGTCACATTTTAGTACCGCTTCAGCCGTTTTGGAACCGCGGCTGAGCAGGTACTAAAAAAATAGTACCGGGTACCAGATTCCAGGTACTTTTACGTAATGGAAACGCAAAAAGGCCGAGTCGAGTCGAGTCGAGTCGAGTCGAGCCGGTACCATGTAGTGGAAACGCGGCTTAAGTTGCTCAGTAGACCTGTTTCCTGTTGCACAAAGAGCTGCTTTGAGCTCTGTGTTGTATCCCTGCAGTGAGAGGGGAATCACACCGGTTAACAATGGAAAAACAACACAGCCGACAATCTGGTGCGTCTTCTCTTATACGTTCAGGATTCTGATCTCTCTGATCAAGCTTTATGCTTCATGAGTTTTCCATTAAGTTTTTACTTTAACCAATCTTCACGCCGCAGCATCCGGTAATATTCTAGATAATAGTCTGCTTTCCAACTCTGTGACGGCGGGCTGGAGGGAAGGCCTGTCACAGTTTGAACCTGACACTGCCCCCGTGTACAAAGCCAGGTCCGTAAGGAAATCATACTCCTGGTGTTGTTGTCAGGGAGCTTGGCTGGTCTGCACACAGCCCTGACCTCAACCCCATTTAAAACCTTTTTGCTGTGAACTGAAACACGGACTCCGAGCCAGGTCTTATCATCCGCCATCAGTGTCGGACCTCACTGATGCTTTTTGTGGCTAAATGGGAGCAAACCCCTGCAGCCAGGTTCCACAATCCTGCAGCAGTGCACTGTACACTGTGTCTTTATGGTGGTTTTGTAGTCATTGCAAAATGTGCCGATATATGGGGCCATTAGGGGCCCCTTTTCCACTCGCAGGGCCCAGGCATTTGTCTGGTTTGCCTCTCCTGACATTGAACCCCCTGGAAATACTTCGCAGGACACAAGGGACTTTTATATCAGCAGAATAATTATAGCTGTTATTGTTCATCTGTCTACATACTTTAGGCCGTGTTGTGTTTTTGACCTTGTCTTCTTTATAGTACTTTGTTCTTCTCTCCCTCTCTCTGTCTCTCTTCTCTTTGTCCTCTCCTTTTTTATTTTTATGGAGCCTTTCTAAGACCATTAAACACCTTTGCCTATAATTGAAAACTCTGCCCATGAATTCACTGTATTTTCTCTCTGTAGAAGTCCCTGATAATAAGCCATGGTAAGCTTTCTGTCTTTTGTTATCACTCTTTAATTTTTTTTCTTCTTCTTCTGCCACCTGATGTCAGTCTTTGTTCCTGTCCTTAACATCCTGGCCCTTCTGTGCGCAGAGCCCTGCCTGCAAGGCCTGATATTCGTCGCAGAATGCATTTGCTCACGTATCCGTCTCAAGTAAATTAGTCGGGCTTGGTTTTCCCCTGGCCAGTCGGAAATTCTTCTGCAGCTTGTGTCCCTTACTGGGGGACAGCAGAAGGTCATGTTATCCACCCCAGGCTATCTAGCAGCTGGCCCTGTTGCTTGATAGTCGGATGAGTACTGCCAGAGAAGGAGAGGCGGACAAAGAGTTGGCTGCTGACAGTCAGAGTTACTCTCTCCTTTACTGCCTCGCCTGTGTTCTCTCCTGCTGTAAACAAAGCAGGTCATTATGTTCAATTATACTGGGCAACTAAACAGCAATTAACCATCAGAAGAATCGTGCCTTCACACAGATCTTATCCAGCTTCCGGCTGAATGGGGGGGGGGCTCAGTCATAAGTTTGGCTGTAAAGCCTCCATTAAATGTTATGTTCAAACTGTTTGACACTTAACTTTTGTTTCTGTTCATGTGAAAAAGAAACCGATGATATTAGCTGTCATTTCCACGCCATCTGAGAGGCCATTTCCTGTCATTCTTTTTTTTTTTTTTTTTTAGCCGCTAGTAAAAAAGCAATTTCCTTTTATGTCACTGTCACATACATGCCATTACTGTTTAAGAGGTATCATGAGTTTTGTACACCCTGAAATGTGTTGGATGTCAAAAAATATTAACACTTTAGATATATGTATGCTTTGTTGTCAATTTTCTTAGTGGTCAAACACATTTTCAACACAATTCCCATAGAGTCAGGGTTTATGGTGTTGGCTGAAAGTGGTGTCTACTTCTTTGTGACATCACAATCTGACAGAAGTCCTGACAGCTTGTTTTGATGGACAGCTTCTCAGTATGTGCTGTGTGCATCTCTGTGTGGTCTTACTGCTGTGATACCTTCACAGTATCAGTATTGAACCAACACCTGCTTCATAATCACATAGACATGGAGGTCTCCCTTTATAGGACCTTTACTCCAGAGCCTCTGCAGCTGATGTGCCTCTCCTCAAAAATGAAGCCTGTACACATTGGAACTGTGATCCAATTTTGTGTGCTTGCTCTCTTCCAGGTTTCGATGCCTGTGGTAATTGTCGATAGTGAAAACAAGGAGAAGAGCTCAGATATCTTATCCTTCTCAATAACACGCATTTAGCAGAGACATTTTCATCACAAACCTCCTGCTCAACACCGACACGGCCATTTCTCTCTGTTGAAGTGAGTGAAAGGACATAAAGATGACAATTACAACAGTGTAGTCCATAAATGTGGTGAAACATAATCAGACACGACAGTAAAGTCCCAGATATGCAGTAAATCTGCAGTCACATAACATGTTTTTCTTTCTCAATGCAATGACCAGCCTTCATGGATCCAACAAGATTTGTGGTGTTTTCATTTGGTTTTATTTTCTGGAACAAAAAGATGCACTTGCTATTTTCCATCAGGCTTTGTTTCCTTTGCAATGAACATGTCAGTTTGCTGCTGAATCCCACATAGACAGACCTTTGTTTTGTCAAGTTCACAGAGGTCTAGAGACAAAATTTTCAGTGGAAAAAAAAACCCTCACATAATGAGATGCTGGAAATCCTTGGGTTACTGTTTTCGTGCTTTGAGTTTGAAAACACCTCCTCCTCCTCCCTCTCCTCTTCTGAAACAGCACCTGTGGTGAGGTGATGGTTTTTTCGTATTTTACTGGCAGTGTGGAACCACAACCCACTGCATCTCAGTGTTTTTTATAGTTCTGTGCCAGCAACAACTGTGACCAGAAGCATCGTGTTTTGTGATTGTTTGCCCCTTTCTTGTGAATGCTGTATCTCAACAGCGCCAACTTTAACTCAAGGACAAATTTACTGGAATTTGTTGAGCAAAGGTCAAAAGTCACTGTGACTTCACAAAACATGTTTTGCCCTTGTGAATAGAACATCTTAGTAAAGCCTTTAGGGAATTTCTTAGCAGTCATTGATCAGGTTTTGAATGGTAAGGTTACTTTTTTTTCCTGTTGTTATCAGTCAGATTTCAACTATAAGTTGTTATCATGTTTTTGTGATAGACTGGCAACTTGTCCAGGGTGTATTGTGAATAGATTATTAATTTTAGATGCACCGTTTTAAACTGATCAGCTCTGTGTCTGTGTCATTTCCTGTTTCCACTGCCTTCATGGAAGACAGCTTTTCAGTTCAGCTCAAACAGCACAAAAGGCTGCACATTATATTTCATTCTGACTATGCCCATGCGCACACATTTTTAGCATCTGCACTTTATAACCAACTCCATTCAGCCAAAAGTCATTGTTATTAAAACCCGCGTCATCACTGTAACGCAGAGGGCTTTGACATTGAGTCAGAAAAGCTCGATAAAAGAGGCGATTTTCGATAACGAATCTCCGTCGCCAAGGTTATTTGGTTTGTCTTTGTCAGAATCCGTCCTCCTTACCCAGTTGCTTATCTTCTGTCTTAGGAGACGAGAAGTTTTAATGAGTTATTTTATTGCCTGCTTCGAGGAAGTATCCCCCTGCTAGCAATCTCACCTTTAATATTTCAAATCATCCTCACCTCATCCTCATACAAAAGAATACTCCTCAGGTATAAGCCACATATCTGGAATACTTTCACTTCTATAATTACCTCTTAAATCAGCTTGTGATCTAGGCTGATTTGCCCCGACGCCAAAGCTCCAGACAGGAGTCATCGACTTTTAGATTTCAAGCGCATATATCTGTGCTGACCCTCGCCTTTGGAGATGCAGGCAGAAATCAGTTTTACCGACTTTACTTTCAGACCCTCACCTCCTTCCTGGATGATGTTTTGTTGCATTATTTTGAAGTGAAATAACAGGACACATACGGTATATCACAGTCTGAGGCGGCTTTTGTTAGTCGTGCTACTCGGAGGGATGTGTCAACTAGAATATGGGTATCAGCGCCGGTGAAAGAAGATCCAATTACAGTGTTTCCCTCGCCGACTCATTGTGGTAGACTTTTCATTAGTCTCTCTACAGCCCCGGCATACACTATGCATACGTCAAATGCTACTTTAATGTGGTGTATGGCCGTAAAGTCCCTGTATTCAAAATTTCCCCCGCGGCACCAATGTACTACCCGTCGCTAACTCTGCACCATAACCACCTATTCTTCACCTGGCGGGGTTAGAGAGCGCCCCCACCGAGCACCGCTTCTATCTCAGCACCGCCGCACACTGGTGGCGCTATTAGAAACCCAAGGGCACAGCTAACACAGCACAGAGGCTCTCTAGTAGTGACAAATTCACAACAAAGCCTTTCTGAGGAATGAAACTACCATGGAGGTTGAAGGAATGAGAGGCGAGCGGGAGAGTGAGAGCGAATGAGCGAGGGAGGGAGGAAGGGAGAGAGAGACCTGGTGCGATGAAAGGACATGTGGCCCACTGTGACAAATGTTCCCCCTAACTTGTGATTTATCACGGTGGAGGGACTCGGAGAGCAACACACCCAGCAGCTGCAGCTCAGCCAGTATAGCTGTGGATAATACAGATGACTCCTCATAGAAAAATGTATATGTATTCATCTTTTCTTGAGCCAGAGCTTCACACGCTGTATTTTAAGGCCATAAGGAGCCAGAACATGATTGTGGTTTAACATGGGTGACTCTAAACCATTAAGCCCATGAGTCATTTTGGAGAAAATGGGGATTAGAGTATCTTAATGCCCTTGTGAAATAAAGAAGGTGTCGACTCCATTTGGACTCGCAGTTCTATTTCTCATTCAGGCAGAAGAACAAAAACTGCTGAAGCGCTCAGTGTGGTGGCTTGCTGTTTATTGAATAAGCCTTAATGGGGGAACAGTGCCATAATGCTGGACCAGTTGCATAAATATAATTAAGAACCAGGTTCTGGATTTTCTGTTTACACCTTCTCTGGATTCTTTTTTCTTTCAACATTGATACTAAAAAATCGAATGAGTTGTGATGCAAGGAGAGTGTGTAGCTTCCCAACCTTCTTAAAATGTTGTGTTTTTATTTTAGTTTCATCTTTTAGTTTTTAGTCTGATCATCTAATTCAAACGCAGATGTGAAAAGAAACCATGATGGTTCAACAGATAAAAGCTTTTTTTTCCTGCTCCCTTATCCACTTGATCATCATATGACCCCTTAGATCACCCTGGCAACCCTTTGAGTGTATCCTGATCCACAGGGTGAGAACGACTATTACACAATCAAATGTATCTTAGATTCAAACTGCAGATTTGAAATTTAACTGAGAAACTACTGTAAGTTTTTTCCTTCCTTTTTTTGCAGACAGAAAAGAAAACATTATCTAACCATTAATATCTGATTCAGAACATCAGGTTTGTTCAGGAGGGTCATGTTGTCCTTTCTTTTCTCTTCTTTTCTCTTCTTTGCTTTCATGTGTCTGCTCAATTACTGCATCACTGAGAACAAGCAGTCCCCTCTTGACTCGATGAAAATTACAGGGCATATTCAAGATGTTGCTCATCACTGTTATTTCTCTGCTATCCCAAACACATGTATGGGCAGAACATATAGAAAAGGCACTTTGAAAAGGTTGGAAGTAACTAAGAAAATGTATTGAAGTGCTCCAGTGAAGTACAGTGTTGCAGTACAAAGATCACTACATTAACATATAAACATGCACATCTAATATACACATAACACATCATCCTGACCATACATAGATGTTTAGAGACAGATAAGACCTGTGCTGTTGGATCTGTGCTAGGTTTAGGTCACAAAAGTTCATGTACTATTAGTATCATCATATTAACAATGATGATGGTGTAACTGAGAGAATCAAACCCAAGATTTATGTGTGAACAAGATTAAAAAGTATTATATCTCTGAGGGAGTTGTAATCAAATACTAGGGGATATTCTGTCAGAGAAATAGGAAGTCGGAGTAATGGGTGCAGAAATATAGAAATGTATGGTCGGAGAAATGGGAAGTCAAACAGGAGCTGTGCGCCCATAATTGTGTACCACTGGTGTATTTCAGCAGTCTCAGCTGTTCTTTGAATTTAATTTTTAAAAAATAGAAAAATGAAATAAAACACTCAACGACACAGAGTCTAAATATTTTTCAAGAGTGAATTCCATATCTCTTTTCTGATTATAGATCAGATATACAGTATGTTTTACTGTTTCATACTTCTCTGAGTGCTATGTGCAGCATGGTGGTGCCTCAGGTTCTGGGTTCGATCCCTGGGCCTAGATCTGCCTCTTCTCCCTGTGCCCACTTGGATTGTCTCTAGGTTCTCTAGCTTCCTCCCACAGTCCAAAGTCATGTGTAATAGGTTGATTAATGACATCCCATATGTGTGTGTGTGTGTGAGAGAGAGGTTGTTTGTCTCTATACATTAGACCTGTTGTAGACTGGCAACCTGTCCAGGGTTAACCCTGCCAATGGATTACATCAGCTGGGATGGGCTCCAGTCTGTACTAGCACAGTACTACTGTAGTACTGTACTGTATAGCCAATGGATGGATGGATGTTTACCTGCTATGTTTTTATTCAGTCTTTATTTGATGCTTGCAACCTCTCTTCTGATTGGCTCTCTAACTTGTCCAGAGAGAAGACTGAGACATGAAATGTAAAGCTACACTCAGATGGTTTCCGTTCTTAAAACCACTAATGAATCTTAAGATAATTCAAATGAAAGGCCGGAGGGGTGTAAAATATTGGACCTTCATATTCGGAGTGTATGACACCTTTGTTGATGAAAAGTCTCCCTGTAATCTTCACAACATAAAGCTTTCTTGTTGTTTTTGGTCTTTTATGCATCAGCATTAGCCAACAAAAAATAAAAAACAATAAATAGGGAAAATAAAATCAGTTTTTGCTGCTCACATGAAAGCCCCCTCGGAAGCCTTTAGAAAGACTGTCAGCCTGGTGCTGCAAAACTGTTAGGGGAAAAAATATGGGTTATTAGCAAGAAAGTTCAGAAAGGACGCTCTCCAGCCACATCAATTTAGAATAATTACAGGAGCCTAATGACATGTGATGCCTATTTAAGATCATTTTTTAGGCTTCACTACTCATCATCTTATGCAAAAAGGGGAAAAAGCCCATTGTGCTGATGTTTTTTTCTCACCAGGTTCCCTCTTTCTTGGTGAAAGGAGTCCAGGATGCTGCAGTGAAATGCACTGTGGGAGCTGTCCATTAAGTGGTGCTGAAATCTATCTCAGCACAGCGAGGCTTTTGATGCTGTCTGGATCAGTACGGGGAGGTGTCCCTTTTTTTAACCTGTTGCTGAGATGTGTTATAGTAGCCACCCTTTTAGCGGATGCTCTAAATGTGTTTGAAGGTGCTGTTTGGAGGAGTGCTATTATTCCAGGAAGTGCTAGTCCTTGGACGGACTGATAGCCTGCTGAATCAGCCACTTGTCGCCTCTACAAAGGGCATATAGCAACATAGTGACTTTGATTGCTTTGATTTTATTATTATTTTTTTTTAAACAACTTTCTCTTCTGGCTTTGGATATACGCTGCCCATTAATGATATTTTCAGCTTGATTTTTGATTTTGAAATGGGTCGGGGGATTATTTCAAAAAGTGCTATCCATCGTCAGATCAGATTTTTTGAAGCATATTATGAGATGCAAAACACGGAGAACTGGCTTAAAGCAAATCCTGAACACACCCAATTTAGTGCGTGAAGCAATTGTTGTTGTCATAACGACAGAGCCCTCCAAAAAAAAACAAGATGATGTCCATGCAACTCCTATTAAGAATATGTCATTTGCATTTATTAGCTGGAGGGAAAAAAAACAGCATTCTGATGAGAGCATGAAGTAAAACTTAATAAAATCACAAAGGGAATTCACACTTGAGGCTGTTTCCTTTTGTTTTATGTGAAGCTGTGGTTATGAATGAAAAGAGGAACCACAGATGCATCAAAGAAAACTACATCCTCAATAGCCAAGATGGAACTATTAGAAGGTGATCTTCTGCTGCAATCTTTGAGCCTCAGCCTCACTCTCCACTAGCAGGGAGGTCATACTGTACACAACCAGTGTTCAAGTAAGGAAGGCTGAAAAATCACCAGCACAGCCGTGCTCATCAGCCTTGGTGCTGGAGACGCCGGTGTGGTTATGGAACCTGGCTTTTGTTGACATTTCAGGGCTGAGTGGTGCGAGGGCTGAGGAGTCACACCTGGCATAAAGTGCTGTATACTGTCACAGGAGAAGAAACTGCATCCTAATGCACAGCCTCTCTGTCAGGACGATGGGTCCTAGCTGTGTTTATTGAAGGGCCGCACACAAGGCGTATTCGTATAGGGAGAAGGAGCCGGGGGGTGGGGAAGCAGGGAAAGAGATGGAAAAACAATTACTTTTTTTTCTCCAATATCCTGATGCTGGCCATCATGTGTGAGACAAATAAGAGCGTAAAAATTGAGGCGCACGGTCGTACGACGCAGCACCTGCTGGGTAGCGGAGTCTCTGAGTGTGAATCTCAGACCTTTTGGTCCTGCTCTGTGTCAGAGCCACAGTAATCACTTATCCATCCTCGACCTCTCTCTGGGGCGACGTTGGTCTTATTTTGTGAGCGAGCTTCCCCCATCATATCCAATAAAGGCTTTGGCTGAATCAAAATTTACGTCCCAAGAAATAACACCGCAGCCCACAAGGAAACGAATACCACCTCCACGTATTTAATCAAAACAAGTCACGGGGTTTTACAGCACTGCACAACTTTTGTTTTTGAAACATCCCATTACACCCGTTCCCCTGGCTATTCCATGCACTGGGGGCTTGCTACATTGTACGGTTTGATTTTTTGAATTAATGTAACACTGATAGATGGCTTTGGCCATATGCAATGACAGAATATGTTCTAGGAGAGTGGAGTTGGCTGTAACTCAGAAAATATTGTTGTTTAGATTCCATTTCCTCCACAAATGGGTGTGTAGGGACACGTTTTATGGATGTGGATGTGAGCGTGCATGTACTTGAAATCAAACAGGGACTGTATTTTGTGTGGGTGCGAAACAAAACACAAAAGCACAATGTACTGTAGTAGGATTAAAGGAGTAGTTCACCAAAAATAAAATTCAGTCATTGTTGACTCACCCTCATGCTGATGAATACTCCGGAGTAGTTTTCGTTTTCCTCAAAGTGCATCTGGAGACCCGGGAGGGGCGTTCAAAACTCTATGAGAGTAATAGCGCCCGACACAAAAACGTCCATAAAACTACACAAAAACCCTGTAATATTCCTCCATACTCCTGGTCCGCTGCAATCTAAGTGTCCTGAAGGGATATAGTCTAGAGTTTACTCAAAACAACGTCATTTAGGCAAGTCCGGTCACATCGAGAGAGCGTGCACCAGGCAAATTCAATACAGGACTGTTTAGGCTGTAAAAATGTCCTAAATTACGTTATTTGGAGTAAACTCTGGACTATATCCCTTCAAGACACTTGGATTGCTGTGGATGAGGAGTTTGGAGGAATATTATAAGGTTTTTGTGTAGTTTTATGGATGTTTTTGTGTCGGCCCTATTACTCTATAAAGTTTTGAATGCCCCTCCAGGTCTCCAGATGCACTTTGAAGAAAGAAAAAAACTACTTCGGAGTATTCATCACCATGAGGTTGAGTCAATAATGACTGAATTTCATTTTTTGGTAAACTATCCCTTTAAGGAATCATATTTTAAAGTTATATGTTAATTGAGCTTTTTAAATGTTGCCTCAGAATAAAGCTGCACTCTTCTGCCCTGCCTGGGTGTCAATTTTAAAGTTCTGAGTGTTTCAACCAGAGACTCCTTCAAAAACACCAGATTTCCATGTAATGTGCATGATCCCCACCGTACCCGGTGGTGTTAGTGGGGATTTAACGCTTTAGTTGTCCAAATATCTCAATTAAAAAAAAGCTAGTACAGCCAGAGCAGTCAAGGAAACAACTGTTTGCTTGACTTAAACTAGAAGCCTACCACAGTCTTTGCTTTGGTTTGTGCTTCTAAAATAGAATTGAGCAAGGGAAACAGAAATTGGAGTCAATCTGTGCAGCTATTTTCTTTTTTTCCCCTTTTTTTCCTAGTGTCTTTTCAGACCAGCAGCTCTTCCCTTTTCCACCTCATCCTCTCTCAGTTTGTGTCATCAGAGGAGTATCAGCTCATTTTTCCAAGCTTCCACTTGGTTGGCTTTGTGATTCTTATCCATTTTCCTCTATACTTTTTAGCATATGGAGGCTATTTTTGCACAAGCTTGCACATGCACCGGAGACCTCTCTGAGTCACTCAGCCGCACGCCCCTCGGATGGATTTCAGCAAACTAAATATAAATACCAGACTCAGACTCTGCAGGATTAATTAGAGATGCCTCTTTAACAATAATTATTTTTATCTACATAATAATCACCCAGTGGCCGTGATTGTGTTTCCACTAATTACAGAGCTATAATCAATGCCAAAATAATGTGGCAGTGTATGGTATTTTAAGATGTGTCATTTATTGATTGGGTTGATGTTTTAATTAGGCAAAGCGCTTCCAATCCATCAGGTTGGCTGCTAGCTTGGCAGCGGCAGCGAAGCGATGAGGCGGAAGTCAAGTTGGATGGCTCCAATAGAGCTCAGGCAGGTCGGCACTGTCACTCACTTAATTCCTGACTTTCCCAGAACGCGTATTTAAACAGGTGCCCCCAGGAGCATTCATCACTGCCGTCTCCTGTCCATTCATCAACATCAGAGTCATGAGGTTTGTACACTCACTCGGTAACGCAGCCACAATAAGGTGGTTATTGTGTTCTCGGCTGCACAGCGGTCCGACCACATAGCATCCGTCATCAGCCAATAGGGCTTTGGCCCAGAGTGGCCGTCATTAGTCGGGGGGCTGATTGATTGGATGTTGAGGAGTCGCTTCGGTTTCATAAATCATCGCCTTGATGGTAAATACAGGCCGAGTTTGTTGGAGAGAGGGCTGCTAATGTAGTTTTGAGCCACAAGTGGCTGCACGGAGCTCTGAATGCCGGGTGGGCTTTCGTTCTTTTTCAGAATAACAACGGTCAGGTCAGGTGGTTGTGTTTGTGGAGAAACAAAATGTACGTATTTCTTCAAATATTCATAATTGTAAAGAAGTGAGGAAACAAATTTCTTTGACAACGTTACCTAATGCAAAGTCACCCTGGCTTTGTGTTTGCAGTTCTATTGTCAATACAATACCTTTTGAAATACAAGGTCCTTTTCAATGGGGTTTACTGTATGCATAGGTAGAGAACAGCTGTTCTGTCAGTGACTCACAAACTATTGATTGGTCCACTATACATCTTTAACATGGAGTGAGACGTCCTGATTATGGTGTTTAACTCTTGTTTCCTCTACCACCACCACCACCACCATGAGGTTGGCATCTTTATTTTGTTTTTGTGAAACATCTTACCATCTGTTGGGTGGTCAGGATTAGCCTACTCCTGCACTCACAGAGAGGCTAGAATCACTGTAGATTTCTACTCTGGTGTTGGAATCAGAACATTTTGGCAAATGGCTTGATACATTTTGGCCATGAAAAGTAAATGTTTTGCTGATGGTATAAACTTTTGGGTAACACTTTATTTGATGCCTATCTCTATAACACATTATAAATTATCACAAGGCTTTATAACAATAAGCATAACACATTATAGAGCATTATAACTCTAATTCTTGACCTTATAAGCCATTATAAACTGCTCTGTGTGTTATGCTTTTTGTTATAAAGCCTTATGATAATTTATGAGCGTTACAATGATAGTTATACACGTTTATAAGCCAATTATAACACATTATAACTTTATTTATAATGCATTATCGATGTGGGCATTGTCAGCGACTTATAACAATTATACCGTAGCCTATTATAATACCTGACCTTATAAGTCATGATAAAATGCTTCATAGTGTGTTATGATTATTGTTATAAAGCATTATGATCTTTTATGAGTGTTTATAACTATAGTTACACAGTGCTATAACTGCATTATAACTCATAAGTATGATTATAATGCATTCTAGAGATAGGCGTCAAATAAAGTGTTACCCATGATTCTGTAACGTTTTATGAAGTCAGGACAGGTCCTTGTAGCGCTTTTGTTGTCTCTCCTTATAATTTTGAGCACTTTAACCCAACCCAAGTCAACAACCCAACATCAACGTCCCAACTCAGGGAATAGAATGGCCATGCACTCTTCACTTCAGAAACGTAAGCATTCCACTTTAACTTTTCTCAAAAGCTTGAAATGACAACGCTCCCTTCATCTGCTTATTTACAGACACCTTTCTCTAGGGACTGTTGTTCATGCAAATGTATAGACACTGCCAAAAACAAAAAAAAACAAAAACTGCCACCCAAAGAGCAGGATGAGTCAAAGGTCAATTACAAAACAACGCTGGCACAAAATGACACTATAACATCTCATCCAAGCATATCCAAAGGTGTTTTTTTTTTCTTTTTGCGCTTTGAGGCGATCTTTCTGAAGCACCTGCCCTCTTTCTGCCCGTTGCGCTCCGCCGGTCACATGAAGCCACGCTGCAGACGTTCATTTGGGACTCCACGGTAATTGACTTCACCCAGCTGCCGCCTGATTTTAATTAACAGTGCGGCACATTCGACTACGAACCTGCAATATAAAGAGTCAAACTGGAGACCAAGGTATTAATTAACATTAAGTACATCTCAGAGCAAATCAAAGCAAGTCATTTCCTCGCTGTGTTTAACAGGGATTGTACAACAAGTAGCCTAATTGAACAAGGCCCATGAAAAGAAATTTGCTTTCTTATCGTGAAATGCACGACAACATGAGAGGTAACTCTCAATTCTGCATGCTGCAGCAACCTGAGTCTGCTCATTATGTTTCCGGCCTCCAGGATTTAGTTGAAATCTAAGATTGACTTAACTTTAGTGCAAGCTACACTTTTATTGCAACTACCTCGTCCCCTGGATCGTAACTTTTTACAACCGCTCAGGTCTTAAACATCATTTCGAACATTCTCTCCGCTGACTCTGAGTGTTATTACATCTCCAGCCCCTTGTAGCATTTAATCCTGTTACAGTAGATTCAAGCCACTTTAATGTTTCAGCACTGCTGCTAATGTGTCAGTGCGGCTGGGCATTGGTGTTTTCTTTCTTAGTACAGCAAGAAAGTTATTGCAAGAAAATGTTGTTTCCTAATGCTGCAGGAACCCAACATTTGCTGCTTTAATTTCTACTCGACCAGTTTGCCAGCAGCTTCAGCACTGGGATTTGATTGAATGAAATTATAATATTGTGCTATATAAGAATAAACTGTGAAAATGCTGCCTGTGATTGGAACAGTTAGAATGACTTTGGGCTTTGAAGTGAATATTGTATCATCTTATATACAGTAGGGAATTCATTATTTAAGTTTCAGCACTTAATTTCCAGTGTGCATTTTTAATTGATACTGTAGCCTATGTCATTCTGCAACACAGCTTAACTATGGATGACTTATGGGTCTACACAGTATGGGTCTCTATATATCTGCCTCATTTATTTTTTTTCTTCTTCTTTTCCTCCCAGTTTAGCTTGATGTGCTATTTGTAGTTGATGTTGCTATAGGAGAATTCAGGATAATTGTCTTAAATGTCTTAAATATTTGAACATGTTTGTAATATTTCTATATTTATGTGTTTTCAGATTGAGCATATTTCATTTTATATTGTAACGTAGAACCACAGGAAGAATTGAGTTCCATAATAAACTAAACTAAACTAAACTAAACAAAAAACCCAGCACGCGCCTGTGGAATATTTAACACTTCACGGAGAGTCCCGCATCGAGCGTTGAAAGAAGAGATGCGCGCCTTCTCCCTCTCTCTCTCTCCCCTTCCTCGCTCTCTGCTGTCTCCTCCTCCTCTTTCGCCTCCACTGAAAATCTTTCGCCTTTTTCTCCTCCCGAGCAGCGCGTCCCTCCACCACTTGTTATTTCACACCTTTACCGCCACTAACGCAGCCCGTAGACTCCGTGAATAGACCTCCTCTCTCTCCCTCTCTCTCTTTCTTTTTTTCTCTTCCACCGGTTCTCAGCTGCTGCTGCCGTTCCCGCTGCTGCTGCTGCTGCTGCTGCTTCTGCACCGGTGTGTCTGTCAGTATTTGCATTTTTTTTCTTTCCTCCTTCTGCCGGGGAAACAACAGTTTCTCCCAGCTTCAGGGAATCATGACCACTGCGAAGGAAGGCAATGCGCCGTCGAAAGCGTCTCAGCAGCAAGACCAGGTACCGACTCTCACTCACCATGCCCTCGCGCATTACCATCAGCATTAACCTCTGTCGCCTTTGCTTTTGCTTTGGCCAACACTGACTTGTAATTGCCATGCGGCGCTGCGGCGACTTTTCAAACAGCTGGTAATGGAGCGTTGGGTTTTTTTGGAGGAAGAGGGAGAATAAAATAGAAAAAACACATAAAAATTTCATTTGCACCCAGAGTCAAATGGAAGTGGTGACTGTAGCTGTCAGTTCATCACGACCTGGAGGAGGGGGAGCTGTGATCTTCATCACACCCGGCTGCGATCATCATCATTCAACACCATCATCATCATCATCATCATCGTTATTATTAAGCAATGCAGTCATCACCATTCACCGACTTTACGCACACGAGACAACGACCAGTTTGTGTTACTGTTTTTTTCCCCCATCACAGCCAGTCCGCGTCACCTTGCAGCATGTCACGCACGTCAACTCATTTAGCCCACCGAACTTAAATCCGGTCGTGCATCATGTGGGGAGGCCGGCCTGCAAAAGTGCGACTGGATGTGAAGTGCACATCAACAGTTTTAATCGGGTTGAAATCATCATATCACGCGCATTTTGTAGTCTAAAGGCGTTCAAACCTCCTGCCTGCTTCCAGTATTATTTTTTTTAGGGGGGCTGGAAACACTGTTGCGTGCAGGGTGGCTCTGCTCTGTCTCCGTCAGTCAGTGATGATGGAGCATCTGTTGACCCGCCTCCACAGGGGTACAAGTGCCCCACACAGTAATGTTCAGTCATACAGGGAAACAATGGCGTTTATTTTGGAGTAGCTGTTTCATGTTGTGGGAAAATAAAATAAAAAATCACACTCCCTCTCCTCTGTTTTGTTTTGTTAATGCCAGGGATGACAAATAATAGGCTGCACCTCATCCTCCTACAGTACAGTTGAACAACAATGGAATAGAGGGATGAGTGTGGTTGTAACAAAGGCATTTTGAGTCTTTGAAAGTTTATAGATATGAAGAAAAATCCTTGTAACTTTTGAAATGTTTGACAATGGCACTATTTCTTTCTAATTCCTATCAGTCATTCAAAAAGAGTTGTATTACTGTCATTCAATAAGAATTATAACAAAACAACCTTTTCACCATCATGTTTTATAGAGATTTTGATCTTAAAAAACCTTGAATCTTTGCATTCACATGTACAGTATGAATTGTGCAACACATTCTTACACTACAGCTTTATGTGGTCATACCGTTACCATGTGTTGTTTGGAGTCAGTCTTTCAGCACAAGCCAGGCTCCACTTGTGCTGCTGCACTTGTCTAAAGATGACAGAGAAGGTGAGCGGGACACTTGGCTTTATCCCGCCAAGCAGACAATCTTCCCCCGCTGTGATTTAGCTGCAGTCTGTCAGTCACACCCTCAGAGGCAGGCAAAGGTCTGCTCGCCAGTACCCACCTTGCATATTCCGCACATGCAGTGGCCACCGGCACAGGCGTCAACAAAAGCAGCTGATGCTTTGAGGAGATTGTAGTGAAATGATAAGAAAGATTTAAAAAAAAAAAGAAGGAAAACTTTGCTGCTCCCAGTTTTTCAAATGGGAGAATCTGCTGCTCTTTATCTGTTGTTTATCATTGTTAATGAATTATATTTGGGTTTTAGACTGTTGGTTGTATTAAACAGGCAATTTAAACACCATGGGCTCTTTTTCTGCCAATTTACAGGCTGAAATGGGGCTGTGATAATCAATATTAATTATTTTTTCCACCTAATCCATTATTCAAACTGTGTTAAAGTTAAAGGTATTTAATTTATAATTATACAACAAACCTTTGGAATGAGAATGTGTGGCCATTTGTTCTTTTTTTTTGTTTTTATGCATGATCAATGGTATAATGATTAATGTTCTAACTACTAATCTTTTTGTTGAAACCCTAATTTTACATCTTTACATTTTCTGATACAATTTTGGCTGAGGCTCATTAGCCTATGGTGTTGGCTGCATGAGTTTTTTTTTTGTTTTTTTTGTAATCGCAACTGAATCATGTTGCAGAAATGATTCTTAACACCTGCAGAAACCAATTCTGTTTTGGAAATGACTGATAAGATTAAAGACCTAGTGATGCTGAAACACCAGTAAATAGCAAATGGTGGCTGTCAGTGGATTTTCCTGAGGCATGAAGCTCCAGCAAAGTGAAAAATTGCTTCAAGCGTATTAGGTTGTAAAATCGGCAACGCGACATAGACAAGCACGCTTGCGCACATAGTATTGCATCTGTGTGTACGCCTGCGTCTACACACACAGAAGCATACTCAGCCTCTGTGATTACGTGAGGTCCTGTTGTGGCCTCTTGATTGATGGTCTGCTAGCAGGGCTTGTGGTCCGGGGACAGAGGACGGAGATAGAGGGCAGCTCACCAGAGATAGCAACAGCAGCAACAGCTCTCCAGTAATCAGCTAGTGGCAGTCCGCTGAGAGAGTCACACCACTAACCCTCATTACTGCAACAGGGCGGAGGTTCTGAAGGTGTGAGCGGTAAAGTCGGGGAAGGGGCGCTAATGCATTTACACAGGCAAAGATCCATTTGTAGCTAAAGTAGCTCTTTTTTGTTGTCAAAGTACAGTTAACTTTGATAATTACAATGACAGTGCAGTAACAGAGAGTAGTATCATGGGAAACCTGCAGCTTGAGCACAAAGTACTCGCTGAAATTAAATTCAGCTTCTTGATATAGAGACTTCTCCAAAAGAGATGAGAAATGAAAACTGGAACAAGAAAGTCCTGTTTCCAGGGAGGGAAATGTGCTTTAGACTTTTGGCTTCTTTTGTCTTTGGTATTCTTAACTTCATAAAGCAGCTGCCTGTTAAACATTGGTGTGAAGTGAGCAGTGTAGGCTTATCACATTACATGACAAATTGAGTTTTTGCAGATACCTCTTACATCTCAGGGAGTCCAGTGCAGCTTGAATGCAGGATGAAAGCACCCAAGTAGTTAGAGCAATTTAGCAGGATACTCTGACCATCTGTGAAAAAATTTATTACCACTAGCTTTCTTTACCATTGTGTTCCTGTAGGTGTCTAGTAACAGCTCTCAATTTATTTATTTCCAAATCCATTGGGAAAATTCTGGAGAGTCAATCAAAGTTAAGGTGCCCAGAGGGCTCGGGTGAAAAAAAAGAAAAAAAAATGAAAATTCTAATTTAAGCTTGTGAGATGTCTAACTAGGGGTTTTAAGGGGTGCTGAGTTCATTTCAATCATTAGTTTTGAGTAGAAATGTTTCCCTGACCATATATTATTGGTATATTTGAGTTATAGTGTATGGCAAAGGGTATAGTAAAAGTCATTGTTGAACAGATTCTAGCCTATTCTAAATCTAAAGATTCCATTCTAAAAATAAATAAATAAATAAAATGAAAATAAAAAAGAAGAAAGAAATACAAAATACTTCAGAAGAGTACACTAGTTAGAAAAAAAAACACAAATAGTGGGAACATACCGCACACTAGACTGGGTTATGAGGATCTTTAGTTTATTTCAGAGCAACGCGTTACGCTTGTGGCTTCTTCAGGCTCATGCTGAGACCAGGAAGTCAGGGGATTTTTTAAAGGAAATGGTACTCAATCAATTTACATAAGTAATTGAACAAGGTGAAAACATATTTAACAATCAAACATCAATGGCTGGGGAGTACCATAGAAATGGATAAAACATATAATTAAGTGCATTCAGCAGCTTTACAGCAAATTTTAGTACAGTGTACCTTCAGTGATTCACTTACAGAAAGGCAGTGTCTATACACAACAATACAACAATACAATGCAAACAGGTCATATACAAATAGGCAATCTCATCCATCATAACATCAAAAATATATACATACCGAGGATGAACACAGGTGTTAATAGTGAGGATAATATCACTCAAGTAGAGCAACAATAGGCAAGATCATCTTTTCGTCATTTTCAGTCAGACCAGGACCAGTCATACTTCAGAAGAGTGATGACACCAACTGTGGCACATGCATGATACCCAGTACATGAGTGTGTGGTTTCTATGGTCATGATGCCCTCTGGAAGGATTGAAGGGAGCATTGCATCATGGCAAATATTTTTGGAGAACAAACACGATTTTAAGGTAATGATAGTTACCTTTTGACATAATAATAGTTTTTCCTCTGCTAGCACACGCGTTTTATCTAGTAAATTAAGAAATGCATTAATATTCTCTTGTTTATTGCTTAAAAAGAACAACCATTCACCTAGCTAAATGTTAGATAACTATCTAGTTAGCAAGCATGAGAGTCATTAGCAAATGTTGATAATGTCCATAGGAGCTAGTTTATGTTGTAATGTAGTAGTGATGAGCTAGAGCTAATTTATGTAGTAATTCAGTTTCAATAGGTACACAACTGTCTTGATCGAGTCCATGGTCCATCATATTGGGGAAAAAAATATATAACCAGTGTGATCAATTGAGTTGTGGCAACCTTCTCTACTATAGTAACCTTAGTCTAGTTGTATGGACCACCACAGTCTGTTTTTTGACACAAACCATGACACTTGTCTATTTTTAGCAGGTACAACATGTGCATGATTAAATTATCTGACTTTGAGTAATTTAATCATGCACATATGTGTCTACCTATTATCCAGACATGGCTCAGGAATTGTATTATGTCACCTTTTACATGCAAAAATCATATTTTTGTGAAAAAAACATGCTTTCCACAGCATCATGGGTCCTCTCCTTCATGGCCATGGGGAAAATGGAAGGGGCTTGAAAAGATAATGGTCAGATGACCAAAAATGTGTTCCTCTTGTTTATTGCTTAAAAAGAACAACCATTCACCTAGCTAATGTTAGATAACTATCTAGTTAGCAAGCCATGAGAGTCATTAGCAATGTTGATAATGTCCATAGGAGCTAGTTTATGGTTGTAATGTAGTGATGAGCTACAGCTAATTTATGTAGTAATTCAGTTTCAATTAGGTACACAACTGTCTTGATCGAGTCCATGGTCCATCATATTGGGGAAAAAATATTGAGTTGAGTTGTGGCAACCTTCTCTACTATAGTAACCTTAGTCTAGTTGTATGGACCACCACAGTCTGTTTTGACAAAAACCATGACACTTGTCTATTTTAGCAGGTACAACATGGAGTTTATGGCTTGAGGTGCTTCATTTGTGATGGTCCTGGGACTGAGATTCAAAAGCTCTCAAAAGTCACCTCAAAAGGCCATCCTCAGATTTTAGCTTATTCTGAGGGTGTGGATGATGCAGCATTAATCAGAAGACTGCATGAGGACTCTTTGTCTCGGTGCTGTGTCCAACAAACTGTTTTTTTAGTCGGTCTTGGTAGAAATTATCAGGTGCATGATACAACTCCTGAGCCATGTCTGGATAATAGGTAGACACATATGTGCATGATTAAATTACTCAAAGTCAGATAATTTTAATCATGCACATGTTGTACCTGCTAAAATAGACAAGTGTCATGGTTTTTGTCAAAACAGACTGTGGTGGTCCATACAACTAGACTAAGGTTACTATAGTAGAGAAGGTTGCCACAACTCAATTGATCACACTGGTTATATATTTTTTCCCCAATATGATGGACCATGGACTCGATCAAGACAGTTGTGTACCTATTGAAACTGAATTACTACATAAATTAGCTCTAGCTCATCACTACATTACAACATAAACTAGCTCCTATGGACATTATCAACATTTGCTAATGACTCTCATGCTTGCTAACTAGATAGTTATCTAACATTAGCTAGGTGAATGGTTGTTCTTTTTAAGCATTAAACAAGAGAATATTAATGCATTTCTTTAATTTACTAGATAAAAGCGTGTGCTAGCAGAAGGAAAAAACTATTATTATGTCAAAAGGTAACTATCATACCTTAAATCCGTGTTTGTTCTCCAAAAATATTTGCCATGATGCAATGCTCCCTCTCAATCCTTCCAGAGGGCATCATGACCATAGAAACCACACTCATGTACTGGGTATCATGCATGTGCACAGTTGGTGTCATCACTCTTCTGAAGTAAGACTGGTCTGGTCTGACTGAAAATGACGAAAAGATGATCTGCCTATTGTTGCTCTACTTGAGTGATATTATCCTCACTATTAACACCTGTGTTCATCCTCGGTATGTATATATTTTTGATGTTATGATGGATGAGATTGCCTATTTGTATATGACCTGTTGTGTTGTATTGTTGTATTGTTGTATTGTTGTGTATAGGACACTGCCTTTCTGTAAGTGAATCACTGAAGGTACACCTGTACTCAAATTTGCTGTAAAGCTGCTGAATGCACTTAAATATATGTTTTATCCATTTCTATGGTACTCCCCAGCCATTGATGTTTGATTGTTAAATAATGTTTTCACCTTGTTCAATTACTTATGTAAATTGATTGAGTACCATTTCCTTTAAAAATCCCCTGACTTTCTGGTCTCAGCATGAGCCTGAAGAAGCCACAAGCGTAACGCGTTGCTCTGAAATAAACAAACTAAAGATCCTCATAACCCAGTCTAGTGTGCGGTATGTTCCCACTATTTGTGTTTTTTGTTTTCTAACTAGTGTACTCTTCTGAAGTATTTTGTATTTCTTTCTTCTTTTTTATTTTCATTTTATTTATTTATTTATTTTTAGAATGGAATCTTTAGATTTAGAATAGGCTAGAATCTGTTTCAACAATGACTTTTACTATACCCTTTGCCATACACTATAACTCAAATATACCAATAATATATGGTCAGGGAAACATTTTTACTCAAAAACTAATGGTTGAAATGAACTCAGCACCCCTTAAAACCCCTAGTTAGACATCTCACAAGCTTAAATTAGAATTTTCATTTTTTTTCTTTTTTTTCACCCGAGCCCTCTGGGCACCTTAACTTTGATTGACTCTCCAGAATTTTCCCAATGGATTTGGAAATAAATAAATTGAGAGCTGTTACTAGACACCTACAGGAACACAATGGTAAAGAAAGCTAGTGGTAATAAATTTTTTCACAGATGGTCAGAGTATCCTGCTATATTGCTCTAACTAAAGATTTAATGGGGTAGACTCCAACAGAGACGCTTCCACTATTCAGCCCCATCATGGGGGCTTTTTACTGCTCGGTCACATCCTGCGTGACCGGCAAACTTGGGGAAACCCTGAGACCCATATGCTGCGAGAGCTGAACTGAAAGGCGAGGACCGCCCTTTGAAAGTTGAATATGTAGCGTTCCATACTGGCAGAGCTGTAAAGGACTCTGGGAGGAGAAGGTGGTGCTGGTACGAGATCAGACCCTGGAGGCAGCTTGGGAAAACAGCTGAGCAGAGCTGCCTGCGGGTGTTCCTAAAGAGCACAGACACCCGAGGGTGAAAGAAGGAGGTGAATCATTGGCATAGGTAGGATAGCAGGTCTTTCTCCTATTGTAGCTTTTTTTTTTTTGTTATTTCCAAACCACATTTTCTATTTCTTGTAGCTGCAGTCGTTTCCTCTTTCCCTTAGACTGCTTGATGGGAGGTAACTGCAGGTTGCTGCAGGCAGCATATGGTCTTCCTCACCAAGACAACAGTGGAGTTAATAGTGACAGGTACCACAGTATAGAATTTGTTCCTCTATATTTGTGAGAGAAAAAATGTGCAAGACTACCTAGCAGTGTTACAGCATCTATTTATTCATGGACACACATTTCTTCTGCTATGATCCACTTAGTAACCTGAACGTTCTCAGTGTCGTACCTCAACTAAGATTCCTCAGGATGTGTTCTGGTCAAATATTGATAAAAGAAAGTTGTTTATTTGAAACGGTTCCTCTCTAGCTATGAGCTGATAAATTCATTCATAAAATGTGAAGTTGCTTGCTTGAAAGTCAAACCAAAATATCGACGGCAGGAAAAAAAAACATATGGGAGCGGGCTCATTTAGGTTTAAAGATGTAGAAATGGCGATGCTTGACCTGAACAATTTTTCCTTTCAGTCACATTTCTTTTTTTGTTTATTTGCACACAGAAAACAAGTGTGGTTTTAATTAGCCATGTTTTGTTTCCTTCACCTCGCTGTGGCAGGGCTGCTGCCTCAGTGGCCCTCTGATGAATAGCTCGAGTGATAAGTGCTTAAACAGATGTTAATTAAAGAAGCAACTTGCACACAAAACGCAGTGGGGCAGAGGAATCATCTGCACAGCACCTGCTTTGGCTTTTGTCTTCCTGCATCAACTTGTCTGCAGAATCGCTGCAGTAACGACGTGTTAGTGCCCCACAGTCTCCTTTTTTGCTAATCAATCTGTTTCAATTACCACAGATGTGTCACTCTGTCATCTTCATTCATTTTCTTAATATGTCCTTTTTTATTTTTATTTTTTACTGCGATTTCACAGGTGATGTATGTAGCAGAAGCTAAAGCCAGATAAGGTCACCTGTTGTTTAACCATAAGTCCCCAAACAAGACAGTTAAGCAACAGCTCATTTGCTCTGCAGTACAGCAAATGGTATGGCCAGGTCAGCTAAATGGAAAAAAAAAAAAGAAAAAGTAAAATAAATCCATTCTAATGTTTTTAACAGAGCAAATTATGGCAAATAACACAGAGATTTGTGCAGTTGCTAATGGTCTTGACATTTCTAAGAGCTTCGGAGTCCAAAATGGAAGACGCTAATGTAGGTCATTAGCTGTTTTGAACCATCCATTTTTTATTTAACCTCCACCGTAGGAGTATAAACTTATAATATAACTTTATATAAACTTTAGAAAAAATCTATATAAGCTTTTAAACTTATTATTGTCCCACACTAACAAGCAAGCTAGCTCAAATAGCCAAAGACCTATACTGTGTTTAGCTTTTCTAATCAGACCCCAAAAAATCGAAGCTTCGAAGCTTCGTTCGTTGCCATGGTAATCGATCATGAAGTCCATGATCGATTGTTTTTTTTTTTCTTCCTTTTTGACACCGGTTCTCATGGGCAATTGTTACATTACAATGAATATTGTAATGCTATGACGCATCATGCACTCATTGGTTGTGGACTTACTTTATGCTGTGGCGCGCTGCGTTTGCCTGGGTAGATGAGGAGTACTGTGATGAATAGATGAGCCAAGTGGAACAAAAGAAAAGAGGAACTAATAATATGTGGCGATGGTTGGGACAGACACTCATAATCTGTCTTATTTCAAGGGGAAAAAAAGGCTAGTGGGCATTCTGAATGGCTGGTAAATTCAGAAACTTACCAATCAAAAAAAGTTAATTCAGAGCCCTGCTGCCAACCACTGTAGTTTATCATCTAGCCCAGTGAGTTGTTTCTAAATAACTACATTCTGTAGAAGGACTGGGCCACCAGCTGTGTCCACAATTGCAGGTAAAAGGCTAAAAGTGTTCATGTGTCAGATTTGTTCTTTTCTTCTTTGTTTGCTTGCACAGACATTTCTGCTTTGGTTAATCGGCAGCTAACATGTTGTTAGGTCATCAACTCTTATCAAATACACGGTGCCTCTTTCCCTTCTTGCTATGTTTTACCTTTTTCAACATGGCCACTACTTAATGAGCGAGATAAGCGCTGCAGCTAAAATAGGTTTGGGAAAGCAAAGAGAGATGAGGTGATTCACTTTTGGAATGCAAATAGATAATAGGCCAATTCCTCCTGTTTGCTGAGTGCCCTTGACTGATAAGAGTGAATGAAAGATGGATTTGGAGGAGAATTGGATGCCCCTAATGTTTGTGCCATAGTTCATCTTAAGGGCAATTATGAAAAATTGAGCCGTGATGTTGGGGTCTGAAGTGGAGATTAGAGACGAGATTGCCAGGCAGCAACAACAGCGATTCATCATGATTGTTGTCGTGATTTAAATGTTCTTTGCCGAAATGGCTCTGAATGCGGGGGAGGGAGAGGGGGGGGGGCTCTAATACAGCAATAAATATTCAGTGTTTGGAGCAACGGTCAAACTAAATGTCATGACAATCCTCTGTCTGGCTAATAGTTAGTGTAGACATCAGGTGTGTGTGCCTGCATGTGTGTGTATGTGTGTTCACGAAAATACCAAACTCTGTGTAAAACTGCCTCATTTAGGGAAAGGTCAGCATTTTTTTTTTCTTCCAGGTGTTGAAAAATACATTTTTAGGCTTTTGTTGTATTCTAATTGTGTCTCCAAGCCATTGGAGTCAGCACAGAATATGCATATGGAGCCCATTATACATTATTCAACTCTTTTCTATATGAAGCTGAGTGGTCATACTTCCATACGCAGCAACTCACTAAGAATTTTAAACCAAGGCTTTGTTTCCTCTCTCCCTTGTAGGCAAGTGAAATGCACAAGGTAAATAAGATAAATGTGTTACGAATAATTTACGTCACTGTATATATTTTTGTAGATAACCTGCAATAGGTTTGTTGAACCAGAAATTTCCAGTTTCTATGGTTGCAGGTAGGATTTTATATGCAGGGAGAAAAGTCAGATTAATCATGCTTCAGGCTGTCAACGGTGTATCAGCCCATATCTGTGTGAGTGTGTGTGTGTGTATACAATTTGTGGATCAGCATGTAACTTAATGTGTCTTTGTATTCTTGTCTTCGTTTGCGTGTTTATCTGCGCCTGGCCTCAGTCCGTTTGAGCCGTGTTTTCTGGCGTTATCGACCCTCTGTAATTAGAGGCCCAGAGCTGTGGAGCAGGAAGGCGATCGGGAGCCGCCATGTTCCGCCGAGCCTCTAATTGAAACGTTGAGCGTTGCCAGGTTCACCATTGGCCCCCCTCGGGTCCCGCTGTCGTCTCGACGCCACCTCCGCGTCTGTGACAAACGTTCAGAGGAGCGAGTGCTAGTCACGAACGATAAGCAGGTAATTGCCTGTAGGCTCGGATGCGAATTAGGAAGAAGCTGGTGCTCCAGCTTCATTGGACATGCTGCCAGGGGTTGTTTGTGCCAGTGTCGGGGAAGTGTGACAGCTCCAACTGATACACTCAGCTGCAGTGAGCTTGTGATGTTATTAGCTTTGTCTTATTTAACCTCTGGTTTCACTGTGTCCTTAACATCTGGAAAAGGTTGCTAAAACCTTCATACCCCAGAGTTGCAAGTTCTTTTCTCAGAAAATAGATCCAAATGACAAATTCCTCCTCGCTTCCTATAGCGACATAGATTGCCCAATGAGGCACCACATAGAGGCACTCAGCAACCTGCAGGGGGCTAAAAGCTTGTACCCAAATCCTGGCATCTGGCTGCCCAGCCTGGCACCGGCCTAGAGGAATGAGGCTTGCTTTTCAAAGGCTGGCCCTGGTCTTCCAACCAGTGTTCCTGCTGACATTTATCGCCTCAAACCTTTAGTGTTACTGTTATGGCTGCTATAATTCTCACCAGGGGATACTGATGGCGCTCCAAATTGACCAACTCGAGGATTTTAATGTGACAGCTCATCACATTACGGTGATGGGAGCGTGAAAGTAGGCAGCTCGCCGCAATATCATCTTCCTCCACTTGAAAAGCATGCGTCCCTGTCATCGCTCTGACAGTCATGTTGTCAGCTCTGTCCTGCACTGCCTGCCTGCCTGCCTATCCGCTGGCATTCTGCTTCCTCCAGCTATGAAAAAAAAACGTCTGGATGGAAGGGAGTTGGTCAGAGGCGACAATGTCAACCCCCTGCTGATTTTCCACGCTCAAAATATTGGCAGCCATTACGTGTCTCCTCAGTAGTGTTTAGTGCCCATGCCTGAAATACTGACTTTTATCATGACATTTGCTGGGCACACTCCAAATGCCCAGCGGCAGCCTAGTTTCTATGGAGATGCTGTGGCTCAGTGTGCTGCTGTGTGCAACAAAAAAAAGAAAATAAAAATAAAAACAACACACACAGATGAAAAGAGAAAAAAAGTGAGTGCAGGAATAATATTGGTTAATAATTGTGTCACTGTCTTGTTTATGTATTTTTTCCTTTGTTAACTAGTGACTGAAATTGAATCAAATGCTCAGCTAATGTGCATCTCATTCTGGCAAATGAGCATGCAGCCCTAATTTCAGAGCGTTCCGGCAAATGAGCGTCCGACTTTGTTCGACCATCAAACGCCACAGGAAGCTTGATTGGGGCTTTTGATTTGGCTATTGTTCTGCTGATATGAAAATGCAGTCCGTTGGCACTTCGCTGGGAATTGCCATTCAATGCACATCGCTAATTACGACAGAAAGTCAGTCCCACCACACGTTTTTAAAAAATTCTCGGTAACACTTTATTTTAAGGGGTCCTTGTTCCTGTGTAGTTACCTAATTAATTACAGTGTAATTACCTATGTAATTGCATGTAATAGCATGTACTTACATTGTAATTACATAGTGTATTTTGGTGTACTTACAGGTCCTTGTTACACTTGTAATAAGAAATGCTTGTTACAATACCTGGTCAAAGTGGCCTCTCTCTTTGGGGAAGGGGTACATCTGCAAGAAAAATGGGTGAAACCACAACCCATGTTGCCTGGGCAACCTTTTCCATCAATCTTCCTCCTGCCTCTTGAGTCTTGGAACATTTATGCTGTTTCACAACTTAGTCTATGTAACAGTTGTGTTAATACACCGTTGTTACTCTTTGATACAGTGTAATAAGAACATTAAAGTGTACCTGCTGGGATACCTCAGTTCTTAAACATTAACTGCAATAACCAGTGTCTTCGATAGTGTACCACGTGTGCTGTTACACAACTTAGTATATGTAACAGTTCTGTTAGTACACCGTTGTTACTCTTTGATACAGTGGAATGAGCACATTAAAATAAAGTGTACCTGGGTCGGGATACCTCAACTCTTACAAATTAACTGCAATAACCAGTGTCTTTGTACTGTCTTTGAGGGTTAAAAAAGTGTGTGCTTTTGTTCAAAGAAACCACGTCCGAGTGAGTGGTCTTCTCTTTGGTTCAGAGAAACCGCGTCGACGTGAGCGCTCGGCTCGTCAAGTCCAGCTATGTTGTGTTTTTTCTGTTGCATGCTCACTTCTCATGCTCGGGTGTAAAAGTGAGCACAGACGGCCTAAACAGACTGCTAAATAATATTGTTGGAATGCTTTTGCCTTGGGGAATGTCTATCTGTGAGTAGAAGAATATGTCAATAGTGTTACATGATTGTGTATTTTTGTAATTAAGACATGATTAGTTATGTTTTCGGTAAATATACCTTGCTAGCTTTCAGTCTATGCTAACTCTTTTCATTTTGTTAATCTGGATGCTAATTGAAGTGTACCTATTCATGCAATGCTACTGTAAGTACTGTAAGTAAATTGTGTTTCTGTGATCATTTCAGTTTTACGGAGGAGAAATAGAGGACTCCATTAAAGGACAGGAAAAGATCAAGCCTTGTGGTTTTTTGGGGATAATAAAAATAAAGGACGATAAAGGAACACTGAAATGCATTTTTTTTGAGTGTGTGGTTTATGCATACAGATTGCTGATGATGTTTTCAGTTCCATATGAATTGAGTTATCCAGCATTGTCTCATTTTCTGAAAAAATGCTATTCTAGTTATTGGTTTATGTAAAAATACTTGAGTACCAAGTTTCTGCATGATGTTACATGTAAGTATGTAGCAGGTACACTTTATTTTAATGTGCTTATTCCACTGTATCAAAGAGTAACAACGGTGTACTAACACAACTGTTACATATACTAAGTTGTGTAACAGCACACGTGGTACACTATCGAAGACACTGGTTATTGCAGTTAATGGTTAAGAACTGAGGTATCCCAGCAGGTACACTTTATTGTGCTTATTACACTGTATCAAAGAGTAACAACGGTGTACTAACACAACTGTTACATATACCAGTCCCTCCAGGAATTCGCGATGTTGCGATCGCAACAATTAACGCAAATTCAGCCAATCCCCGCGAATTTTTGCGATCTTGCAATTTTGTACAATCACCGCAACTTTTCCGCAAATTAGACCAATTGTCGGTGCTTTCCGCGAGTTACACAGCAGAGAGTGCGAGTCTGGACGGAGCGGTGGTTGAAAGTGAGTCCACGGAGGAACAGTGTGGCTGGGCTGACGGCAAGAAACTTGATACAACGTGCACAAAGTGATAAGTAAAGGAACACAAGCTGAGTTGAACGTGTTGAGTGTGTGAGTTGTCCTGCTTGACCACCCGAGGCTGTGTCAACCCCGAGGGGGAATCCAGTGAGTGCGCCACTGCAGGGCCGGAGTGGAGCAGCCGGCGGCCAGGTGCCCCTTCCCCCATCCTAAGGCCCTGGCCCTGGACTTGAGTAGCCACCCTCCCCTTTTTATTCAAAAACTGGACTGTTTTAATAAAACAGTTCTTTTTACCACGATTTTTAAACAGACATTTTAATTAAAAGTAAAACAACTTTCAACTCTATATAATTTTCCTGTGCCTTTCTTAACAAGTGGAAAATTGCTGGTATAACATGACATAACATAACACATCACATTAATTTGTGACATTTCAAAATTTTCAATTTTCCTTTGATTTTTAATTATTCAGAACAAAACTGCAACTTTTTTTTGCAACTTTCGCTGTCTCCCGCAATTTAATCGCAACAAAAGGGCTTAAAACATCGCAACATTCACCGCAATTTTTTCAAAATGTGGCCGCAAATTCAGGCATTTTAGGCCGCAACAATCACAAAAAAAGCCCGCGAAATCCTGGAGGGACTGATATACTAAGTTGTGTAACAGCACACGTGGTACACTATCAAAGACACTGATTATTGCAGTTAAGGACTGAGGTATCTCAGGTACACTTTAATGTTCTTATTACACTGTATCAAAGAGTAACAACGGTGTACTAACAGAACTGTTACATATACTAAGTTGTGTAACAGCACAACAGGTACACTTTATTTTAATGTGCTTATTACACTGTATCAAAGAGTAACAACGATGTACTAACACAACTGTTACATATATTAAGTTGTGTAACAGCACACGTGGTACACTATCAAAGACACTGATTATTGCAGTTAATGTTTATGGACTGAGGTATCCCAGCAGGTACACTTTAATGTGCTTATTACACTGTATCAAAGAGTAACAACGGTGTACTAACACAACTGTTACATATACTAAGTTGTGTAACAGCACACGTGGTACACTTTATTTTAATGTGCTTATTACACTGTATCAAAGAGTAACAACGGTGTACTAACACAACTGTTACATATATTAAGTTGTGTAACAGCACACGTGGTACACTATCAAAGACACTGATTATTGCAGTTAATGTTTATGGACTGAGGTATCCCAGCAGGTACACTTCAATGTGCTCATTCCACTGTATCAAAGAGTAACAAGTGTGTATTAACACAACTGTTACATAGACTAAGTTGTGAAACAGCATAAATGTTCCAAGACTCAAGAGGCAGGAGGAAGATTGATGGAAAAGTTTTCCCAGGCAACATGGGTTGTGGTTTCACCCATTTTTCTTGCAGATGTACCCCTTCCCCAAAGAGAGAGGCCACTTTGACCAGGTATTGTAACAAGCATTTCTTATTACAAGTGTAACAAGGACCTGTAAGTACACCAAAATACACTATGTATTTACAATGTAAGTACATGCTATTACATGTAGTTACATAGGTAATTACACTGTAATTAATTAGGTAACTACAAAGGAACAAGGACCCCTTAAAATAAAGTGTTACCTTGTGTTGCCTCTTTGAGCCTGAATAGTATACTAAAGAAAAATATAGCATACTTAGGTAATTGCCCTGACAAAATGTATCGTTCATTTGTGTTATGCAGCTGAGGAGAAGTACTGAACGCTTCTAAGAGGCAGTTACACAGCATGATCAAATCGTTCTTCTTTACCATTTCGGAGATTAGAAGTCCACACAGTCCCTGCGTTTGCACTCTTGAGTTTATTATCTCATTTCAGTGATCCTCAGGGTGCTGTCAATTGCCACTGAATTATATGCTCTACCCCTGCTTATATCAGTGAAATACAGGTTCTCCCCCACTCAGTCATTTGCTATCTTTTCACAGAGGGGGGAAAAAAAAAAGCTGTACTCCAGGGTAATCTTTAGGTCTGAGTGAAGCTTAGAAAGCTATTCACCGAGTTTTTATCACACATTTATTATCAGTTGTCATTGACCCTTGAGTTGCTTCGGGCGATAAGATATCAATATTAAAAGTGATTGTTATACTGGAATTACAGAGGAGAGAGAGAACATATTTTTTGTTGAAATCGCTGGCCCCTCAGATCTACTTAGCACTCACTTCAACATGTTTTACATTTTACTTACTTTTAAGGATTGTATTGTTTGATGTTATATTGTGACAGTGCACATGACAAAACTTTAACAAATTGAGTTTGAAGAACAACTTAAACAAGTCGGGAATGTTTTACTAACAGGGAACTCAACAGAATTGGTAAAAACACACAGTGGTCATCAATTGAAACTTAAATGGAGACCTATTGATTAGCACAGCCCTACTACAGCTTTGTTAAGGACGAGTCGGTTAATTCTGATTGGATGGATTGAGCACTTATCAAGGTTAGCTTAATTGGTGTTCACTTCTGTTCCAATTTTGTTCCTCTTAAAATACCAGAGAAGTGATTATCCTTTTCCCAAATGGAGGGAACTCAATATTCTTGAGGATTACAATGAATTTGGATGTGATATCTGGCCCATGCTTGTTTTCTTCTCATCCAACCTGGTTCTACGGCCTAGAAACAGCATTATTATAATTCCATATCTGGATCAGCTCCGATGTGGACACAGACAGTCTTCTATCCATCAGCCAATACCAATGACAAATTTGCATTTTGGTCCAAAAGGAAAAGTCAGGGATCACCATTGCAATAACAATTCCTTCTGTGAGGAACAGGTTGCCATCCATTAGATAGAGAAGAAATTTCACATAAAAAAAAATCAACATCATGTTTGCACCTATAGTAAAAAGTCGTACAGATCATCATCATCCTTTACCAGATATAAATGCATAAAATTTAATGACAATCCAGTCCAGTAGTTATTCAGATGTCAGATTGAATCAGTGGTGGACTGACAGACCAGCTGTCAAACCCACAATGTCCCACCCACATACAGTATACCCATATTTTAGTTTACCATGAAGGCAATAAAAATCATTTTTCCCTGACTTCCAGTGTTTTAACCACCTATTTCACTGCACTGATGGTGTCAGTCAGTCCACTTAAAAGAGAAAAAAAACTGACTTTTCTGATTGAAACTGACACAGACCCTCACTGAGTGTCAGCTGGGATTGACTCCAGCCTCCTCTACAACTCTGTATGGATAAGAAGTATAGCTGATGGATGGATGGATGGATGGATGGATGGATGGATGGATGGATGGATGGATGGATGGATGGATGGATGGATGGATGGTCAGGAGTGAAACACGGCCGGAAATTTAGAGGTGCTTATTGGTCCTAAGGGGGTGAAAGTGAGGACCAAAATTACTCTTGAAGGTAAAGTTTGCACCAAAATAAGGTTATAATGATCATGTTAGGGTTAAAAGGATAGTTCAACATTTTGGCAAATTGGCCCACTGCCATAATCCCTATAGTTTTAGGAGTAGGTTTGTTATCCTTAATTGTCGGTGCAAGCTATTTTTAGAGCAGTGAGCTGCTCAGAGCTACGCTACGGAGGCTCATGGGATTTCTTGGTTTTCCTCATCAAGCTCATCAAATACACAATCCAACAAGTTGTGGCCTGTGACCTGTTGTGAAACGTTGTTTCCGAGGTAAATTCATGCAAAACCGCTGATGGGCGTTCCTGTCGGGGGCAGTTTTTTAGCAAGCTGTCTCTGTATTTGCCTCGAAAACAACTCTGTCTCTTAACGTTCCGTTATTATCTCATAGCGTGGTGAATGTGCAGGTCACAACTTATCCACGACAGTGTTTTGGAGTTGTTGGGTTGTGTATTTAATGAGTTTGATGAGGGAAACCAAGAAATCCCATCTGAGCAGCTCGCGGCTCTGCTCCGCCGTTCTAAAAATAGCTTGCACCGACAATTAAGGGTAACGAACCTACTACTAAGACTATAGGGATTATGGCAATGGACCAATTTGCCAAAATGTTGAACTATCCCTTTAATGTAAGGCCCGCTATTAATGTAATGTGGTTAAACAAAATCATTTGTTTGAATGTGATGGGAATATTGTTCCTGAAAGGCTGCCGCTGGCTGTGGTGAGATTCATCCTGAGATTTTATGTCATATTTTAGGCAACGGAATAAGGAGTTGTTATTTTGTGGTTGGATTGTCAGACACACTCATGCAAGAGACAGCACTTGGCTTCAGTAAGTGAACAGCATCTCAGAGCTTCTCTGATGTGTTTTTGCCACGAGGAGACAAAGAACATGTTCAAAATCAATTTCATCACACCGAGCACGTGTACACCAAAGCCTTCTTTGTGGCAGCAGAATGCATCAGAGAGCATTAGTGCATTAAGACCATTGAACGGGAGCTTTCCTCCATGTTGGCACTGACTGGATGAACAAAGTGGCCGTGCCTACGATATTTCAATGGAGCTTAAGAACATGTGTTTTATAATTCATGTTTATTGTGGTGGTGCGGGGTTGAAGAGGTCTTTATATGTTTGAAGTGTGGCCAGAGCAAGGTAATGATGAGTTAGTGTGTGAAAAATGCTTCTGTAGCTGAAGAGGGGTTGTGAGCAGGAGTGATAGCATGACAACAAACAGCTGAGCATGAGTCATAACTGTTTATGCCAAGATGCGGTGATATCGCTCTGTTTTGCTGCCACGGGGAGTACGGAGGCGCGACGCTTTCGCAACGCAAAACCAAAGGAAAAGCGTCACACCTAGGCCAAAGTGACAAACACTCACCCTTGTCTTCATTTTATTTTTTTTGGTTTGTTTGTTTATTTCTTTTTCCCTAGGCTCACTAGCGCACACTTCAAAGCTATCTGTGACAACCAGGTCCCAAGTTTGATTCCAACATGATAGTCAAATACCGGAGCTTTCATCCCTCTTTTTTTATGAAACTGTGTGCGTCGCCTTCTGTCTTCATGCTTTGAGGCAGAGATGAATAATGATGTTGTGGATGTTGTGAACCGGCTTTTTCACACACCTACACTCGCTCACCTACACAAATTAGGAGCCTATTGATGCCTTTTATTGACTATTGCTCCAACGCTGAACTGCATTCTGAAATCCCATTCTACCGCACATATCCCTATTTCATTGAGATGTAATTCCAATAAAATTGATGTAAATACATTTAGATTAAATGCACACAGGACTTAAGGCATTTCCAATTATACAAGTTGTTTGTCCTTACTCTCTGATACGACCCATACGGGAACATCACATGAAATAGTGGCCCCAATACAATGGCAGCAGGCATTCTGGATCCTTGATATTATGGAGTCATGGTTACAGTGATGAACAAAGTTAAGATTATCGAGGACAAGGACGACCATTGGCTTCAGGCAGGAAGCAATGGTCTCCCATGTCAGTGTCTTTTTCCTTCTCCTGTAATGCAAACTATCTGTTTATGCTACGTCATTGGATTCCCTTCTCTTCTCCCATCATCATGTAATATACCGTGGCTGCTGGAGGACAGCTAATAATTAAATGTAACTGTGCGTCGTAAAAAGCTGCTTGCACACAATGACCCCTGGGCTCATCTTTTTATAGGAAAGTCTCTAATTTTAGCATATGACTTCATGTCTTTAAGACCTCATTTATTCTTCATATTGGTACAAGTTTGACAAAAACATGTTGTTGTTTTTTTTAAAGCAGTTAGTTTCTGTATTTTTAAAATTTCTTGACATTTGGCCTTTTGCATAAGCTGAACATAGAAATCAAGAGTAATTATGTTAAGAGAAACAGTTTTTTTAAATGATTATTGACTTCTGTTGGCTTGCTGTTCCCTCAAAACTCTGGAGGTGAAGAGGTGTCGTGGCTGGCAGAGGTTGTTAACAGACTAGACTGAAATCTTTTGCTTTTGGATTCGAATGTGTGTGTATTTGCAAAGAAACTCAACATCCAGAAATCACACTCGTATTTATACCTTCATCATCCATCCTAGGTTTTCCACTGCACTCTCCCAAATCACAAGGTTTGGTACTTACAGGTTTACCGCTGTTCACTTTCTCAAGTAATCACACCTTCCTGTTATTTTAACTCCTAAGCCCACATGCTGTATTATCTACACAGCCTCATGCACACTCTTGCACAGTCACAGTGCCTTCAGCATCCTGTAAACACAACAGATATACATTCAGTATACCCTAGAGGGCAGGGAGCTTCAACAAAATCCACCCGAATGCTCCACCACAGCTTGAGAAGGTTTCCTCTGTAAACTTTTAGAACTCTCCGTTGACTCCTTCCCAATCACACTTGGGATGAACCCACACAGAGACCCAGCGCTGCATTTTAATGGGGCTCCCACTTATTCCAAGAAGCGGTGGAGAGAAGGACGGAACCGCAAATAAACCTCTTTTATATTCAGAGTTGTTGAGAACCAAGGAGGCATTTTGTTGTTGGTGTAGAGAATATGAAGTTGTCTTTTCTTTTTTCTTTTTTCTTTACAACTGTACCCTATAATTTCCAATGTGCAACACATGGGCACTTAATAACAACAATTTCAGTTATTTCTCACATGCATGTTACATGGATAAACATTTTATCCTGTGATATTTTATGGGAACACTTTTCCGTCGAACCTCTTCTGAAATGAAGTCACTCAATAGAGGCTATATATGTTACAACTCTATCAAGCTTCCCCCGGCAGTATTAGAGCTCACCTTAACCCAGGAATGTCCCAGGCTAGCCCTATGTTCTCATTTGATGATAAGCCCCTGCAGTGCAGAAAGTCAGTCTCCTCTCCGTCCACCCCACATATCAGAACAGGGTCACTGCTGCCTGGGGATTCTTATTGGACAATAATAGTGTCTGAGATACCCAGCAGGTGCCTGAATAAACCCTCTAATAGAGCAATTATTCTCAAACAAAAGGTCACCTCAGGCGTGACAACAGGCCCGGAAATCAATAAAGCTCCCAATTACGACCGGAGCACCGGGCCTATATTTGGTCACCGGCCGCCAGCCATCCAGGAGAAGATCAGATTTCAAGGCAACCTCATTCCCTGAGTGCGTCTTTGAGATTAAGTTACCAAATTTTACTGCACTGGTCTTTTCTTTTTTTCTCTTTTCTTTTTTTATCCCCCTTTAAAAAATGCATAAATGACTCAGGTCTCTTCTGGAGTGGTCCCATTGATAGCAGACACTCAGGGAGTCATGTGGCCTTCCTTGTCTTAGTTCACATAAAGAGCTTACAACCCCTCATTCTTCAGTAGGAATATTTAAACTGTTTGAGTGGTTAAAAAATGTGAAAAGTTAAAATTCTTGTTGTCATAAAAAGTTCCCTGCCAAGTTCAAATGGGAAATTGATGTTGGAAGTGGATGATGGGCTCTTAAATGATGCACAATGGAAGTTGTTTTGTGTTTTTTCCCTTTTCCCTAAAACCCACAGTGTATGAATGAATGCCTTCAAACTCAAAACACCATCTATAATGTTCCTGGAACTAAATTAGCACTCTTAGGGCCATTCTCAGGAGTCTCCCACTTTAATACACACAATTTTCCCCTGCCAGTGTTTTCTGAATAGACAGCATCCTGATGGTAACATGAAGTGTATTGTCTGCACGGACCCGGAGAGTGGGCAAGATACATCTCCTCGGCTGCCTGAGCATATCACAGTGTGTGCGTGTGATTCTGAGCAGCTGGATGTAATGTACTCCCCCCACCCCACCCTCCCACCTCCCATCCCACCTCCCATCGCTCCTCTCTCCTATTGCAGGGGCAACATTGATTTTGAGAGAATGGTTTGTGGGCTGGCTGGTTGAACAAGCTATTAGAGTTTAGAGCAAGCCTTTTCATTCAAGGTCATGACCAAACCAAATTTGTACTGGACTAAATAAGAAAGAGTGCTGTACTTACTCCAAGGATGTGCCACATGGCTATAAGATCATTACATGGCGAGCGGCGTCCAGCGAAACTAAAATGTATTATTTAGTTTAAAGCACCTCTTTGTATCAGGATCCGGCCTCCAATGTCGAGGTCGTGCATCGCAACTGGCCAATCACCTGCCCCGTAGGTGTGAATGGTTGTTTGTGTCCCCGCCTTCACCCGATCTCAGCTACTATGTTCCCCAACTAATGAATGAGAGAGATGCCATCTTGTGTACATGGAAACATTAGTATCCAGCTTTCCTTTGTGGATTTAAAAGTTCATAAGTTGTCATTTCACTAAAAAGAAGTGTTGTTTGTTTAATGGCAGCCGTCCAACGCTTCATTCCTTCATAACTGTCTGCAAAAAGACTCCATCATAGCCGGCAGCTTGCAATAACATTTTCATCTCCTTGTTATTTGCTTTATAACTAGTACTGACTTAATGAACAGATGAAAATGAACGTAAATATGGATCGATTCTGATTTTCCCATCCTGCCAGTTTGCACAGTTGCCAATTAAGCTGCTTCTGCTGAATAAAAGCCTTGAATCAAGATTGCGAGGGGGGGTTGTTTACTGTTAGAACAAAGGCGATGCAATTAGAAAAGATTTTAGGATTAATTTTACCTGACAGCGGAGGCTTGTGCAAAATATAATCAACGAAATGAAGTTGTCTGCAAATCCATGTTTTTTAGCTCTAATTCAAATCTACACACCTCGTTTTAATTATGATTTTCCTGCTGTAAGTTTGAACGGCGCTTGGAGTCGGGCATAATCAGATGACAAATTGACAAAGCAGCATCGATAGCTTTACCCTCTCATAATTGACATAGACTATTGACTTTGGTGCAAGAGGCATTCCGCATGAGCAAAAACCTTGTTAACCATTTTTTCTTTCTCCTTCTGTGCTTATTGACATGAGCAATACGCATGAGTGCAATCCCCACTGGCTGCAATGTGATTGAACGCCATGTGCAAAAACCTGACCCACCTCGCCAAATATGCTCCCAGGAGGCGAGTAGGAGGAGGAGAGTCACACAACCCGATGACTTTGATTTCTTCCAACACATTCTTGAGGTTAGATTATAGTATTTACCTCTTCAGTCTGTGCAAGGGTAAGAAGTAGTAGTCTAACATTGAAGTTTATTTTGAGTCCTGTCAATAGCCTATTGATAAGAGTACTTTCTGAACTTACCACGCTCATGGTTAAGGTGTTTAATTCTGTTTATTCTTTATTGAGGATACCCATTAGCCCATGCACAAACAACAGGCTATAGATTTCCTGGGGTCCTCTTAAAAAAAGTTTGACATATAAATTATAACAATATACAGATTTAGTTACAATACATACACAGATCAAGTTAAGGAAAGAAGAAAAACACCACCCGCCCGTAAAGCAACAACCACGATGGTGGGTGACGTCAGCCACCCCGCACACAGTCTGTTCAGCCTCCTGCCCTCAGGGAGAAGGTTCCACCAGACTCTCCAACAGCTTCATCATACACCAGGCTGTCAGGAAGCTGAACTCTCTCCTCACTCTTCCGCTCTCTCCCCCTCCCCGTTCCAAAACTGGACACCAAACCCTGACCTTTAGTTTGACTGTTTTGCACAAAAATGCCATGCTCTATTTGCCCTTTATTCACCACCCAACATAGGATGCTACTCTTTTACATATTGTATTTTATTTTTTACGTTCTTACTTATCCGTTGTGCACTTTATTGTTTACTTTTACTTTAGCGTTCGGTAATGTCCTGTCTTGTGTATTGTATTTTATTCTGTCACTGTGGGACAGTGAGAAACGGCTTTTTCGATTAATCTGTATGTCTGGTACATCTTCCTGGTATCTTCCTTTGTTCCTAATAGCACTTGAAGAAGACCAACCGGTCGAAAAGTTGTGTGTGCAAATAAAGTACGTAGTAATCTTTTTGTGGCTACCACATGTGGTGGAATGGACTACACAAATTTTGAATCTTGAATTATCGATTATTCTAGCGATTGTTGAGGTTCAAGAAGGACTATGTTCAGGTATCTATGTTTGTAAAGTTGGACATTGTAGCTACAGGGTATGGTACCATAAGACTTGATGCAGCGAGAGTTTGCTTCTCATGAAGAAATAAAATGTGATTACTTTGAAGGTGTTGTTCAACCAATTTAGTGCATTGGTTTTCCTTCTGGAGTTAGGTAAGCGTATTCACTTTCTTTTGTCAGTGCATCAAGTACATAGTTGGGGCTGTATGCAGGTGGGTTAGCATGAAAATTGGAATTGAGGGGAAACTAACAAGCATTGCTGTCTGAAACTGATTAACACTGACTTGTACAGAAAGCAGAGATTTTTAGGTTAAAGCTGGTTGAACAACAATTGGGAGCAGTAACCTGTAAGGCTGCTGATGTCATAGTGAGGTTGCTAAGCTACCAGCGTTGTAGCAGTGAGTGTTGAAGAGATGGCTGCAACGTTGATGGGATGACATTGAAATGTTGCAGCCTGACGTTTCACTATGAGATAAAGACCAGTTTGCTGTGGTATGTGTGGCATTTTTGTCACATTTGACACTGCAGTTTTATTTATACTCAATCATACCACATTCTGAATATTTGCTAAAGATTGAGATAGGGGGTGAGGGGTTTATTCATCGACATGTCAGTACAAACTACCGTTTGATCGCCTTTCCTCCTCTCTCTCTCTCCAGCCCACAACTTAACTGCTGTGTATTGATGAAGCTATGACGCTGTCCATGGTGCTGAAGTAACAGACCACTTTACACAAACTCCTCATCTGATATTAAATTGTCATCTAAAGCAAATATCAAGAGCTCAGAATATTTTGAAAGACATATTGTAGCAATTTACAGAGCAACCTTGGTGTCCAGATTAGAAGAAATAAAATAGCTGTTATTTAAGTTCATTGTTGCTTAGTGATCTTAGATTTATTACCTCTACAGCAACACATTGGAATGTACTGTATATGAGCACCATAGCCATTACTTCAATTCCAAAGTCCTTACTATCTATAGAAGTACTGGGCTGGTGGGTAAACTTGATACTGACAGAGCTGCAATAATGATGGACCGAAAAATAACCTGGACCAATTTTATTGTAATCCATTGATTTTCATCCACTCAAATGATATGAAGAGTTTTATGTCATATTAAACTGTAAAGGTTTAGAGTCTGGATTGTTGCTCACACATTTCCTGACATTTTATAGTCCAGAATAATGATCAACCAGCCATTAGTTGCAAGCCCCAGTAACAGTACCTGCCGCTGCTTTAAGTGCTACCGCTGTGCCAGGTGAATGTGTTTGTGTTGCACATTTCATACCAAATGAAAGTCCATTTACAGAGCACAAGCAAGAGCAAGCAAGCAGATTTAATACAATCATAGCACATAGAATAAAAGTGGTTGGGGGAAAAAACTGGAATAAAATAAACAAAAAAATCTCATCTAATTGCCTCCCATCTCAAATTCAATATCTAACAGACAGATTTCAGTGGTATCGATCATCTAACTCTGAATATTTCCCGAAATATTTAACTTTTTCCTCGCAGTGTGAACTCGGACGACCCTGAATTAGTGGGCATGGTGAGAACAGTCTTATGTAAAGCTTAAGAGCTGGTAGACGTGTGAGCTTTCTGTTACTTATTGATGGCCACATTATCCTCATTATAAAGAGATTGACCACCGGTTCTATCGCTCCGTTCAGATTTGATGCACCCGTGGAGGCTAATGCACACATTTCTCTCCTCTCCGACACTCTCGCGCGGCAGACACACCATCGACCTTTCTTTCCACTGACAGGAGAGCAAACTGCTCTCTGCTTGTCAGAGAGGAGAGCACTTTCTCTGGGCTATTTTCAGGTGTAGGCAGCAGTGAGGTAGAAAGAAGAGGGAGGAGGGAGGGAGGGAGGGAGAGGAAGAAAGAGGGGAGGGGAGAGAATGCATGTTTTTCTTTATTGAAAAATCAATTGTGCCTTGGTCTCTTTCCACACGATTCCTCATGATATCAAATAAAAGAAAATGCTGCCTCACACCATTAAAGCGATGTAGGTGTGGGGGCTTAACAATAGCTCATGTGTGATAGTGTAGATTCAGCCTTGAAATACATGTAACTGATTATACTAATTATGATTCTTTTCAAATAGAGTTTCCACAAGGGAAGGAGCAAAATCAAAATGAAGCTGAGCTCCAGGCGTTTGTCTGTGTGCACGTGTGACTCGCACTGTCATCCGCCTGCAGCCGGTCACGTCCACTGCTCCACTGACAGTCCTCGAGCCACTGCATCAGGGCTCATTAGCTGTGGCCCACTAAGCATGTCCGTCAGAGCCGACCGCCGCCGCCGCTGCTGCCGCCCCCCCCACCTCTGTCTCCTCCTCCATCTCGGGCGCCTATTTCGGCGCACCTGAGCATTCGTTCAGGATCACCGACCGCTTCATTGGTGGTTGTTGTTTGAGAATTATACTTATTTTTAGTGCATTCTCCTCGCCGGTAATTGTCTGCTCGGCAACTGAAGTGCCAGGCTCGAATTGAAATGTCAAGCTTTGTATCTGGAAAGACAGTGTGAAGAGACTCCACGGAGGAGCGTGAAGTCGTAGTGATGGGAGTGGCTGGGCTGTTGAAACCGTATGATTCTCACCACTGTTTGCAATTATCATCAGCAGGATGATAGACTGTACTGTAGGATGGTGAGCACACAACGGATGGATATCGCTGTACTCTTTCACTACATTTTCAAGTCCACACACCTAAATCAGAATGTTGCATTCTGATTTCATGTTTTATGCTCCTTGTCCTTCACACTTTTTTCCAATGCATATTTAACTCTATGCTTAGAGAAAAGCAGCAAAGGTTGTACTTGCAGATCACTGTCAAGCTAAAACATGTAATTTAATAATGAATAACTGAAAATCAGAGAATCTGACTCAGTGAAATGGGAGCAAGACCTGTTTTTGGAATCTTTTCCTTATTTCTTAAAGCCTGGTACACACATAAAGGTTTTCTAAATACTATATAGACTTTATTTCAGACACAGGTCCATATCACAATCAATATAAATAGTACAAAAATAAAAAATAAAGTACAAAAAATACATATAGACTATTGCACCAATGCCACCTTAGCCTAGAAGTGAATCCAGACCCCACACATGAAGATGAAAAATCATTGATTGAACAGTTTTGATCGTATTGTGTGTGGTGTGCTCCGATATTCCAAATACAGCACAACACCACACACATAAAGATTTGTCTTATGACACACCAGAAATCTTGCGTGATCAAATGTGATCCGACGTACTTTGTTGATGGTAGCCATGGAGACAGTAGCCACACTGGTTTTTATTTTACTAACGTGAGCATGCTTTACAGCTAGCCCCAGCCCTGGGGGACTGTCTTGCCACTTTCCGATACCGAGTCACCCCCTTGCTCTTTATGCCATTTAACCACAGAAGATTGGCAGTTTGCACTCATTTCAGTCAGTGGAGCCAGCCAGTAACAGCTCTATACACGCTGAGCCTGAAGTGCAGCGAGCAGAGGCTGCCAGGGGTTAAGTGCCTCGTCTCTCTCTGTCCTCGCTGTAGTGCTGGAGGGCGAGGAGGTCAATTGTAATTCACTGTCCATAACCTTTTTGCAACAGGTCTGAGGTTTTAGAGAGCGAAAAGTTAGTATCTGGGAAATGTATGTTGTCAGTCGACTCTGAAATGTGGTCACAGGTGACGGGTTGTTCGGTCGTACTGACAGACCACTTTGGATAAAGTGAACAAACCAGCCCACACAGTCCTGATGATGATGTCCATGAAAAACAACAACAACAACAAAAAACAAGAAAAACTTGTGTGGTGGTACCTGTTGACTTTCATTTGGGTTATACTGTACGTGACTGAGCCAAGCTTCCATTCATATTCCAGTTGTAGGTTACCAGTGTTGGGCGCAACGCTTTACAAAGTAATTACATTACTTTTTTGTTGTCATTACACAACAGAGGAGTGCAAGAGTACATGAGCTGGGGGGGTTTAGCACGAGGTATCATTCACCATCACCGATTGGTTAGTCGCCACCCGCAAGGGGAGATGGGATAAAAATGGCAGCGCCAACGACACAAGCAGAACATGCTGCTGCATGCGCCTTACCTGAAGACCCCCGGCTGCGTAAAGCCACTTTTGACGGTTGGAGATTCAAACATTACTTAAAGGGATAGTTCTACATTTTGGCAAATTGGCCCATTGCCATAATCCCTATAGTCATAGCAGTAGGTTTGTTATATACTGTAATTGTCGGTGCAAGCTATTTTTAGAACGGCGGAGCAGAGTCATGAGCTGCTCAGAGCTACACTACGGAGGCTATGGAATTTCTTGGTTTCCCTCATCAAACTTATCAAATACACAATCCCACAACTCCAAAACGCTCTTGTGGACAACTCACCATGCTGAGATAATAATGTAATGTTATGAGACAGAGTTGTTTTTGAGGCAAATGCAGAGACTGCTTGCCGAAAAACTGCCCCCAACGGGAACGCGCATCAGTGGTTTTGATTGTTGGTTGTTCAGGAAATGGCTTGTTGGCTTACTGTTATAAAGAGCCATAAGATCACTCCTTCTTAGTATGTTCTCCTTCCGTTTTATGCATCTCAGGCAATTTTACAGAGTAAGTAAAGAAAATGTAACTGTAAAATGTAAAAAACGAGTAATGTCACTAATTACTTTCTCTTCTCTTTAATGTGTAATATATTACTGTTTTGAGTAACAAGCCCCAAAGGTTACATGATGAGCTCTAGACAACAGCAGACGAAACACCAGACAAAAGCCAGCTCATTAATGCCGCCAGATTAAATTAAGTTTGTTTCTGTTTATTTTCACCATCAGACGTCTCCACAGCTGTGGCACGTTCTGTTTCCAGGAGTGCAGCGGGCTCACTGTCTGGGAGCTCAGCGGGACGATGCGTGAGGATTGAGACGGCAGCGTATTTAGAAATATTTTGGCAACTGGAACACACAGAGCAAACAGATGGACAGGGTTTGATTTTTTTTTTTTTTTTTGCTGCAGGAGCGGTACAAGAAGGTTCTGTGAACCTTTTCTCCTCCAGTTTTTTTTTCCATGTGTGAAAACATACCATTACTGCAGTCCTTTCTAACTGCTGTGAATCCAAACTGACTATACACTCTGTGCTCTGTGAAGAGGCTAACTACAGACTTTGTACAGCGACCTTTCAAGTCTACGGGGGGGAGTGTTCACACTGGCAACAGGGATATCTTTCCAGTAAAACACAGCCTTTTCATTATTTGTACAGTGTTCCAGGAGGATCAAAGGAGGCTTATCAGGGAGAGGGGAAAAAACAGCTTTAGGAGAATTTTGTGTGTGGCAGGAAAAAAAGATTTGCAGATTTAAAGTTACACTGCGCACCTTGTCGCCTTGTGGCAGCACTAAGTGTGGTGGTAGTTATGCTCTCAGTGCCAACCCACCCCCTCCTCCTCGTCCCTCCCCTCAGTTGGTCAGGTTCATGCCCGGAAAACTCAATGAGATGTCTACTTTCAAACAGCATGTATCCTGAGACTGAGGGAAGCAGCAGCTATAAAACCTCCACAGGCACAGAGGCAGAGACAGATCCCATTTCTTTTACTGCTTTCCTCCACTGTCCACTTCTCACTGTTTTATATTCATGTATTTGTATATATTTTTTTAGATTTCAAGATTTCAAGATTCTTTATTGTGATTGCACTGGTGAAACAATACAACAAAATTTAGTTTTGGCAACAATCCATCCATCCAGCAGCATAAGGTGATGTCTTGTTGCTTAGTGTATTAAAATCACTTTATCTATTTACTTCTCTGGCTTACAGCCATATTGTTTATTGTTTATTTTGGATCCCCATTAGTTTTCATTGAGATGAAGACTATTCTTTCTTGGGTCCACATTAAATCCAACAGAGAAAATGAAAAGCACTGCAGCATCTTCACCAAAAGAAAATCCATGAAGCCATTCACTTTCAAAGTCCCAGAATGAATAAAAATAGATAAAACGTATCAGAGCTGGATTAAATTGCTGATGCAGTGAATTCATTAATTTATAAATTCATTTGCTAATTTGTATTAATTATTTTCTAATTCATTCATTCTTTAATTTATTGCTTTTCAAATCTAGATTTCCCTTGGGATCAATAAAGTATCTATCTATCCATCCATCCACCCAAGTAATGAGTAATCTCCCTGAGCTCAGTGAGACTCCATAATACCTGGATATATGACCAGTTTAGTGCTTGAAAAGTGCATAACACCCATTCATAACACTTGGTGACATTTCAATAGGTCACACCGCTCATATTCATATGGGGATATACTGGTGTTAATACATGGTTTTTGTACTAGTGCTGAGCATAGGAGCTCACCTTGAGCACATCTCTCATGAACTGGTAACTTGTTACAAACACCAGTGGGATTTATCCACTAAGAGAAGACCGCTGTTAAACCAATGGACTCCATGGATATGAATTACCCTACTGCAGTAATAGAAAATCGAAGCAAGTTATTGCAAATGAAAAAGAGATCAATGGAATTTTGACAGTGGTGTCCACAGCGATGGAAGAAAATGGAAAATCTCAATTTAATGACAGCAATAGCCATATATGTTTAATCCAAGTCTTTGTTTCTTTACCTCATCCAAACAGCATGCTGCCACCAGTTTCTATAGGGAGTATTTCTTTGTTATAAAAAAAGAAAAGTTCCAGTGCAAACATGGATTATCCAGGGACTATCTGTTTGACTTTGTTGCTGCTGAATTTTCAAGCAATACTGATCCTGACAGTAATCACACGTCATGTTGGTGAGCTGAGCTCTAATGATCCGTGAATGAGGAGCCTTTTTACCAGTCTGCTATGACCTGAAATGGGCCCAAAAAGGACACACATGCTCTCAGACTAATGCGCTTTCAGACTACATATTAGAAACTCTATGACAGTGGAGTCATCTCGCAAGGCTCGGCTGACATTTGTTTGATTCTGTTACAGACCTGACCTGGCCTTGTATTGCTATTATTTGTTGACAGCTAATAGCTTCCTGGGCCTTTATAATGCCACATGCTGTTACTAGGCAATTGGGGATGGAACAGTAACACACACACAAGAAGGAATGTACATCTGCGACGGACTCAGATACACAGTGACGAAAGAAGTCAGTGCAAAGGGCAGAGTTTAGTCATCCCGCTTACGCAAAAGTCCCAGTGTACTGTAGGCTATGCGCATTTGTGTTGCATTGATTGCAGAGTCCAGTGATAGCTTGTGATAGACAAACCATACTAGTTCATATCAGTCACATCTGTCTTGAATGAGTCATATAAGCTACAGTATAGGGTAAAGATTGAATTGCACCTCATGAACACAGAAACTACCAGTCATTATATAAATACACTACTTAGAAAGCTGTTAAATGGCTCAGTGGCCGCTGTGACATGCAAAGCACGCGCTCCCATTTTCATGAACAATTGGTCGGCAGCAGTAGCAACAGGTGGCCAGATAGAGGGTAAGCAGTGAATTATTATTATTTTTTTGCACCTTTTGACAGCATTGCCATGGAAACGCATCAAGAGGGCCCGCACAAACAAAAGTAGACTGATGGATGGAAATGCCCTATGTACACGCCACCATACCCGACGGGATTCATAACAGATTTTGATATATTATTCTGAATGAAATTTGATTTTTTTTTTTTTTCTTCTTTTCTTTTCTTTTTGTGAAGGTTGAGGCTTGGAGGGAGGGAGGGGGGGATTCTGCCGGGTCTTTATGGAGAAGTCGCTGAACATCCAATGGGCAGTCACTGTAGTGTTCATAATACATCAAAGTCTTCATCAATCTCCTGCCTTTTTCTGACTCACACAGCAACAGTGACTGTCTTTTCAAGTGAAGTAGCTTCTCCAAGCAGCTGTTTTTCTTTTTTGTTGTTTTTTTTTTTTTCGTTTGTTGCTGCATGGAGGCTAAACCAGGTGATTTTTAAAAATGCTTTCCGAAATTGTTAAGACAGCTCTTTAATATCAAGCATTTTTCATCATAAGAGCACTTCAACCAGATATCATGCCAAAGATAAGTAGCTTGCAGTCTATTCTTTCTGTCTGAATGTTCATATTTTAGTTGAAGACAGTAATAAAAAAAAGGAAAAAGGAAAACAAAAAACACAGCAGGCCAGAATACATTAGCCTGGGTAAACATCAACAGGAGCAGCAGCCTCTTTTTATTAGACCCCTGCACTTGGAAGCAGTGGGTTGTGGGGCATTTCATTTCCAGAAAGCGAAGCGCGTCCGCCGCTTCATATTGTTTCCATGACGGCAATTTATTTTGCTGGAGTGGCACGGCAAGTGCGCGTTATGGAATGAAGGCTGATAGATAAGAACAATAGGAAAGATACTTTTCAATTCTTAATGTTCCTGAGAGATGCGGCGCGCGCTGGCACTGCCGCCCGGCCACAGTGAATACCAATCAGTCTCGAGTGTGGGCCGAGGGGACGTGCAGCGCTCTGCAGCGAAATCTTCCCACTCCACTTTCTCTCTACTCCCCCACCCCTTCTCCCTCTTTAGTTTTCTGTATTCCCTGCAACCCTCCCTCCCCTACACTGGCTCAGATGACTTTCTTAGTTAGTTTGCAGCTGGAGAGATTTTGTGCAAAATGCAATATGCATCTTTGAAAAAAGAAAAACTCAGTTACCTTGGGGCTTGTTATTTGGGTAAAAATTCTCCAACTGTCCTCACAAGAAAGAATGTTGCTTCATGTGGTGGCACAAGCTGTGACCTTCCCCTCTCCTGACACAAAGCCTTTTTTTTTGTAATTCTGCAACACCTCAAAGAAGACCAGGTGCTTGGTTGGATGTACATGGGTTGGACCTGAACAATAATCAATGGGGCTTTCAGAAAGAATGATGTTCTGACAAATTTAACCTTGATTTGTTCAAATAAATCACAACGCAAAATAAACCACTGTGCTAATAGGCTAGACTGAAAGTTTTGAATTGCAGTATTGATCAAATATTTCACTTTTTCCACATTCCTCTTCCACACCAGAGATTTCAAAGAAGAACAGAACAGAAGAGTTTGACCGTGGTTCACATCCCATCTCTAATGCCCTTGACAGAAAATGCCCACATGAGTCACTCTTGTGATGGACAATATGGGTTTTGGAAAGCACTCTGTTGTTCTGTTGCCTTGGTATGAGGACTTGTTGTCGGTATTCACCTGAGGATGCTGGGTAATTTCAGGGTGAGAAGCTCCCGATAAAGACTCACCCATCTTGTGTTATCCGTTGTAATATACTCCAGCGAAAGTTCTGCATCAAAACGTGTTGAATAAGTGAGCCTTTCTTTTTCATTACTATTGTTTTGTTTTGTTTTGTACATTTTCTCTCCGTAGCAGCACACTCCTTCTACAACTTTGCTGAAGTTGACATAAGAATTACAGAACATTAAATAGTGTATTTAGTCTGTGTCAGCAAGAATAAATGAATATATGACTTGCAGAGAGAAGCCCAGCGAGCTGTTCTGAGTGTGAGGCAGGTTTTCCTCTAAGTATTACATTAACTCTGATTTGTGCAAACAGTTGCCTGCAGTTGATTTTACACTCATTTAACTTAAGATTTCTAAAGTCTGCAGAGACTGAATGTGATACTATTGATTTGAGCTCCACAGTTTATTTCAGAGTTTGTCACTGACAGAGGTCTGGGGCTCACCAGCCGGGTCAGCACATCACAAGGGTACTTGTTCTTCAGATGGATCAGATACTCAGCTGATGACATGCAGGAACGTTAAAGGGATAGTTCAACATTTTGGCAAATTAGCCCATTGCAATAATCCCTATAGTTTTAGGACTAGGTTTGTTACCTTTAATTGTCGGTGTAAGCTGTTTTTAGAACGGCAGAGCAGAGCCGTGAGCTGCTCAGAGCTACGCTATGGAGGCTAATGGGATTTCTTGGTTTCCCTCATCAAACTCATCAAATACACAATTCAACAACTCCAAAACGCTCTCGTGGAAAAGTTGCGACCTGCACATTCACCACACTATGAGATAATAACGGAACGTTACAAGACAGGGTTGTTGTTGAGGCAAATGCAGAGACTGCTTGCCGAAAAACTGCCCCAGACGGAACGCGCATCAGCAGTTTTGCATGAATTTACCTCGAAAACAACTCTGTCTGGTAACGTTCCGTTATTATTTCATAGCGTGGTGAATGTGTAGGTCACAACTTGTCCACGAGAGCCTTTAGGTAACGTTTAAAGGTAATGAACCTACTCCTAAAACTATAGGGATTATGGCAATGGGCCAATTTGCCAAAATGTTGAACTATCCCTTTAAAGGGGACATATTATGGAAATATCACTTTTTGAAGGCTCTTTAATAATATTTGAGTGTTTGGTTTGGCTTCTGGCCCCCAAAATGTGAGAACTGACACAAAAAAAAACTGTAATGTGCAGGCTCTTAGGTTGAAATCCACATGGTTTTATATTTGCATAACCCCACCCCTACCTGGGACCGGTAGAAGGGGCGGGGCTGGGCAAGCAGTGGTTAATTAGCATTTAAAGAGACAGGCACTGAAACCCTTCTGAACAGGGCTGTTTTGAGAGTATGAAAAGAGCTGTGATGTTTGATCCTTGGGGTATTTTGACCAACTATTTTAATTTGTGGAAAGGGGCATAATTTGTCTCCTTTAATGTGTTTAAGCATCTGAATAGACATCCTGTTCATTAAGGCAGCGGAGACGTAACACTCGGAGGAATGACCACACGGCGCCTTCATCTGTTATATTCAGACAGTCTAAGCAGATCCTTGCCTCCACTGGCAGTCATTTATCACTGGTGTGTATTTGTGGCAACTGATGAAATACACAGATGAAGGTAAATGTTTGATTCAGATGAGCCACAGTAACATTTTCCGGATACATTTTCACCTCCCTTGAGAGACTCGTCAACACACACACACAGACACACTGCCACAGGAAAAGTGATGAAATGAGGAGAAACTCTGACTTCTGAATTGTTCTCATTTCCTTAAGAAGACATGTGTGTTGAGAGTGACAAATAGACAAAAAAAGGAAATATTTGCTGTCATGCATTATACATGAGAGGCAAGCAGGAAATACTTTACTCTCCTGTCATGTGCCTCATCACTTGTTTAGCCATGTCATGACGGCTGTTCACCCACCAGAAGTAGCTATAGGGGACCCTCGCATATGAAAACCTAATCATTCCTGCTCTGTTTCCATAGTGACAAGGGAAATAATATAGAGTAGATGTTTAATTGCCTCTACAGAATGTGCACTTGCACGTAAATGGACATTTTGTCTATTTCTGCGGTTGGATTCATATGCCAAGTACATGCTGGGGCTGGCGGTGAGCTCCGGGGTTTTTTGTTGAGTTGCTGTGAGTCAGATTCAGGATTCAGAGGAACTTTTCATCACATGCAAATCACGTCAACGTGTGCATTGTGCATCATAAGAAATGTTCCCACAGGTTTACTTCCAGCTTGTTACAGCGGCTCGGCTCCACACACACACATAATACACACACACCGACTCATCTGGCACCAGCAGCGGGTATTCTGTGTTATTCTACAGAGATGTGATTTAGTGCAAACTCTGCAGAGAGAGGTCAGCTGGCGGTGGTGCCCTCCTAGCATCTCTCTAATGGACTGGAAGAGATTCACTCGCAAATCAAACAAACGAGGCGGAAGGAGCTCGAGAACACCACACACACACACTAACACACACGTTGACCGTCTGAAAATTAGTTCTCCTGCCGCGAGTAACAAACAAGACAGCTTGTTTATGTACAGCAGTTACCGCCGCGCCTCGTATGACAAGAACAAGATTGTTCAAATGGGCTCGGATGCAATCGCGTGGCGTTGGTGTTCTCTGACCTGTGGAACGGCCATTTGATGTGGAATCCTTTATTTCTCCCAAAGATTAAAAGTCTGATTGTGAAAAGGGCGTTGACAAGAAGAAGAGGAAAAAATAAACAGAATCCATTGCTGCTTAAACCACTTAAACAATAGGGGAGGATTTGGGTTTGGAGTTTAATCTGCTCATATTTTTGCAGAAATGAAGTCCGTTTGAGGAGGATGAAAGAAGCAGTGATTCCAAATCCCTCTATTTGAGGATTAGAATCACATCTCAGCACTGTTAGAATGGGCTGTAATATCAGCTTTTGGTCTGTATTCACATGGAGACAGGTAGTGTGGTGTGAGAGGGAATTCACTGCAGTAATTAAAACTATAGTTATCAGAACCAAACAACATGAATATTCATGAAATGGCTTTGCAAAACAAAAAAGCATCAACAAAATGCTCAAGCAAAGTTATGTAGCCTATTGTTTTACAATGTGTGTGTGTGTGTGTCTTTGTTTAGAGTAATCTACACCTGATTCTGAGGCAGAAAACAAGAGAAAAACAAACACTTTTAAATAACCCAAGTGTTTTTACATTGTTATTCTCTCTCTCAAACCTCACGTCACAGCGTTCAGCCTCTGGCTTCTCCCTCGTTTGAAGTCTTTAAGGATAAAAGTGGCGACTTAAATGCTTAATGATAAACGCGTCCCAGCGGCGGCTGCCGTCAGCTCCTGCTGCGACTCGCTTCATCAGAAAGCATCACACCTTTTTTTTTTTTTTTTTGCTCTGAGAGACATCACTTCGATGCGTTTGATGATGATTTGCACCTGTTGTTGTACGGACGGTGCCCGACCCCCGAGGTTAGAGGTTTGATCCACTTAGAAGCCTACTTGTGTCTGTTAAGTGTCAGCGAATGAGCCCTCTGCACCTCCTGCTGCTTCCCTGGGTCCCTCTCTGTAAATGCATGAATTAAAAGCACATTATATGAAAGTTAAATGCGGTTTGACTCGTTCTACTGTGTTGCTAAAATGATTTCACTGCAGTCTGTTATTAGCATTCCCTCTTTGCATCCTTTCTATAGGTCCTCTTTCCCCTTACATCTTTAATAGCATTGCATCATCATTGCATTAAGATGCATGCCTAATGACAATGAGGTATTTTTGGCAACACTATTAACTTTTTGTGTTGCATAATTAAACAGATGAAAATATGCGTGAAAGTGCAGAAAGCACACACACACACACACACACACACACACACACACACACACACACACACAGACCCTTAGATAACAGACACCCTGCATGCTGTATAGCTTTAGTGTATTCATTGAAGATCTGAATTAATGACCTGTACCATCGCTAATGCTGTAGCCTCGAGGCACTATCATTACATCCAGTGGGAGAATACATGGAACCCACACATGCGCACAAGACGTCATGGTTTGAGCTATTAAAGCGCCAAAGGGAGATGGGCCAAGCCTTCATCTCGGGTTTAGCATCCCATAACGCTCGCATTAATGGAGCAGTTACTCACGTTATACTGCCTTGTTCATGGCCTTTTCCTTTTCATAATCTCTCCGTTCCCCTCAGACTTCAATTTATTTTCCTTTTGTTTTGCCTTCATGTCAGTTAATTTAGAAACAGTGCAAGTTAAAGGTAATTTGCGGTGCACAATTCCACGTAAACACACAAAATATCATATCAGAAGGCTGCACGGCTGTTCCACCCTTCACGCTCTGAATGCTGTGTAGAATGAGCTGTGAGAATTTGCAGTTGATACAGTAGAAGCCACATGTGTGAGGAAAGCAGCAGGGTTTCTGAACGGTAACGTATCCAGATCAGGAGCAGGATCTAGAGGAGTAATTTAACACTCCTCAAAGTTGTGTTGATGGTTACCTCCTGTGGAGCTGCAGGGTTGTTGGGGTTGTACTCTGTGGCGTGATGCAACAGTGCAACATGACATCACTGTTGCATATGTCTGCACGTGGCTCATTGCTCAAGCAGCGCATTAACAGAGCAGCAGCTACAGTCTGTTTGGGTGTACCGATGCTTTCAGGCACAGTACTGAGTGTAGGTCAAATGCGTTTTAGCAGCACTCGGGGCGCAGTGCTGAGTCACTCTGGTTACGTAAAATGGAGGTAAATATACCTCCAACTTAAAGTGAAAGAAGAGGATGCAAATGATTGTAAAGCATCCAAACAACCTAAGATTTATCCAAAGAGGTTTTGATACATTTTAGATGGGTTTTAAAATTCACGCAGCTCTACAGTTTGGTATTTGTCCTGTTCAACCTGAAATTTGCTACACCTACAGACAAGAAGCATGAGAAACAGGCATAATGGTAAAACCTGACCGACTTGTTGAAACTAATCAAGTTCATAAACTGTGTGCAGAGCGATCTGGCTGTGTGATGTGTGTGTGTGTGTGTGTGTGTGTGTGTGTGTGTGTGGGGGGGGGGGTGTAAAAGTAGGCTAAAACATATTAAACTAACTGAAAATTCAACCACACATAAGTGCTACTGGACATATAATCAATTTTAGACATTCAATTACTTTTATTTAATATTTAATCCTTATCTCCTATATAAGTGCATTGCATTTTTTCATGACGGTATTGAAACTGATACCGTTGCTATTACCGTTATACCGCCCAAGCCTAGCTGGCTGTATTTTTTAACATGTCAGTGAGAAGGACAAATTAATCAGTAACGAGTGGCGACCAGAACAGACAAGTGTTTGTATGAATCTGAGTTGAAGAAAAAAAAAAACCTTCCTGCTTTGCTGCTGCTGAAATGTGGACAGAACTTCAACATCAATAATAACTCATGGATTCTCAACCTTGTCAGACCTGCTGCCTCTGAGCTCTGCTTTCAACACCAGGGTGCAACACCAAAGGAGGAACAGCCCCGGCGCTCTGTCGATCGAGGAGTTCTCGTGCTCTTTGTGACTTTTGTACTTGTGTACTTTGAGGGGAAACATTGGCACAGTGTCAAGATTTACACTCTCAGGGCCGAGTCAACACTGATGAGGCGTCTGCTTGCTCTGCAGATTTAAACATGACAGCAACTAAGAGCTGGAAAACACCAGGATCTTGTTTTTTATTGGATTTATTCGGGCCTGGCTCCATCCACACTGTCCCGTTCTCTTTCTTTTTTTTTTCTCTTTCTGTCATGTTTTGGTCACGCTTCAAGCTGCTCTGTCAGTGACTTCTCTCTCTCTCTCTCTCTCCAGCCTTTTGTGTTATTTATTTACTGTTCCCGCAAAACTCTGATGTCTGCCTCCTCATATTTTGTTTCACACCTCGTCTCTCTTCCGCCATTGTCCCTCGTAATCACCCTGTCATCTACTTCAGTGCATGAGGTCCAGCTAATTAGTCCAATCATTGTTGTAATTACAGATCACAGAAGCACGATTGGGAAGGTTATGCAAGGTTTTCAGCCTGTAGCTGCACTCTTTACCCAGGCGGAATAAGTGATCATTCTATCCAAGCAACAGCAAAGAAGCCACATGAATCCCTGGTGGTGGTTTCTGTCCTTGGTTAAAATGGCCAGTGTGTTCATGCTCATGCTAAACCCCCATCCAGGAAGGTATGGATCCTTCTCAAGAGTGCTGCTCAGATTTTTTTTTATGTCTTTGGAGAGTTTCCAAGTGTCAATATATTCCCACAGAGATGTTGATCTATATGGAAATGATCTTTGACATTGAATCTTTAGTCATTGTGACGGCGCGATGGAGCTTTCAGCGTACCGGATATTACTGCAGCAGAATGTGGAGAGGAAATAAGAGAAGCAATTTCAGCTGCAGCTCCTGTCCACTATTTGTTGTGTCTGTCTGTGGGCTCGCTCTCGCAGAGGTTGAGTGTTTACTATGATTGGACAGTCCGCCGAACTTTCCTACTTACCTATTTCCTCCAGACAGACAGGTGAGAGCCCAGAGCACGCACTTGTCTTGTATCTGTTGTCTGGAAAAGTAGAAAGGTCACTAATTTTTGCTAAAAAGTACCCACCCCCCCACTACCACCAGCACCCCCGGCGGTGCTCAGAAAAGGTTGAGTGAATTCGAAGATACATTTTCCACCTGGAAATGAGTTGTTGGTCTGAGTTACACTACGTGATTTGATGCCTCACTGAGCGCCTGCGTCGATTCTTGTATAACAGATAATGGAACAAAATTGCATGGACGTTTAAGACAAGACCTTAACTGTTACCAAAATCGCTTTTGTGCACAGTGTGTCATGTTGAAGCAGGTTGGCTTTAGTTTAGGTTGCTGTTTCTGAAAATGCACACACACACACACACACACACACACACACATATACACGGATATGATTGTTGAATTTAAGACGGTGTGATGGAATCATGCCCAGCTTCAGATTGCATTATCTACAATGCAAGGCCATTTGCATAGAAGACATCATAAACAGTCATTGCTCAGCGCTGCATGAGGATGTCTGTCTTCTCTTTTTATTGCGCTTTACACAGATTGAGCATCGCTGCTCTCTATAGAGCACTTTTTCTCCAATTTTTGGCATCATCCTCCATACTGTGAAGCTCACAGTGCATCACCAACAACAATCAGTCGTCGTCCTCATGCCACTCTCATAAAAATCTCATTTTAAAAAAAGAAAGAAAAGAAAATAGTGATGCCTCACCCCAGAAATGGAGAAAACAAATCACATTGCAGACTGTCAGTTCATCACCCACGTTGATCAGTGGATCGCTCCATTCATCTGTTGTAGATCTGTTCATTTTTGACCTGTTATATGACAGCCTCAGCTCCTCCATTTGATTTTGGACCTGTTATTGTCTGGTTGAATTTTAATCAACAGTTATTTTCGTTTTTGGTCATTCAGCCTCAGTCTATTTTGTCCAAGGTTGTACTGTGTTAGTGGCTGTCTTTACAAGTGGACATTAAAGATAAGATTCGCTTTCGTCCGTCTTGCGCCAGTCCAAGAATTTCACCATGCATGCAGAGGCTCATGGGAAATGTGGTGTGAAAACACTTCAGCTTTTTGGAAGTCCTCGTAGTCACTTTAAGTATTTCTGGTTTATTGTCTGGATCTTATTTCAAATAGATGATAAACAGAAGTAAAGTTGGAGTTTTCTTTTTTCTTTTTTTTCTGGTTGCATGGCCCTGGAAGTAAATGCCCATTTAGTTTTCTGCTATGAAAATGTTTGGTGATTTAGCAATTATCACTTCCAGCTTTCAGCTTGGGTGGTCTCAAAACTCTCCTAATTGAATGTATATTGAGCAACTGTTTGGAAAATATCTGGTGTTTTAATAAGAAGTCAGAGGCATACATTAAAGGGAGAGGTCAACTGAGGCTCCCATGGAGCATTTCAGCATCCAGTTATTAGAAATCTGGTAAATCATTATGCACTCCTGAGCCCACAAATTGAAAGGACATTAAAAACAACACGTAAATGAGTCGTGTTCTTCCTCGCTGTTGTCGCAGCTCGACAATATGAACATACAGCTAACTAACTGGTTCCTGTTTTAATGAATGTGGGTAATGGACAGTCTAGTAAATAGCCCTGATTACTCTTATCTGGGGGCTAATGATGTCTTGGGCTCTTTTCAATTAAGGTGGAAGCGAGGTCACAGAAAGGTTTGCTTCATAGCTCAGCCATTCAGCTTCATTAAAGCCTTAGCATGTATTCATTAACGCCCCAGCCACAGGTCCCCGAAGCACATGCTCTGCCTCGCTCCTTTTTATCCTCCATAAACTAATTAAGAACTTATTAATCCTCCTCTAACAGTTTGGGCTTTGGACCCTTTCTGCAGTGTCCCTCTTGATTGTGGTGTTGGCACTGGTTTATCCATGTGCAAGCCAGAACAGTGAGAGCTGAGGTGGGAAACATTCAGGGATGCTTTGTCCTCAAAGACAGCCAGTTTATTGAGCCACACACCTTTTTTTCCCCACTGGGTTCCTCACCATTGTGCTCAGACTGACACAGACTATAAGAGATCCAATACAGGTGTCTACACTCATCGAGCAATTTATAACATTATATGAGTCTTGAGCAGAGCCTCCCTCTCAGGGCCTCAGTTCTTCGTAGCATGGACTCCACAGTATGTCGGAAACATTTATTACAGATTCTGGTCCATATTGGAATGGTTGTTTTGCATCACTTCTGCAGATATGTCAGCTGCCCATTCATTCTGTGAATCTCCCATTCCGCTAAATCCCAAAGGTATTCAGTTGGATTCAGATCTCGGTACCGGGGAGGAAAGGATAGGCCTATATTGTGAACCCACTGTCATGTTTATGGAAGCAGTTTGAGATTCCATTTGCTTTGCTACATGGTGTGTCGTCATTAGAAGCAGCATCACCTTTAATTGGGTTTACCGCCGTTGAGCCCTGGAGAAGCTTTGTTTGTGAGTTTGATATTATATCATAGTTTGTGAATATTGATTGCTTATTTCATATATTTTAACTAATGATAACAATCTTATTTCATGTAGCACGTAGCTCTAGCACGTAGCTAACAATGCAATATAGTTTCTGTATCTAGCTATAATTTCAGTTTCACAAGAAAAAGTGTTGGGCTTGTAAAGCAACTGACAAGACAAACAGTAAAGCTTCATTTTACTTCCACGTCTGGGTCATCTTTTCACCTTTTTAACACCAAGTGTCTGTTACTCAGTGCAGTCACGCACGTGCAGTGGACAGAATATACTGTAGTATGAGGCTCTGTACCTGCATGTTTTTAATACATTCCACTGCTGCCAGGTGATTGGCTGATTGGATAGTTGCATGAATATGCAGGTGCACAGGTGTTCCTAAAAACGACTTGATTAGTAGACAGAAAAGTGTCAGCTAAATTGACACGTAAACAAATGAGCAATAGCTAGCAAAGAGTTTTACGTTTGAGAGCTAAAGTCAGAATATTTTCCCCAGGACTTCATGGACCAGTGAGGCTAAAGCAGCTGAAGAGCTGAAAGATGAGTGAACTGGTCTAACACTTGTCAGGTGACTAGAAAAACAACTCATGAGTACTAATCTAGGTTAGCAAGATTTTTAAAGCATAAATAGTTCGCTAACAGTTGTTTGCTAACTAATGACTTGTGTTAAGGGCTTAATGGTGTGCAGGCTAGCGTTAGTTAGCTTTCTAGTTGCAATTCACTTTGTTGAATAATTTTTTGTGAAACTGCTGAAAAAATTAAACTTTATTGTTATATAAATGATATAATTTCAATTAAAATGAAGTTTTACGAAGAATTGTGCTGCTGTCAAATAGCTGTAAATTAAGGAAAAACTGGAAGTTTTAGGGACACCCAGTCATCTGTAGCAGCTGACTGGGCATGTTACAATAACACTGTGGGGAAACCGTGTGCTCATTTATTTATTTTTCTTTATTTACTTTTTTGGGCTGAACCTACCACCTGCTGCACATCATGTGTCAGATGTAGCCAAGCTATATTCTGTTATTTGATGTGGGCATGAAGCTGTTTTCCTATTGTTCTCCTCTTAGCTATATCTTGCAGTAATTAGCTACTTTGTCTGGAGCCATACTAATTCTTGAAAACACACCTTAACTGCAAATGCAATAACTTTATTTGTTGTTGTTGGATACAAAAAAAAGCTTCAAGGTTGCTCTTAACTCTTATAACTCAGACTAGTTCTCCCAACCTCGCAGCTTCTCCCTGCTTCGTTGTCAAGTGTGCAATTCACCAACGTGTCGCGGGCTCCATTTTTATCTGTCACATTCGTTTGCGGATGATGGCCGCCTATGCTCGGCTCATTAAGTATTCTCCCCCCTCCTTCTCCTGCTGCTGCTGCTGGCATGTCTCCTTGAGAGCCGAGAGGCTGCGACTCTGACTCACGTTTGTCCTTGACTGACACCCCCCATCTTTTTCTTCTCATGAGTTTGCCATTTATACTTCCTGTGATTTCTTTTTTTTTCTTCTTTATCACATCCCACATATTGTTCTATTCAATTTTTCTGTCTTTTTGACCTCATTTCTTCTTCACAAATTATGCTCTGATTCCCTCCCACGATAGTCTTTTTACTGTTTCTGACCATGCCTTTTCTCTCCTCCTCTCTGTCTCTCCGTAGGAGCTGGTGGGCAGTAACCCTCCGCAGAGGAACTGGAAGGGAATAGCGATCGCCCTTCTTGTCATTCTGGTCATTTGCTCGCTGATTGTCACCTCCGTCATCCTGTTGACACCAGGTACGCGGCGCACGATCGGCAGGAGGGTGGGAGAGGGGAGGGGCCACAACATCACACATCACACACTGCTCTGTTTACACGGCTATTATTATGCACCGACATGCCCATTAGCTTTCATTATCAATCTCACCACGAACAATGCAAAGAATAATGTGTGTTGGGTGGGTGGGTGCTGCGTGTGTGTGCCTCTCCTTCTGTGTGGTCTACTCTCTCGTGCGATATTTGCAGTGTCACCCATAGTAATGTCACAGTTAACTTCCACATGGGCACTCTTGCTGTAACGGCCACATTTAGTGAAGGTCAGTAAACCTCATTGAAGTCAGCTTGCGCGACATTGCTTGCTTCATAAACGCAGTCCCCATCTGTCTGCCTCACTTATGCTTCTCTCCTTTGTTCACACATTGTGGTCTCGTGCAGTTCCCTCTGTTCGTTTAAAAGCATCTGAGTTTTCATCTCACGGTGACCTTCAGGCTTTCTGTTTATTTACAGATTTACATGAAGGGGTTAATCAATAGGTCATCTGTTTAAAAGTCCTTGATGTGGTTTTTATGCGCTGCCAGAGCCAGATCAGTCAATACAACTGGCAGTGTGTGTGTACACTGTAATTCAGCGACAAAGCCAGTGATCACTGCACCCTTGTTTATGATTTCCTGACACTCATGTGATTGGATGTAATGCTACCTAAGATCTGGGCATGGTGAGAAAGCAGAAACAGGAATTCATGGTTGTGTTCTTCACCGTAATCCTGAGAGATGTAGACAGGTGTCAGAGCAAAAATACCACAGGCAAAGACCTTTAGTACAGTAGCAGGTGTCAAAGCAGCAAGGCCTAAAACGCCTTGTCACCTCCCGGCTGTGACCTGTTCCTGTTCCCGGGGCGTTTGTTATGGACTTGGATGAGCTTGAGCTGTTTAATGTGCCACTTCCAAACAAGGCGGGCCAGCGGGAGTCAGGCGGAAAGTGTAGACCGGGCAGGTGGTGTCTCCAGCTTGTACCTCGCACTAATCTATCCCCTCCCTGCGTCAGCTCTGTGTGCTCAAGCAGAACTACGGTTCCGCACCGAGGCTCGAGACAAGCAGGATCCTGGCCGCAACTCTCAGGTCTCCAACAGACTGCCCATTAAAGAGCAGTGTTTTTAGAGGATATGTGGTATTTTAGGGCCTTTTGGGATATTAAAATATGCACTGACTGCATAAAAATCCACTTCAGGAAGTTGCTGCAGATTAATTAGGTGTCTTGAGCAGCTGAGATGAGCTTCAGGATGCTGCAGGTCTCTGAATCATTCCTCAAGGACAGTGGTTTGTTTGTGCAAAGACAGTTCACTCTACTCTGTCTTGGGGTTATCGTATTTGGGATGGACTGTTAATTGAATCCCTGAATTCAAGCCAAATATTATTTTTTGTACTCCGAGTTAATAGAAAAGTTCACCCTGAAATACTCTTGTGACATTGTGTATTTTAATGTTTGCCTAACAAAAAATACAACAAATTCCTTAAAAACATTGCAGTTTTAAAGTTCTGAATGTTTTAATTAGAATTTCTTCAGACAAAAATAAAAAGCCTGGAATTGGCTAATTATTGGAATGTACTCCAGCATTTCCTTCAACGCTTATTCTTTGTGTACTTACGTTGTACAGTTTGGGCTTGGCCCCTTAGCTGTAGTGAAGGGAAATCTCAAGCAAACACACCTGATCTCATTATTTTTGAGAGTTGATAAAATACTGCCTCATGTTACAAGATATTTATTTGTTATTACCAATGTAGATGAAATGTGAACCTACCAGTTAGTGTAGCCCAGAGCGATTGATATAATTGCTCTGGTGTAGCCTAGCATAAAACATGGAAAACAGTTTGTGTATTTTGTTTTAGACAGGGCCAGGCAAAGTACAAGAATGCAGCTTTCATAACTCATAATTATTTTTTGTGGTCTAGAATTAGATGCATCTGTTAGTTTCCAAAGAGATGAATTTTACCGTACACCACTGTTTCTGTCACTGTTCATGTGTGTGAGGTCAAATGTTGTCATAGGAGCCAGATGGGTTCCTATGACAATGTGTGGGTATTGAGTTCTTCTGAGAAAAAACAAAACAAAAACGTATGCTCCCATGAACGGAACAATAGTCAGTCTGACATACTGTGGTTCACCATAGTCGGCTATTCAAATCATAGATAACCACTGAAAATGGCAATGTATTTCACACCCTACTGATGACGATCTCCTGAGATGCAGGCTGTTGCTTTCTCTTCTGTATTGCACTTATGCTTTCTATTCAGCCTGCTGTCTGTGGAGAAGTTACTCTCTCTGACTCTGAAGAAGAATTATAAAATAGTGAGTGTGGCGTTTCTCCAGCATTGATATCACAACTTTATTCTTACCACTGATTTATTTTTGTATACTTAAAAAAGTGTCAGGCCACTCACTTGTTCATACAAGATGAATTTACACTGCAAATAATATTTTATCAAGACAGTTGTGCCTGTGATGTAGTTCTAAAGATAGAAAGATGGAAGCTTTCTGTTTCAAAATAAAATATGCTTGTTTTAAGAATATTTTAGCTCTTACAACATTTGATGAAAAAAACAAAGCAAAACAACAACAATCATATCTTTATACTTAAGAAAAGACTGTAAGGGCTTAATTACAAACAAATGTGGATTATTTTGCAGTATAAATGAGCCCAGGAGTGAAAGGTACACCACTAATGTTTTGTAACAGTGCTTTGCTGTAGGGAGGATTTTCCCATTCAAATGCTAACTCAAGCAGTCATTCAGAATAACTTATTTTACTGTAATTACGCTTCAAGGACAAACATTTTGGGAACAAACCACCCCCCCCCCACACACACACACACACACACACACACACACACCCCCGCTCTGAGCTGCTTGCTGTAGCAGCACAGCTCATGTGAGGAGTTATGAGATAGCGTGTTGTTTCCACTCAGTTAGGAGAGTTGGTTGATGGATGTTCCCCTGCCAGACAGGCCAACCACTTTCTAACTGCTCCTGACAAACACTTTGTTCTCTCTCTCTCTCTCTCTCTCTCTCTCTCTCTCTCTCTCTCTCTCTCTCTCTCTCACACACACACACACTCATACACACATATACAGGATCTCCGTTTCCCTCTCTGACAAATCTGCATCTGCTGTAACTGATAGCTCCGCGTTATTAAGAGGTTGCACTGTTGGGTAAATCAATACAACTGGGTCAGATGTTCACTATTGGCAACTGTGGATTCGTCAGACTGAGGGATGACAGGCTGACTGACAGGGTGACAGCTAACTGAGACTGTGGGAGAAAAGCACACTACAGTCATTTGGCGCAGCTAAATGCAAACACTCACAGAGATTACTCCATGAAAGCAGCACTCGAGCTACTGGGTTACATCGCCCTTGTGGGCAACTGAAAAAACTTGGCAACTCCAGCAGCAATCAACACTGTGTTGAACATCTATGAGAATATTTACTCTCTAGTAACCCAGTTTAGATTCATATTCTAATTTGGGCCATACTTGGGATATTAAAGATGAAAATATGTAATTTTGTCTGTTGATTGGACCCTACGGCATCCCACCTATTCTCATTTCGTACCCATGGACAGGTCTTTAGAGTGAATTTTGAACATATTAAGTCCAATATCCCCCAAATGCACCATCGTCCACTTGGTTTATTGTTTGGTTATGATCTTTTTTTTTAATAAATACTGCCTCCCACCATGAGTTTCTAATGGCCGTTTGGGTCAAGGTCTTCTGCACACTGTCAGCAATAAAAGTCTGGGGGAGAAATAAAGCCTTTTTTTGTTCAATGCCTTATTTCCCATTTATGTTGTAAAAGTTAAATATGTTCAAGAGTCTAAAATCAGCTCATAAAATAGGCCTATCCACTGTATTTTTAATTTCAAACTCCCTGTAGGTCACTTCAAACCCAAAACTCAATCAAGGTAACTACTTCACTCTTTCACTCTTAGGCCTCTGTAGGATTTATTTCAGCTACTTAAAAAAATCAATTTAATGCTTTTTGTATATTTCATGTGACGTATTGTTATCTATAAAAGTATAAACTGTATTTGTGTAAGCAGCAAAAAACCATCTCAATGTAGTTTTACTTCTCCTCTCTTCTCCACTCTGGTGACAACAGGTTAGTGAGCCAATCAGAAGAGTGGGTCAGAGCCTCTCCTCTGATTGGCTGACTGTTTTCTGAATGGCAGGATAAAAACCTAGCAGATTTCAGGTAAAACACTGAATCATGCACCGGCTGAATGGTGGCTCCATGTGGCCTTGGGGCATGGCCGAAAGCAGGGACTGCTTTGTGTGATTGAAATTCTTGGGTGAGCTGGAGAAAACACAAAGACCAGGAGTCCAGATGTCTCATATTGTAAGCTTGGCACCAAGAAGAAAATGATGAGCAGTACACAGTCAGCATGTGAAACAGACTGCTGATACACCATGCTCTGAAAATATCTTGTTTTAATATGGGTACATAATCCCGCATTTATTTCAATGTAAGGTTAAACTTTATCCAAAGAATTCATATCTGAAGATGTTATTGGTCACCAAAATTGTGTGACTGTATTGTCATGTTCTCGCCTAATGTGTATCTTTTCTGTCCCCCTGCTTGGCTTATCCTTGACAACAACTAGATTTAAACAAATTGTCTCTCCTTTCTCTGAACCCGTTTATATAGAAGACTCAGCATACAATATGTATGGATTATAGCAGTGGCTCCATTTATACACGCTTAACTCATTGAGGGCTGCGCTCCTTTCCAAAGTTTTAGTCAAGTGTACCAGCAATTTAGACCATTTTTGACGATTTTTGTAGAGCCACAGCGTATTCTATATTATCCACCAACATTTGAAAGGTGAAACTTTCTGCTTCAAATGGCCACAAACCGTAAACCGAGGGGGGGGGGGGGGCACTGAACAACAATAACACAGACGCACCGTGCCGCACAGCCTCTCGCCACGGAATGTGATGGTCTGTCGGCCAGCGCAGGTCCGGAACACCGGTCCCACCGGTGGTCGCGGTTCTTCTGTGGTATGGGTCGGTGCCGGCGGCCTGCTTTGCCCGAGAGACCATCACATTTTACCGCGGGAGGACACGGTGTTGCTCGAGTTGAAGACCGTGCGGGACTGTCGGCTGAGAGTTTCCTGTTCGGCTCCGAGCTGCTGGAGCCTCGCGGGTGAGAGCAGAGCAGCTGCGCTGCATCCACATGCAGAACTCCGTTTGCAAAAGCAGAGTTATGATAAAAACATCCAGATCGTGAGTTGTCATGAGTTTTTGATCGTCATATATTTCAGTTCTGCTCGTCGTAGAGTCCCCAAATTTACACATAAGGTGTGTTAAAGTGTCTATTTTCATAATTTAAAAAAAGCAAAAAATGTAAAATTACGTTATTGGCACTCAACGCATGGGAACGAAAAACGTAAAATTACATGGTTGGCACTCAGTGAGTTCATAGAGGTTACATAATGTCCGACAATGTGAAGGTTGATATGGTCTGGACTCTTTGCGTGTTAGTCCTGCAGTTTAGGAAAACATGAGGAACTCTGAGAGAAACCTTCTTGTTATGACATCACAAAGTTTCAGAAGCCATGTTGGCTCTCTTAAGGCTCAGTTTCTCTGTGGACTGAGGACTTTGATACTTTCACAGTATTAATATAGAAATTGGAGCATTTTTTTTATAATCAAGGAAGACATGGAGTCTCACTTTAAATGATATTGTACAGTACCTTTAAGGTCTCATCCAGGTTACTGAAATTAGGGCAGTAAAATCTTATTGTATTCTATGACAGAGATAAAGTTACGAGATACTTTTTTTTGGTTTGTTTTTAGGTGGTCATTATCTCACTGACATTATGACAATGAAAAGGCAGATTACCTTTTATTCTGTAGTCAACTCTGCAGACTCACTGTGTTTGACAGAGTCACATTGAGACCCTCAGATTATCTTTCAAATTGCCAGGTTCAGTGTTGGATTGAAACTCCCCCTGCCATTGCATTGTATTGAAAAGAGGTCGTGGCACATTAGCATATAAACTGAGCTCGTGTGAGCTGACCCTGCTGGCTCTGAGTGTTCCCTTCTTTTTTAGACTAATTCAAAATTCCTGCCTATGATCGCACCACTCTGTGAAAGGAAGATAAAGACATACTTAACTGCAGAAAATGGATTTGCCTATGAAAGATTGTGCTATATAGTATATAGTATATTTTTATATATAAAGCCACACATGTATGAGTTCATCTTCTACTGGTGGCTGCCTCTGTGTTAAATCCATGAATCTGGCAATCATGACTGATTATAAATTCACTATTTATCCACTCTAAACCTCCCCATCTGATAGGAGGCTGCAACTTATGTGCACTATTAAGTTTCCCCGCAGCCTATACACAGTCTGGTGACTCTGATAATCACACTCAAAACTCAAGTGATGCACCGAGCAGATGCCTTCAAAGGTGTTTTTGTCCCCCGCGATAAAATCAGGGAAGAACTGAGGATCACTCTGTGTCTGTCCATCTGTTGGGCACAATATGCCACACACTCAGCACGCGCACACACACAGACACGCACAGCTGACGCCTGGAGAGTGATGCAAATCATTGTTATGTTCTTGGAGTTTAAAAACACAGACTACTATCTGGATGCAGTCACCTATTATTCTCTGATATTGACGTGTACAGGATGATTGAGGGACTAGATAGACTCAGTTAGGGTGACATATGATCGCCATCACTCAAAGAAGACAGTGTGTATTTACAGCTGTCTTGTTTGAAATGGAAGAAATGCATAGAAACAATGCCACATAGATGAAAAAGCTCTCATCCCAACACCAGTAAGTCTTTTACTGGTTTACTTTACTTTACATAATTAAAAGAAATAGTGGTTCAGCCCAGCACAATCAATCTTAAATAATAAGAGCAAAAAAGACAAGTGTTTTATTTATAACAACTTTATCGTTTTACCCTTTGCATTGTAATTTGTCTGATTTATCCACACGTTTACATTTTTTTTCCAACCTTGTTTACTTGTCTTTTTATATTGCCTTGTGTTACATTTATGTCTCCAAGTGTGCGTTTTATGTCTTAGATGTATCACATCAAACTGCTTTGATGTCGAAAGTGCAACACAAATAAACACAACCTACCCTGCTTCATCAGGTTAATGGAAAATAAGTGTTCACTCCACTGTGATGAGTTGGTTGGTTGCAAGTTGGGACCAATGAGCTGTTAATTGGCCACTGTGATGAATGGTTTTGTTTTTGTTTTTATGAAACAAAAACGGCAAATATTCATAATTCTTCTAAAATGTGAGAATTAATGCTTTTCTCTGGTGGCCACAGAAAATAGGCAAATTAAAAACACAGTGTGAATGAGTCCCAGCTATTTAGATTATTAATCAGTTATGTTAAAAAGTTGTCAAACCTTTTGGGATCTAAGATACAGAACTTATTCCTCATGAGGTGTTATTAATGTTTGAGAAACTCTTGAAAAGCAGACTGTCATTTAAGAGGGGATATTGCTTTTTAGTGTTATTTTCTGAAACTACAACCAGTTGTTGAGATTTCTCATTGATCCACCAGCTGACATTAAACTGTTTTTTCCCCCCAGCGCTGTGGAAAATGTGATGATGTTGACATGACAAGAGGAAGATGTTTAGTGTCATTTAATGTTCCCAGGCTCTGTCTGAACCTCCCCTTCCTCCATCCGTCTGCTCTTTAAAGATGATTTCTTCGACAGCTGGAACACCGGGATCAAAGTGTGTGTCAGATTAAAATTAGCGGGCGCCGTTACAGTTATAGGCTTTGCTGAGGAAACATTTGGAGCTCACGGTTGTGCTGCTGTAGCAGTTAGAAAATCTCCCCATTAATAACACTAGTTTGTCTGTAATTCTGGGCTGTGTGTGCTATTAACAGCACATCATGCTAACGGTTGGCTCATTTGTTGTTACTCTGTCTCAGACCAGAGTTTGCAAAGGTATATGCTACATCTTTGCAACATTAACTACAATCACATCTACCTGGCATCACTACCAACCATTTTTAGCCACACTAGCAGCTCGCCTGTGGACATAGCGACAGTTGTTCACTGTGGTCCAGACTGAAATACCTGCGTCTTAAAACTAATGACAAATGTTAGCATGCTAAGTGCATTTATCTAAGAATGTAAACATGCAAGATGTATGTAGTCGTGCAAAAAAATCTGCATATTAGCATACCTATTAGCATGCAGTATCTACTGTACCTACCTACAGTATGTAAGCATGCAATATATTGTGATGTAATATCGCATGTCGTATGATGTCAAATCTGAGAATCTGTAGGCTTGTTTTAGGCTCTGTTCACTTTCACGGTCTTCTCAGTTTTTGAACAGTTGAATTGGTGGGGACACATGCAACAAAAAGAACAATTAGGTCACAGAGGCTGAAATTGATAGGCTATACTCCTTTAGATATCATAGTTACCGACAGTACAAGTAAGCCTTTATTGCAACAACCATATTTGCTTTGTGCAACTATGTGTTTCTGGATATTTAAACAACTGGTTGCTCAAGGTAATGAAAAAAAAATATGAACATGTACTGTAGTATTTGCCTCTTTCCCTGATTTATTTTATTAGGTAATTCTGAACTTACATTCTTTCTATGTCTGTTTGTATATTAGCCCACTAGGCCTACTGTATTCTTTTATTTTCCTACCTGTTATCTTATTACTTTTCTATTCTTGTTATGCTCAACCCTTTTGTAAAACAATTTTGGCTCCATTAATATATGAGTAATAGTGATTTCAGTTGCTGAAGAGATGCCAGAGATACAGAAAACTGGAACATCAGCTAAGTAATCCTTTATTTAAAGAGAGTGAAAGTGTGCGAGCTCAGTATACCACAAGTACAAAACACTCTATTTACATACACATGAGGCAATTTAATTCCATATTAAAGAAATTAATTATAAAGGTTTTTCACCTAAGGGTAATGTTTTGTTAAAAAAAAAAAAAAAAAAAATCTCATTCAACATTAGAAAAGTGGCAGTTGCAGAATTTCAGAGTGTTTGTCACATGGTTTGTAGCCTTCATGAATTTGTGTTTTGTTCTCCTGCTAGGGAGCATAGTAACACTGCACTTACGGAAAAACCACATGAACTTCACATGTGGTTTCCCATGTGCAAATAACATGATTCCCATGTGCAAAATTTTTCACATGTGAACCACATGTGAAGTTCATGTGGTTTTTCTGTAAGGGTGAGATTGAAATACAGGAAAGTGCATTCAGTGCATTCTTCAAAACCTTGAAACCTTCACCTTTTTCACTTTTAACATACCCCTATCTTTATGATAGAAAGGAATATATGTGATCATATCCCATGATGTCAAATGAGAATTTTTGAATATTTTTAAGACTATATTAAATAAGAAACACTAACATATCACTTAGCCTATCCCACTTAGAACTCACTTGCAGCACCTTTTGTAGTGATTAAAGCCTAAAGTCCTTTTGGGTGTGATGTCATAAGCTTTACACAATGAGATTTGGGGATTTTCTGCCATTCTTCTCTGCAGATCCTCACAAGCTCCGTCAGCCATTTTTCCAAACTCTCCAGAGATGCTTGATTGAGTTCAAGTCAGGGCTCTGGCTCAGAGACTAAAGAACATTAACAGAGTTTTCTCTAAGACACTATTCTGCTGGACCCAGTTTTCATTAAGGATACCTCTGTACTCTGAGCTTTCCCCTTGCCCAGCCCAGTATCCCTCCCTGCTGCAGACGCTACCACCATTCAGCAGGTGCCTGGTTTCTGTCAGACTTGACTTTGGAACTGAGGTCACACAGTTCAGTCTTGCTTCATCAGACCAGATGATCTAATTTATCAATGTCTAGGAGACCTCCAGGTGCTTGTTTGCAAACTCCAAGTCAAAGGGTTTCTGTCTGACCACTCTCGCTTTAAAGCCGCAATAGTTGTTCTTTTGTAAGTTTCCTCCATCACCAGATAGGATCTCTGGAGCACAGCCAGGCCATCAAATTCTCAGTCACCTTTCTTACCAAGACCCTTCTCCCGTGATTGCTCAGTTTTGCCAGGCAGCCCCCTCATGGTAGAGTCCTGGTTGTTCAGAACTTCAATTTAAGAATTATGGAGGTCACTTTGCTCTTGAAGACCCTCGTATCCCACAACTTGCATGTGACTGAAAATCTCAGAGCATTCCATATGTCACTGAGCAAAAGCGAGATTTGCTTTGACTGGAAGCAAAGAAGCTTGTTGCGTATTACCTTTTTGCTTTTTATCCTCCCATAATGCATATGGAGGTGAAATGAGTCATATTACGGAGCAGGGGATGATATGATGAGCATTGATGGATGAAATTAAGCCGAAATGAATTGCGGGATGCTTCTGCTCTAAATATGCACGTCTGGTCTGATGATCAGAAGCCGCACTAGTCTTAATCAAAGGCCTGAGGGAATTAAGACGATGCTTTTGCTTTGTTATTTTACTTGCCTTATGTTATGTGTTTATATTTTTGTCCTTTATCTCTGTCCTTCTTTCTTTGAAAAGTGAACAGTTGCAGAAAGCAGGAGAAAGCTGTTCAGATTCAGCCAGAGATCAAAATGTGTCAGGAAAACATGTTACAGTATCAGCAATAGAGACACAGTTTTGATCTTTGCCTTTTTTTCCTTATAACACCCAGTTTTGTAAGATGTGTAGCGTAAGCCTGAACTCTGAGAGCACTTTTGCTTGAAGTCAGTGGGATAGTGGTCACAGACTTATTTCACTGAAACTCATTAATTAATTGTTGAAGTTGATTTCAAATGCAAAGCTAAAGGTCTAGACAAGACGTGCTCAAATGGTCATGGGAGAAGAATTTTGATATAACTGGGCTGTGATTTGATGTTTTGATGTTTACAAAAATACATTACTGTAATTGCTCTGAGGGCATACTTAAGAGTGTGTTATATCTGTCTGGAAATCTGCATCACTGACTCAAAATGAATAGATGGTGCATTTTCTGCCTTCCATTAGGGAAACTTATACTCATTCCAGTCCGACTATGACCTTATACAAGCAAGGACATTATTACTGTTGGGTTTTTTTATTTATTTATTTTTTTTTACCTTTCCTATGAACTCCATCTCTCTTGTTGTCTAGCCAATTCATTACCTTTGCACTTATGTGTGCTTTCATTTTTTCTGCAATTGTTGCACAAGGATTTGCTCAGTTTTTTTGTGTGTTCCTTTTCAGGGGAGGACGACCGTCTGGCTCTCAAGGCCAAGGTGACTGTGAAGGACCTCTTCAGAAAAGACTTTAGAGTTCATGACCCCAACGCCAAATGGATAAGCAGTAAGTAATCCCATTGAATTTTAGGGTTTCCAAGGATTTATTGAATTAAGGTTAAAGCTGCATGAAGGTGAGGTTGTTTTAAAGTATTCTTTTATCAGAGGTGTTTTCTCAGGAGTTTGACTCAGCCTCCATCTGTCTAGTACTTTTTTCTGTCTGATGAAGAAAACAGCCAACATGTTGGGCTAAGAAATTGATAAATAAGTCCTTCCTATTGAACCCGCCTCTCTATATTTTAGAAGGACAGCTCTTAAAGATGTCCTGAAACAGCTCTCAGAGTGTGATGCAGTTCTGCATGCTAATGTGTTCTGGTAAAAAAACATTAGGCTAGCTGGCTACGGTAGCCAATCGGGTTGAATGTACGTTAAGCACAACCTGTGGGAGTGTCTGTTGCTGTGGAGGACTTCTCTCACCTTCACCTTCACACACATCTGCTAACCTCAGTGATGAGATGAGTGTATGTGAAATAGGGAGAAAGCGATGAAAACAGCTTTAGACCGAGACCTGTGCAGAATGTTTGAGCCTTGAGCCGGAGGTAGCAGTTATGCTAGCAGAGGGAGTGATGCAGGTTCATCCCCGCAACGGAGCTGACGCGCCACAGAGTTAGAACAAACACACCCACGACGTCGGCAGAACTAACTCTTTACAGCTCGGAGGTGGTGACAGTGACTGACAGAATTTATATTTCATGGCAGAGACACAAGAATTCAAGAGAAAATTTTAATTGGACACAAAATTAGGAACGCCCTAGAGTGCAGGATGAGTCAGCAAACGTCTGAAATCGATTTACAGGAAGAGAAAATACATCAATTTCAATGTTAAAAAAATACTCAGATAATAACTTTCTGACATGTACTTGGCAATTATTAACAGATAAATGAACAATTATCATGTGGATACAGGATTAAAGCTTGGAAAATACATTTCTCATTCCACAGGGCCAGGGGGAGAATACACCCAAATACAGAGAAAAACAAGTTGCACTGAGGATAATGTTTTTTCCTGAAAAAAAAGCAAGCAGTGGCACCAGAGGTTTTCCAGTGTTTTAAGATGCAAAAGAGCAGGTGTACTATAGCACAAACAAAGCAAAGAAATGCTGCGATGAAAACAACAAAACTATACACAGCCAATCTGTCCCAGCACCTCGAGGAACAGAGAGGAGAGCTGCATGAGGAATACATAGTGACCAAACACCAATAACAGACTTGATGCTCAGCTTCAAAAACGGGCCGAGTGATTTCAGTTATTGTCTTCTATTGTTGCTAATGATATGTTTCGGCTTTTACCGTCATGAGAAGTGACAAGAATCAGTGTAAACGTGTGTTACGGTGCGAGTCACCCGGCAAAACTAACATTTACTAAAAGGATCAGCCTTGTTTGTTCTTTCATTGTCTTCTTTTACACCATCTGTCCCTCCTGTGTCTTTGTAAAGCTTTGAATCTGTACGTTGTCAGTGCACTTGTGTGTGTATGTGTGTGTGTGTGTGTGTGTGTGTGTGTGTCCGTGTGCATGTGTCCTTGCTGTGTGACATTCCTCCCGGCGATTTAATCCATATGCTTCAATAGTTACCCAATTACCTGTAACCACAACCCTCATTTTTCTGTGATCAATGACTGCATGTGGATGCTGCTATTGCTACAATTCATCTCTACCAATTTCAAAACGCTTGTGTTTTTTTTATTTATTCATTCATTTTAAACAGCAGGGCTATGACAGTATAAACACTGACGGCACCGCAGGGAACCAATGAGATAAAATGATGTACTTTATTTTGTATCAAGGTAAAACAGCGACTTGATCCAGCCTTACACGTCTCAGCGCGGCAGTGAAGAGCATGATCACAGCTCTGAGATGTGAGGAATATGTACAGCTGAAGGATTAATGAAGTGGATTTTGTCTTCTCTCGTGCCCAACGAAGCTGTCTCCTCCAATCACAGCGTCTGAGATGGCTCGGAGAAACGGCGCAGCTGTTAAATCTCGTCTCGAATTCTCAAATTGCCAAAGCCGCCCCCCCTCTATGATTGGCTATAATTAGAAAGCTGGAAACCCATATTTATTATATTAGCGACAGAAAGATGCCATTGTCTTGGATCTGAGACGATGAGCTGAATAATTGTCAGCCTGATTCAAGCGTTTTGTTTTAACCGCAAGTCCCCATATGTGGTTAAAGATGAGACATCTGTCGTGTGGCTGATTCGTCGCCATTACTCGCTGTGACCCACACAAAAGTTGTAAACAAATCTAGCGTGCTTGAATGAGCCCGGTCGAGAATCAGACACTGTGTGAGTAACTGTACACATCTGGAAGCCAACATCTGCGCTTCCATGTGACAGGAAGAGGTTGAATTGTGTAATATTGTTCTAACTGGTGGAAATGAATTGTGTTTATTTTCACAAGAGTGTCAATATCCACAAAGAAAGGAGTAGTACTGTAACAAAGGAGATTTCTTTATAATCCATATACACAGCAGCTGATGCCATGAAACAAGACTTTCATCTTTCAACTTTCATCTCCTCCCTTTTGTGCCATCCTTGATCCTGAGGTATTTTTAGTGTATCATTAGATACAGCTGACAAGGAGGGAGAGAAAAGGGGAGAAGGAGGTGGAGAGATCCATCAGCTGATTATTTTGTCTTCGTTAGTGTATCTTTTTTTTATGCCAGACCCAGTGCTCCACCAACCTGCAGGCTTTCAGGGCTGTCTGTAGGATTTGCAATAATGGCCTCTCTGTTTAGGGGCTTTTTTAAAATAATTAAACCTAATTTAGCCCAGGGTTTACTTTTTTCCCTCATCCTTGGCTGTTTCTCCTCAGAGACAGACTTACCCTCGAGAGTCACCTATCAGGCTATTCTTAGAAAGAAAAGAACACTTCCTTGCCTCTTGTCCAATAGTAGTATCTTAAATATATACTGCACTATGCATCATTAGGTGCTCTCTAATATACTGTTCTGTGCAGCCAGTGAATCGTCACTTTAAGGAATAATTTTGGGCTGTCTGGTGAGACAGGAAACACAAGCACAGAGATGATACAGACTTTGAACAAACTCCCAGATCAGCCAGTGTCATTTTACAAGAAAGAAAACCAGACTTTTATTATCAGAGCTATTGATCATTGATAAACTGATATTAGCTTATTGCAGATGTTGGTTTTGTCTGACTCTTTAATCACAGTACTGTCAAACTCCCAGATCTCTGAGATGTGTTATGACAATCTATAGTCAAACTACATGAGTAAAAACTGAAGTTGTTTAAACCTGAAATTATCCCAGAGAAGAGCTATTTCTCAGTTTTGCTATCCCTACGGAGCAACATGACAGCTGTTTACCTTTCCAGTGTAGTAACTACTAGTAACTACTAGTAACAACTACTACTTTTGCTTCTACTTCTATCATTTTGTTTCATCTGTTGATGTTAGTATTAGGGCTTTTTGATAATCGAAGCGTCGACGGCTGGGGGGGGGGGGGGGGGGATTGCGACGGCGCGTGACCGTAACGTCTGACCGGGGTGGAATTGTAGCGGAAATAATGACAGTGATGGCAAACAAACACTGCATATCTCCAAAATAAGGCAGGTTTCCAGGATGCCTAGTAGCCGACTCGTTATAATGTAACAATTGCCGATGACAACCTGTGTCAAAAAGGAAAAAAGAAAGAAAAAAAAACTATCGAACACGGACTTCATGATCGAATTACCATGGCAACAAACGAAGCTTCGATTTTTTTGGGTCAGCCCTAGTTAGTATGCTAACCAGCTCACCCCAGAGCAGTTGGCCAATCTTGTCATTTTCCGATACTGAGTCACAATACCAAGGGCCGCCCTGAAGAATCAGCAATGCTCAGAGGTTGTATTATAACCTCTTATGTTTTGCCAAAATGTTGAACTAGCCCTTTAATGCTACTGTTATCTATGGCAGTGATATCAAAGCTTACAAATGTAATTCTGCTAATACAAACTATAGAATTTAGATCATTTGGATTGTTGTGGTCAGGCTACAAAATCATGTTTGAGAACTTTTATTTATTTATTTTATTTTATTTTATTTTTTACTATTTCAGCAGGAGCTGTCTAGTTGTACTAACTGTAGCATTTTCATGCATTTGGCAACACCCTCTCCTACTCTCCTATTCTGATCAGGTTCTGTGGCCATCACTAGAAGTCTCCCTGGTTTGGTAATTGCACAGTTAGCAGACACCACTGAAATCTCACATTATGCCTGTTTTTTTTTTGTTTTTTTTTACCACTCTGTCTGAATCGAACAGACACAACATCAACATGATTCTCACACCACCAAGGTGAAGCCAGCCCTGTGGGACTCTGAGCAGCTGCTTGCCATTGTAATGGCCGCATCCCTCCTGTTTGCCGCTCCAGGATGCCTCCTGTCCTCTTGATGTTTGTTAAATATGGTGAAGGGAGGGGAGCCATTTGTAAAGTGGTCGTCCAATTGGGACTTGCCTGAAAGTGTTATCACTGTGACTTTGAGAGGGACTTGTGATTTAGATAAGAGTGAAGCATGGTGATGTTTGTTTTGTCAGCGTGTGTACACTCTCGCACCCACGTCAGAGAATTACCTTGTTTCTGAATGATGCACAGCCTCTCGTCTTTAATGTTTATGTAAAGCAATCAGTTAGGAGAAGATTAGCCAGCTGTGTCACTCCCTTATTGACTTTTCATAGTTCTGCTCCCGCGATGCAACATGAGTAATGATGTGAATGTCATTTGTTTATGGAGTTCGGCAATGGGTCTTTATCTTACCAATGAGACATATCAAATTAGCCCATACACACTGTAAGTATGCAGCGTTCATTCCATGTCACAGACAATCAGCTTTTGTCAAATGGCAACATTATATGAAGCAGCAGGTGTAAATCCCCTTCTGAGATGTCCCAGTTTTTTACAATTTAAGCATGACTGATGTTTAATCTGAAAGGACGTCTTGGCGTAAAGTCAAATTTTGTCATCTTTTCCAACCTGCAGAAGTGGCACAAAACGGCTCGTCTTTTGACAGAAACAAGCCGTCACAATGTACTGATGTTGTTCAGCATTTTAATACCCAGGGAGTGGGGGGGGCGGGCGTCTGATGCAGAACTTTAGAGCTGAGGCAGAATTTCGAATTATATGGTTACTTCAGTACGTCTCATGACAAATTCAGCAGTCTCTTAGCTCCTTAGCTGCTAACATCAAGCCAACATCTGAGGAGCTGCAAGTCATCTTTGATCCAAGTTTTGAGCAACAAAAATGAGGAAAACAGCTGCATCAGTCATTTTCTGTCCAGCAGAGCTCTGACAAAATTAGTACCTTTCATCTGATCTTTCAGTGACATAGAATGCATACATGATTGCTAGATTACAGTTTTTTGTTGCTTCCTTTCACAAAGAAGCAACTCTCAGCAAAGGTTCTGGACTTGATATAGGGATCAGATTGCCCTGTATTTGACCCCCTCAGCTTCTGCTTTCAACTTACATACAATATTATACAATTGCTTGATAAAGAAGAGGTCACACCCCTTTTGTATTGTTAGATTCTATGAAGCTTATTGTGAAGGATTCAAGCAGCCTCTCTGCGGTGAAGGTCCAGGGCTAAATAGAAAGCATCACTCCAGTGAGAATTCAAGGTTTTTATCCTGTCTGCACGTCCTCGACCGGCTGCGGCAGGGTTAACGTGTGAATCACAGCTTAAAACTCAGATGCATGAGTAGCGACTCTTCACTAAACCCTATAGTTACCAGCACACTTCACTGGCAAGGTTTGAACTCTATGGCTGGGAATTTAACAGCAATCTGCTGTCAGATTTGTTGACTTAGATAGTTCATCTTAATTCATGTAAATCATATGTTAATTGCAATCATAATCAATTGCAGTATAAATCTTTCCAATTAAAGTTATCATATTGTTTAAATTGTGTTTTTAAATGATACAGTGCCATGTAAGTTGAGTATACAAGGCTAATGGTATAGCATATTTACATTGCAATATTTTCCCATATTACTCTTTTAATTTAAATGAATGTAATTTCCTAATCACTCGGTTTACCACAACCTACTGCAGCAGCAGCAGCAGCAGCAGTAGTGGTGGCAGTAGTTGTAGTGGTATTGGGAGCATGACCATCCATGTATAGCACTCTTTAACAACCTGCTACAGTAGTTTAGTCCCACAGTCCCACAAGTAGAGAGCAAATCTTCTTGAAAAGCACCAATTGTGTTGTCAGTAACTGCCTACAGAGAGGAGGGAAGACAGATATGGTGTTAATTAACAACAGACGCACACCACCCACTCACACACTCACACATTCAGAAAAAAAACAGACATGTGAACACCAACACACTAGAATTAGCTGTGTTTTGTCCTCGTTTCAGCAGCTACGAAGGCAACACAAGTTTATTTATATTGCACCTCAGCGTGCTTTACAGGGAAAAGATAAAAGAAATAAAACAGAATTAAGCATAACGGTATACAATGAGAGTTAAAATATAAATATACAAAAGGGGATTTTTAAAGCAAATTTAATAATGGACTCATTAAAAGAAAAGTCTTATTTTGAAAACAAAAGAAAACTCCAGATCTGACAAATCTAATGCTACCTTATTTCTCGTTATGATATACTTGTAAATTGCTCACACCATACACTGATGTAATTTGCGGTGGAATTTTTACTTTACAAATTACAGCAGTCACAGACATCCTCCTTTGGATGGCTCTGGTTATATTTTTTAACAGCCATCAGAGGCAGTTGGGGTTCAGTATCTTGCCCAAGGATACATTCAGACTGGAAGAGCCAGGAACCTTCTGATTAGTGACCGGCCTGCTCTGCCTCCTGAGCCTTGTTCACCATTTGCAATTTTACAGCTCTGTACGTGGAAGTTTCTGTTTTCAGGCAGGACTGCTGATGCAGTAGCCACACCGCTATATATGTTTAGACAGCCACCATTTCTACCGCAGCTGAATATCCAGCTGGCGTAATCCACATCCCTATAATACATATTCATACATACATCACGTTCACATCCAGTCCATGAAATTTACTTAGTCCTCATGAATTCACTTAAGTTGCTGTATCACAAAGAATTCATAGCTTAACTGTGTTTGCGTAATACAACACAAAAGCTGTGAGCCTCCCCTCCCAGCAAGAGTCCTGCTGCATAATGTTATTACAGAGATTCTAAAAATACATGACAGCGATTTTTAAATAATTAAAGTGCAGATGTTGTGTACTTGTAGACATCCTGACTCCAAGGATTATATGATTTGGTTTGGGAATTATAAATAATTATTACAACTAACCCAAATATGGAAGTATTTGACCAGTGGGGCAAATCATCTGATAGCTTGTATAATGGGAAACACAAAAGCCCAAACACTGCTGTGTTGCTCACTGTCATTACTGTTGTAATTGTTATTTTGCAGGCACTAGCCTCCCTAATGATGTTAATTATTATGAGCAAGGGCAGGTCTTTTCAAGATCAGTGGTTGGTTTGCAAGCACACAGAAAAAAAAGAAAACACATATGGAAATGAGAAAAGTTGGAGTGTCAGGAATGTGGATGGCGATTAAAGCAGCGACAGAGGTTATGAGGAGTGTATGAACAGCTGGCAGACACTGATGAAATGATCGTCACCTCAGAGGCACCGAGTCCAATCATTGACACAGTGACGGAGGATTAATTTCAAATTGAGGTTATAGGTTGCAAAAAGATCACAAGGGTTCCTGAGAACACTCCCTTAGGACTCTGAATATGGAGTTGGATGAACAGTGGGTGAGTTTTTGAGCACTTGGTGGGTCTCTTCTGAACTTCTGCCAGAGGCAAAATACTTGTAAGGATGCGGTGGTTATTTTATGAAGTTGTGTTATCATATTTTATCATGTATTTTTGATCAGACTGGCAATACCTCAACACAAACGCTCAACTTGAAGTTGTTGGTGGTAGTCCTTCCAAAGATTTGGTCTTAGTCCTTGTTTATTTAAAAGCTTATGTTTAATGCATTTCTGTTACTGGGCAATGTGCTTTTTTTGTTGTTGTTTTTTTTTACTCAGCAAATCCTGGCACAATTTGCCATCGTTGCATCATTACCTTGTGCAGCTCCTTTTGCTGTGTCCTTGGGTTTTGGTGCTGACTTGCAGGCTGCCTGTGTTATTTACACTGCACCTATTCAAGTGGCAATATTCATGGGTTCACTTTCAAAGGCGTTGATGTAAACTATGACCTTTCTTTATGGCCTAATATTGAAAAAGGAATTTTAATATGATGATACTGTGCCATATGGGGTACTATTCAATCTACCGCAAGAGCAGAGACATCATCATGTGAGGGCCCCTAAGATGACGAGGGTCCCCTAATGGCCCCTCATACAGGCACATTTTAAAATGACTGCATTACTATAAAATTCCTGTTAAGGCACTGCTATTGCCCCATATCCCTCATAAACAGAGTTCCCTGGTGATGTGTACTAGCTGCCATCTACCCATCCGATGCATATGAGATGTTCAAGGGACATGTGTAAATTTAAGCATCTAATATACACTGCATTTGAGGCTTTTAGGGGACATCGAGAGTCTGGTGAGGTTGGAGAGAAGGGTTCTTTAATGGTCCCTTTTGCCTGGGGCACCTCAAAGTCAAAAATCACCACCGAATAAGTGATAGGAAGTTGGAACATCAATGTCTTTGACTCAGTCTCATATATATAAAAGTGGGCATCTCATTTCTGAAACTGATATGAGGAGAAGCAAACAGTTCTTTGGATGTACAGTAACACTTATGTGGAGGGAAATGATGTTAGTAGGTAGTATTTTATATTATGCTGCATCCAATTAAACCATTCAATAAACAGAAAAACACATTTTCTGTATTTCATAAGTATAAAAGCACAGATATGACTTGTCTCAAGTTGTTTCCTCACCCTCTCGGTGAATTGAGAGGCAGAAGAGGCAGTGAGTAATGAAGCCAGCAGGCAACACTGATGGGCATTGTTGATAAGCATTAATGACTTCCACTGTGAAAACCAGCGGGCAGCAGTTTGGCAGTAGCCCAAGGTGGATTCATATTTTTTCAGGTTAACGCATACGGGGTTTTTTTTGGTTCATTTGTTTGCTGTGCCATTCATGTGTTAGCGTGCTCATTTATCAAGCCAGTCAGAAATAGAATTCAAATTCCATGATGCTGCCGGTGCAGCTTTGCAACAGTGGAGAATAATATACAACGCCATTATGTGGAATTCTGATTCAAGAAGCACACGAGCGCAACTAAATAACTAGAAATATAAGAGGGGGGGTGATTTTTAATTAAAAGCCCTATTGAATTTTTTATGAACCTATATTTTACAGCTCATCTAAGCCAATGGGTGGCATAGATTTAAGACTGTATCACTGCATTGGAAACTTCATTTTATTTAGCCACCAACAGACACCATAATTCTTCCTCCAAGAGCTTGTGTCGCTTAGACCAGTCATCATCTGCAGCCTTGGGCACGGACAAATGACCTGGAACCGACAAGAAAAATCCCATTTCATCCAGAACTTAACACCGCAACCTCGGCTCACCTCGCGGCTAATAATATAGCCTACAGAAACTACCCATTTCAATCGCCCCAGTGTGTTTTGTAATCACACATTGATGTATTATGTGGGGGTGAGGGTTTGAGGTTAGGGTCATTAATGTAGTATTTCCATTCTTTTCTGTGAGGCACAAATACTTTCTCTCCCCACGTGTTTCTATTCCTTTTAGGGTTCAGGTGAGAGGTCATTTTCATATAATCTGCTCTGTCCGTCAATAGTTTGATAAGTTCTTATAGTAAATTTGCCTTCATCCTGTTTGTTCTTGTCTGTTGAGCACTTTCACGTGGCTCTTGAGAGTTTCAATACTAAAGCACACTGAATGGACCCTGAATGAAGTGAATAGAGACGTGTAAAGTATCAACGGCTAGGACTCCAAAGACGAGAATGAGCAACGCTGCAAAAAATATTAGCTCTCATCAATTACAGCTCAGTGAGAAATGCAAACGGAAACTATAAAAACCATTTTGCTGTTTTGTGCCTTTGCGTATGTATCTGTTGGGATTTATATTGCGATGTAATGTGAAGGTGTCGTGTTTCCATGCGTCTGTGTGAATTGCTCATAGCTACTGCAATATTTGTTTTCTGTTTTTTTCGTGTGAGGAGAATTATGGTTGTGCAGAGATCCTGCCATATTTCACTTCTTTGTTCTCATGAGTTGCATAAAAAACGTTGTTGGAGCAAATCTCTATATCTGTGCTGCGTGTATTCATTATTGATGGTATTCATGGAATTTCCTCGACGAGATAACTTCAAGAGACCGGGGTCCATTTTCCTTTAAGTCATAATACGTAGTCTTTCTGCACTCCTGTGTCTTTCTGCTTAAGCTGTCATGTTGCACATGAAGCAAAGAGGATTGTTTTAAGCATAAGTGAAACCTACACCTCAGTTCTGCCTCGTAAGCTGCTCTGCATTGTGGGCACATGGCGCTGAAAGGAATACCTGCACAGCCTACCAAGACTGGAAAAGATACTGCAGATGCAATGAAATAATAATTGAATCAATATTTTCAATTTCATTTATTGCCTAAAAAGTATGCCAGAAGCATGTACTATAGGCAGGAAGGGTGTTGACACATAGCTCTCTGCAGTAAAGTTTAAGCAAACATTCTCCATTAGAAATGATAAGATATTTGAAAGCACCGTTTTGAATTAAACAACTTATTCAGAGATTTAAGTGTAATTTGGTTTCTTTTTCTTTTTTTATGTTTTATTGTACCTTGCAAGTCCTCTGAAATCAAACCTACAGTATACCCTTGTGTTGCACTCAACAAATGAGTTATTAATTATCATTTTTGCAAGTATGTAATTATGTATGGATTGGGAATTTCTTGCACAATGAAAGGCATTTCTGACATTTTCAGAGAACACACTTTAATTTTTTACATCCAATGTGGATTGAATGATGTAATGCTGATTATTTAGTTAGTTGGTCATGTATTTTTTCTCAAACTCACATACAGTACAATACTAATGTCCAGACCAAATGGATTTGTAAGATTCAAAACAACGTTGTTTTATTTTTATATATACATATAATCATTCACCCAGAAGGACATATCACTACACATAATCGTCATGTATAGTAAACAGTAAAGGTTAACATCGTTACATTCTGTTTCTTTTTTTTCACAGTATTGTGCAATATTTGTTTTTTGTTTTTCATGGTCCATTGAGCTCGTAAATTAGGTTTTGTTTGTTTTTAAACCTTAATGGTCTGACTGTTGTTGTTCCCAGGTCCCAGCAGCCTCTCTGGTGACTGCTGTGTTGTTGTGACTGATGTCAGAACCATGAAAATAAGATCTGGGTGTGAAAAAACTACAATTATTCTCAAAGTGCCACTTTCTATGGTAAATGATATGTTCTAAGAATATGCTTCTACATCCACAGGAGATGAATTGGACAAAGTCAAAATAAGGCAGTGGTCCTCTGTCTCACTTGAGTGTGCCACCCTGTCTCCCACTCTCCCCCCTACCCGGACTCTCCCTCTCCCTCTGCCTCCCTGGAGTAAGGCTGCGTTAGGGCTATGCCCAAGGCAGGAGGCTGTATTAATAAGACATAACTGTGGTGGAAAGGTATAGATCAGAGGAGAAAACAGCGCCCTGGGCCGATGCACAACAAATGAAGGTGGAGGGGAAAGAAAGGGGGAGAAACCTAGAAGAGGGAGAGATTGAAGGGAAGACATAACGCCTCAGGTACTGTGAGAGAATAGATGACTCTCGGTCAAAGAGCTGAAAACAAAGAGTTGGCTATGTGAAGGAGGGATGATAAGGTCTAAAATGATGAACTCAGCAGGAGGGCTTATAGAAAGGCCAGTGATGGGAAGGATTTGAGAGATCTGACGGACATCTGAGGTGTGTTGGCTTGTGCGGATAAGAAGATCAGGAGCTTCAGGAGAAGAAGATCAGGAGCTCAGTGAAGTGTAAAGATAAAAAAAGGTGCTTTAAAGAGATGCAGGGTTTTTTGAGTTGAAAACAGTCCAGGTTTGAAAACAGAGTAAGGCATGAAGCTCTTGTCAATCTTTGACCTTTCATTCGCCATCATATTCTCCTTCTTTTTACCTGCAGCTGGCTCACCTGTTAAAGAAGAAATTATTTAAGATGCCAGATGGAGTTGTAGAACAGTGATGGAGCATGGTGGGAAAAGCATTACTCACCATTATTTCCATGAAGGAGTCAATTTTATACCCTTGTTTAGTATGCCAATGGTTTTGAACATGGAGACAAAAGCTGTTGAGGGGGCGTTCTGGCTATGCCGATCTAAAAATGTCTGTAACTGCTCTCCGAAGCACGTTCTGAATTAAAGCCATTGTGATGGTAATTCTGTCACCTCTAATGGACAATTAGATATGCTAGGAGATAGAGAGCACTCTGCATAACAATCTCTGGGTTCTAATTACCTCACCAAATGGCGTGGTTGCTCGTGCGCCTATGGATCACTAAAGCAATAAGACAAGAGGAGCACGGATGGATTGAAGGTGAAAGGGGGCAGTTGCTGTATTGAATGTATCCTTCCCTGATAAAAGCCTGATGGATGAGGAGCTACGTGAACTTCCATACATCTGTCACATAATGGCTCCCCACAAGGGCTTTACTCCGGAGCCGTGAGCACGCTGTGTTTGCACTGGAGACTTTTGTGCTCAGACATATAAAAGTTTTCTCCGACATGAGCCAGGTTAGGCACTATAGAGCACTTCACGTCATCCCAGTTGGAGGTTGAAAAGTTCTCTTTGTGAATGATGCATTTAGACAAGTGTCACTCTCTTGCGCTGGACATTGTGGGAAGGTCTATTCAAGGCCCAGAAAAAACATTCTCCATTATTTTTTTCTCCATAAGCTGCGGTCTTATATGAACACTGTTTCCTGCCAAGGTTAGGGGAGTTTTACTAATTTCACATCTCTCTCATTGAGCTGTTCTCACTGATTTGATATAAGTACATAGGGCTTAGTCGATGTCACATATGTACGTCCATGCGCCGATCATGAATGAGCGGCCCACGCCAACATATTGAAGCCGATCAGCCGTCACACTTCAGAAATAATACATCAGCTTTTTTCTTCTTCTTCCCCCAAACTCTGACCTTTACCGTTGCCTGAGTCATACATATTTAATGTTATAAAAAGAAAGAAAAAATACTTAAAGTAGCTCCAAGTAGAGTTGTAAGGTTATGGCTCTTCTCCATTCACCTGTGTATAATTTTTTGCAAGCTGCTGAATACTATAGAACTCACTCACCCCCTTATTCTCTGCACCTTCATGGTTAAAATGGCTCAATATGCTGGTTTTACTGCACTTAAACAGTTCAGGATTGGTACAATAAACCTCTTAATGCAGGTGCTGAGTGGCCAGCAGGTCAGACTACTGTGGTTTACTGGGCAGCTGCTGCCAGTGTGTGTGTCCCTGTAAAAGCAAAGTTGATCCTGAGTGAAAAATAAAGGTATAAGGGATAAATAAGTAAACCTCGCGTCTGACTTAAGCGTCCAATAAAGATCCAATACACTCTCAGGTTAACAGGTGGACCGGCCTGCTTTGTTTGGGAAGCAAATCATTTCGGTGCATGAAGCAGAGGCTTGTTACCTGAGAAGGGATTTGCTATACCAGAGCAAACACTTAGAAGATGTCAACGCTGGAATGCAACCAATAAAGTTTGATTAACCGTTAAACCAAATTTCAGACACAATTGTTATCAAGTTCACTGTCAGAGCCCTGCTGTTGATAAAGTTGCACGTTTTTTTGCTAAAAGCCTGATCTACAGTAATAAGCCTAATTTGATATGCCTTTGATATTAAAAAGCTAATAAACGGTAGCATCCCCTAAAATTTAATTATGTCATTAATGCTAAGGACAGCTAATACCTTCATTAGCGCTGAATATTTGCTTTAACATTTTCAGAGGGTAATGTCTGCAGAGCAGGAGCATACCCAACTCACAGAGGGCCAATTCAGACAATCCACCGATTCACTTGTGACATGACTAATCAGATCTCTGGGGTCAGGTTCATAACTTACTTAGCAGCTTCAAAGGATTTCTTGCTCTCACCATCAGTTACATTTATAAAGGTTGGGTGTCCAGTGTTACAGGGTTTCTGGATAAGGAGCTTAATTGCTGCTCTCTTTTGTTCTGGCTGTAAAAGGGCAGTGAGTGTGTCTGGTCATTTGTCAGACCCACAGGCTGAATTCTTGAGTTTTATTAGATTGGATCATGGAGACTCCTCTGTATTTATGCCTCCATGCCTGCGACATAATGACGGGATTGTCCATCGATCTGTACATCGCTTTCTTGTGAACGCAATATAGCTCAGTAATGCTTTGAGTGAATTTCTTCAGATTGGGGACAAACATTCACTCAGACTCATAACTCTGCTTGAATGTGATATGTCAAGACCAATAAGAGGGAATTTCATATATATATGTACTGTACATTGAACATTGTCCCTCCATGGGGAAATTTACACGTTGAACTGACTGGATTTTGGGGTCAAAGGTCAAGGTCACGGTGACCTTACAAATCAAATTTTTTGGACATTGCATTGCTCAAGAATCCAACGGGGTGAAATAATGATTTTACAATTCAAATGGTAAAAATTCAGCTTCACATCATAATGTTAAACACCGTAGTCAGAACACCTCGGGCCATTGTTCACTGCTGTGATTTTCTATTTCCTTTTCTGCAAAGATGTAATGTACATATGATCATTTGTTGTGTGTTGTGTTTGCAGAGTGTTTTTTTGTTTCCTCAAAGTCTCTTTTCCTTTCTGTCTCTCTCCCACCTCACAGGTAGTGAGCTACTGTACCGTGACCGCGATGGCGACGTTGTCAAGTTCAACGTCGATACCGATGAAAAGACCATCCTGGTTCATAACAAGAAGTTTGTAAGTCTTTTTGTCACCGTTTCTCCTCTTACTCTCACACATCCACAGGACTAAAGTGGCCACGGCTGCCCATGAATTAAATTAAAACTTTTTCTTATAGTGTCAGCAAATCAAAGCACCCAAAGCTCTTTTTTATTACAAAGCTTAATCAAATGATCCATTGTTACTGTGAAATGTGAGCTGCATAGTTAACACTCTGAGCTCGGTTGTGCGGAGTATGGTTTGAGATAGAGACGCCGGGTGACGACACACAACATTATGCCCGCCATCAAATCACCAAACCTTGGTGCAAAGATTAATGCAACTCCCATTTGCCTCAGAAGCCGAGCAATCCGTCAAACGCAGTCATTTAAGGAGTAGTTTAATGAAAGAAATACCATGCGTGATTGGAAGTCTCATCTTTTTTGTCTTTCACCCCCTGTCTAACATCTGCCTCTGCTTCACAGGAAATGTACAAAGCCAGCAAGTATGAGGTGTCTCCTGACATGAAGCACGTGCTGCTGGCCTACAACGTTGCACCGGTGAGCTTCTCATTTGTTTGCTTGTTTTTTGAATTAGCACACTGACAGCCAAATATGTCAGCTGCCTCCAGTTGGGGCGAAGGAGGGGGGGGGGGGTTGGATGATTATAGGGTCGTAGTGAAGCGAAAGCAGAGGGAAGAGAAGAAGAAGGAGGGAGGGGAGGGAAGAGAAAGTAATCATGGCGGGCTGTGAAGGCCTGTCGCACACCGCTGCCTGTCAGCAATGGCGGCGGGGGCCGGGCACAGCCGAGTGGAACTGTAGCAAGGGAGGCAGAAACACAAACAAACCCCTCGGCGCCGCGCGGGCTCACAGGGAGAGAGATGAGATCGACAGTAGAAACAGGAAGCGCTGGCTGGGAATTTGTCATTTCTGCATAAAATGTCCCATAACCACATCAGCTCAACCGGCGCCTTGATATGCATCAAAGCATTATAGCTCCTAATATAGGTAGATCAAATATATTGAATCATTTTGCTGCCTGATGTCTGTGTGTTTACCTCATTCTGCTTCACCACCGAGTCACTGTGGGGACTTTGCGCCCGTTGTTGCTGTGTGAAGGATGCTGGCAGAGATATAACCTTGTGTTATTGCTCGAGAGGAATGGAAAATATTACGACACGCCGGAGAAGTCTAATGCGCTGTACTGCATGTGTTTGCATTTATTATTCCATCCCAACCTCCGTCACCTTGATAGATGACACTCGTTCCTTGCACACACACGCTCGCGATCGCACCAATGCACATTGCAGCTCATCGCCACAACATGCAGCACGCGTCGCCACTGTTCATTATGAATAGCGTTTGCATACTAACACACGTGCGAACCATACACTGTTGAATGTAAATGTCTCTCTAATGGGCAGTGACTTTATATGTTCCTGCGCTGCTGTGGCACGCACAGAGTAAAACAGACACATGCAGATACTGGATTGGAGGGAAAAGAGGTTTTTATCTTAGATGATATTGACGTTCTGGGGATCCTTCCAAGTTTTTTAGTGAACACTATTTGTCTAGATCAGAGCACAGTTACACACCCTGATGTTATGTTTGCCAATGAAAATTAGAGCAGCATTCTTACTTAGAAAAAAACAAATGTTGATTTTTCAAGTAAATGCAGATACACAACTCAATACCAGGCTGAAAAGCAATGCTCTCTCTGCTGTCTCTTTTTAAAAGCTTCAAGGTTGTTTCACCCGTAACCACACCCACCACTGACCGACACGCCATGTCATTATAATATTATCATTTAATAATGCTTTGAGGGTGTTTTTTTATATATTTATTTGCTTGATCTCAAGGATGGACTATTTAGATTTTGGTGGTTAAAGGTCAAAGGTCAAGGTCACTGTGGCCTCACAAAAGATGCTGTACCCCCTTGTGGTCATGATACATCAGGCACTCCTCAAGGGAAGTTCTTTAAATGTATAGTTTGGATAATATAAAAGATGTATAAACCATCATGGACCAGAAATATTAGTCTACTTGCCAGCCCATAGGGCCCCATTGTGAACCCGGAAATGTTGAGTACCCCAAAGTTTTATGTTAGAAATATAGAGTATGGGTCCCCAGCATTCAGAAACTGTCGGATGCTAACTTATACTGTATATATTGGGCAATTAGCATAATTGACATAATTAGCATAATGATAATAATGATGTGTTCTGTCCTCTTCTGAGCAACATTATGCTATAACAATCTAGTTTATAAGTTGAATGCATTTTTAATTATTTCAAATACATGAGTTATACAGTATGTCCAACCAGCATCCTCTAAAACTTAAGATTTGGCCTAAAATCCATCAAAATTGGCCCTTTGGCGGTCAAAATCTGGTCACCTCCGGTTTAGACAGCCATTTTGAATTTTAAAAATGTCAGAAATGGGTTCAGCATCATCAATAACCCCAAAATCCACTCCAATATTGCCCAGATCAGCCAAGCAGTTGTTGAAATATTGCCCATATAGGCGATTATGCTAATTATGTCAATTATGCTAAATGCCCAATACAGTATATAAGTTAGCATTCGTCAGTTTCTGAATGCTGGGGACCCATACTATTTCTAGCATAAAACGCTGGGGTACTCAACATTTCCGGGTACTCATTGTTGGCAAGTAGACTATATGAGCACGACTATAACAATATTATTGTTGTGGAGCCAACTATAGTTTGATTTTATGGCAGTGTTCAAGACTTTAGGTGTCACTTTATTTCTTTTTCTGATGTGAATCCTCTGTCTCCACTCACCTGCAGGTGTACCAGCATTCCTACACAGCCTTCTACATCATCTGCAGCCTGGAGACTCCGTAAGTAGGCGGCAGTGCTGCTCTCCTTACTTTACAACCTGCTTCAATATCTCAGCTGACATCACTGTCCGTCACTCTACCAGAAACTCCCCTCCCACCTGTCCTCACGCCCACCTCCCACAAATCATCGGTAGCATCAAAGCCTTCACTGATGTTGGTGGTGAAATCAAACGGATATAATCATTCATGACCTCCGATGGCAGCTAGAAGTGCCATAGTCAGACACCTGCAGATCTTACATCCCTGTACTACAGTGTGCTGTGAAATACTAAATGCAAATCACGAGGCTGTTCTGTCATTTCATTTCAAGTGTGTCTCCTGTCTCTCAGTGCTGAAAAGTGAAAATGCCTTTAGCCATTAGTACAGCATGACAGGTTTTCACTCTTGGCAATTTATCTTCATATTCTAGACTTTTCTAAACAAAGTTAGTGTTTTAGAGTGCAAAGTTAGAGTGCTTTTTCAGATGGAGGACAAAAGCAAACAAAAAAGGCAAAGGCAGATAAAAATGAGGAGACCGTAAAAACAAATAATCACAGGAGATTAAAAAGTTATTAGAACAGAATATATATCAAGGATAGCGAGGAGGAAACATTTAACTATGCATAAAAGAATGTTTTAAGAAGGGATATAAAAGACATTACAGATGTAGCCTGTCTAATCTCAGTTTACACAAGAGAGCTCATTATAGCTCGTCATTACATTCTCGCACTGTAGGTCTGCACAACCTGAAAGATTAGCATCTGGTGTATTAACCATTGAATAACTGGTACTAATCAGTAGCCAGTGGTCATTCTGTGCTATAAGAAGGAACCTCAGTTATTTCCCTATTTAAATTACTACCACAACAGGTCACAGTATGGCAGCACTGTCAGCAGCTCTCCAACTCAAATCTATTTACGTGCTGCCACCCAGTGGTAACGTGCCAAAGCACCACCTGAGCTGATGACCTCATTCATCCTCAGCTTCAGACAAAGACATAGAGGCAGTGGCACCTCTAATTCTGCAGCCTGCACTGCGCAGCACTTTTCCCAATAAGGAGAGGTGACACTGTTACCGAGCATCAGTATTTATGGATACACTTAAACCATTGTTCTCAGACGTGCGACACTTGTTCCTCTGCTGCTCCGGTGCTGGGAGCAGACACTCTCATTGTGTGTCTACCGTCTGATGACACCGTTTCCTTTTCGTCTGTGCACCCCAGGGAGACGTGGAACTTGAACCCTCCTGAGGTGCGAAATGCTCAGCTACAGTACGCAGGCTGGGGACCCCAGGGTCAGCAACTGGTAAGAACTACACTTCCCACAAATTCACTGTCTCCTGTCCTTCTCCTGAACATGAATTCCATGCTTCACGCTCAGATAAAAATCAATTGAATCTTGTCTTTGACTTGAACTACACACAACCAGATAAACCAAATAAAAACATCAAAGATAAAAAGAAGTTCTAATACGTGCAAAGTTTTGGAATGCAATGTCCTTCAGTCCTGGTTTATAATATCAGGGGCTGATGAATTAATTATTTTCCAAGGTGTTTGTCTTGGTCAGGGGAACTTAATATTGGCCGCCTGATGGGAGGGCTTGGAATGAATGATGAAGGGGATCGAGGCGTCCTAAGAGTGTCCTTTGTTCAAATCTGCATTAGTTGATTTTTTGGCCACTTGCAGGCAGCTGTGAACACAACACTGACAGATCAACTCTTTGCACCTTAAGCAGACCTGGCAAACCATTCAAATGCAATCATATTTGTCTCTAAATTATCATTTTACATCTATTGTTCACTCTTTTTTTTTAGCTCTGTTTTGCTCACCACCACTTCCTGGGAAAATACAAGCCTCCTGATTTAGACATTGATGGGGGCAGTGAGGTTGAATCAACACAGTAAAGTTGTTGGCCGCAAAATAACATGAAAGATGTGCAGCTTCGGTGCACTTTGTAAATTTGGTCAAATTCCCTGTTGCTTTGTGACACATTTTAAGCAAAAATGGAAACCTGATCATTATTTGTATATAAATATTTATTTGCAAAGCTTTATAATTACATGGTGTTCGTAATTATTATGTGCAACCACCAATATTAGTCTTTATACAGACGTCAGATCCTTTGACGTATGTAGCTATTGAAGCTTTAGAGGACAGACTGAACCTACTCCTCCTCTCCTATTGAAACAGTCAAGCCATACAAAGAAAAGAACGATGGTGCATTCAGGTGTTCTTTGTTAACTCACAAAGGCAGTTTGTTCTATCAGTTTAGATAGTTATGTTCTATCATACCAAAGTTACAGCCAAAGCTGTGTCTTTGACTTCAATAAAAACACACACAACTTGCATATCCATATAACTTAGGTTTGTCTGTGAGACCAACTTATTCACAACATGTTCAGACTGTTAACAAAAAGAAAAACAGAGGAGCTTATGATTTCATGTGATAGATTTCCCAGTGACTGATGACCCCCCTGATAAATATGACATGGTCACGTTACATTTCCTGACTTTACGAGCTGACCAAGATCACCTGAATGCTCCATTACATGAACCAAATGACCAGTGCACAATGGATGATGGAATTATGGGAGCGTCGCAAAGGAAACATCAGAGCTTGTCCTGCAAAGTCAGATCTCAAGACTCCTGTAAATGCACCTCCTATGCTTGATAGGAGGTGCATTTACAGGAGTCTTGAGATCTGAGGAACTCAGTCTAGACTGATCAGAGATTAATTATTATTATTATGGAATAATCTTAAGATTCCCCAGTGAAAACAATTAAAAACTGTTAAGTCACAAGACTGACAAGGCACAAGACCTCCAAGATCCGTCATCCTCCGCCTCCATCATCACACCGTCAAACTTGTCAGAGCATTAATGAGCTTCAGTGTGTTGGTTTGCAGGGCAGACAGACTGTAAGTGATTACATCCTGCAGCACAATGCTATTAATTACCTGGTATCTCATCACTGGATTAATTAACATAGACGCTAGATTGATATAGCCTCAAGATTCCCAACATTAGTCGCAAGGTGGTTTGACTTGGAGCCGGCGAGTTATGTTAGCATGAAACTGAGCAGCAGCTGGTTTCCCTGAAGGTTCACATGTCCTCTGTTAAAGAGGTGGAGGTTGACGAGAGCTGAAACAAGCTAACACGCTCTGTAAGCTGAGGCATGTGCCATCATAGTTAGACATCTAATATACAGTACATCAGACATTCCACCTGTTATCCTCTTTCCAAATCCATTATGCACTCGATTAAAACACACATACATGGCCGTATTTTTACTCTCAAACACAGCTGGCCAGCCATGTTGAGCTATTTGTTAGGCACACAAGTGGCATCATATTTTCACAAAGGCATATGTCTGCCCCAGAGAGGTTTTTCTTTTCATGGTTGTTGTGGAAAGCTAATGCCACAGAGAGTAGAAGTAGAGTTTCTTTTCTCCTACTCCCTGTAGGCGGTTAGTCTTCAGCACGTGGCTGACACATTCACACATTTAAGGTTTTGAATGCTCATTCACAGGAGGCCTAACCCTTGAATTACATTTGGAAGTGTGTGAGAAAGACTGAGAGAGAGAGAGAGAGAGAGAGAGAGGCTGTAATGTAGACTATGCTCCCATCACTTAGATGTGCAATGTACTGTATATTCTTTGGGTTCTTTGGGAATTTAGCTTTGTAGCATCATTCGAGGCTTAAATTGGCTGAGTGGTGAGTAAATTAGATTTGTATTAAAAGAATACTGCAGTAACTATATTTTGCCCTTATGTAAAGTTATAGTTAAGCTTCAAAAACATTGGAGCAGACACCACCTATTATGCATCTTTCTCCAGCCTTAGCCAGCAGCTCCATCAGTCTGTACAGAGCATGGATCCATCCATGGCACATATGCTAACAAGCTCACAATGACTAAGTTAGCTGAGATATAACTTTTACCATACTCATTATCACTGACTTAGCACAGTTTTGGGACTTAAAGGGATAGTTAAACATTTTGGCGAATTGGCTCATTGCCATAATCCCTGTAGTTTTGAGTAGGTTTGTCGGTGCAAGCTATTTTTAGAACGGTGGAGCAGAGCCGCAAGCTGCTCAGAGCTACACTATATATGTAGGCTCATGGGATGTCCTGGTTTCCCTCATCAAACTCATCAAATACACAATCTAACAACTCCAAAACGCTCTGGTGGACAAGTTGTGACCTGCACATTCACCACGCTATGAGATAATAACGGGACATTAGGAGACAGAGTTGTTTTCGAGGCAAATGCAGAGAGTTGTTGGATTGTGTATCAGCTCAGCTCCGCTGTTCTAAAAATAGCTTGCACCGACAATTAAAGGTAACGAACCTACTCCTAAAACTATAGGAATTATGGCAATGGGCCAATTCGCCAAAATGTTGAACTATCCCTTTAAACTAAATGGATATTAGTTGTGGCCATTTTTTTTCTCCATTCACAAACCAATATCCTTTTTACTTGTCAGGCTTATACGAGTGTTGTCTTTGAGTGCATGAATAATATAGAGTCTGGTGCTTCATTGTTGTTTTAGTCTAGTTTGTTCAGATTATTCATTCCTAACAAAGCCCATCATTTCCTTATGATTCAGGTACAGTTTTACAATAATGTTTTGGCAATTTTACCGACAGACAAACCAAACTAGAGTAACAAACTCTTTTGCAGTTTGTATAATCCACTCCAAACATTCTCTCTGAGGATAAAGTGGATCCCGGATCAGTGGCAGAGCTCTACCTTTCTTCCGAGAACGGGGCCAGGTCTTCTCTCTGTGCTGTGGCCTAGATTAGCTTCTATACAGGGACTCCTTCTGCACCAAAGTGACACCAAACCACATGGGCCCGCAGCCCGCGTCTCCTTACAAGAAACTAATTGTGACAGATTCAGTTTTACTTTTAAAGGGATGCAAAGCTCAGTGGAGAAACTTTTAGCTGGCTGGGTCTTAACTGAGTTTACGCAATGCCACATCCTCTATGATGAAAAATTCAAAATACTACAGTAAATAACTTTAATTTCATACGGTAGAGTAGCAGTTCATCTGTTAAAGCCTATTAACGCTGTTGAAAGAATAACATGTTGCTCTCAGACACTTACTTTATGTACATTGTTGGATATCCTGCTGCACTTCTCAGCTGTACTACTTCTACGTTTTTTTGGGGGGGGGGATCACACACAAACTGATACCATGATTCCCAACTCGAGGCCAAGAGATTCCATAATCCTTGAGATACCGAGTGAGCCCTTTTCTGTAATAGCCTGAGATTGATTTCAGCATGGCATTAAGGCTGTAACATTTTAAAATTCCAGCCCCAAGAGCCATCCCACCCCAGCACGCTCACCGTGGGTGCTGATGATCTATTATTCTCTGTAATGAAAGAGTTGACCTTCAGTTATCTGGAAAGCCCCGCAGGCCTGCGGAGGAGAGCGTCAAAGTCAAAATCAGGTCCCAGGGTTTACGGTCTTATCAGGAATTGAATTGAAAAGACTTCTCTTTTTTCCGCCCTTTGTACTTGTGTGAAAACTTTGGTTTCCCTCAAACATAAAAGGTGCGCACAGATCTCCTTTGGGTGACAGATGAAAAAGCGCCATGCTAATGTGTGTTTCGACCATTCCGACCTCAAGGTTGATCTAGGCTGTGATAGCATGACTTCTGCCTCGCTCAGGTCTCCAACTTGGGAGATAAAGTGTCAGTATGAATGTTAGAGTGTCCTCAGGTTTTCATTGTGTTCATGCTGATAATAATAATAGTATTGTAACCGCTTATTCATTGTAGGGCAATTCCCTGTAGGAAGACTGACAGCTGGGGTCAGCAACAGATCAGCGTCTGTACAGCTGAAAGGGATTCAGTGTCTTGCACAAGGTCACTTAAAAAGGGCAGGAGCTGCTTGCAAATAGGCTCTTTCTGCAGGTTTTATATAGTTTGTAACACATCAAATCACAATCTGCACCTGAGTATTTCCTGTCTCTCTTCTGGCTCTTGTAGATCTTCATTTTTGAGAACAACATCTATTATCGCTCGACAGTGGAGAGCCGCTCCATCCGCCTGGTGTCCACTGGGAAAGAGGGCGTCATCTTCAACGGGCTCAGTGATTGGCTCTATGAAGGTAAGGTAGAACAAAAAGGCGTTGCAGCTTTAGTAATTAAAGGTCAGATCTTTGTAATTCTGATGTGGTTTTAGTTTGTTACGTCATTGGATGAATGGCACCCTAAACCTTAATGTATTTTTTGCAAAGATAGCTCACTCTGGATAATCCAACAGTTTTCTCACCAAATACATAATAATTGAGTTTTGTTTTGTGCATAATGAAGAGCAACAAAAAGCTGTTAGATGCTTCAGACTGCATTTTAATGCAAATAATAGGAGTAATAACTTTCTAATCTATTATCCTATTTTCTTCTCTGATATTTTCTGACGCCCTTGAGATGAGCTTTCAGCTATTCTTCTGTATAAAAATGTCGCTGATTCAAATATCACCTCAAATAAATGCCAGAATCCCACTGGAAGCTTCCCTTGGAGGTCAGAGCGTCTGGGTTTAAAGTTCAGCGCAGCACCTGCTGTCGTGATTCCTATAACAGTCCAAGTGCAGCCACAAATAATGACCCTGCTCTACTCAGTTTGTGATTAGAAAATAACAGGTTAAAACGTATTGAATGGAGTTTTTATTCAATTCAACTGGAGCTTCAACCAGTTCCTGATTTACCAGGACATTGTTTCTGGAAGGTGCTTGAGTATTCAGAATTCACTTTTTCTTCTGAACATCTAGTTTCATTGCAACTGAGCAAAGCCTGCTGAACCATGAGTTATACTCCACAGCTCCACAGCTCCACAGTAGCTACTTACTTGACATTTTGGTGAGAGTGGTTTGCTTACTAATGTTTACAAGGTTAGAAATGGAACTTCGAGCCCAGTTGCAAACTTCATATCAGGTCCACATCAGAAGTCGTAGTAGCATCTACTGGTCTTAAGTCATTGTCACTTGATCTTGATGAACTGACTCTCTAATGAGTCAACCACTGACCCAGGAGACACTAAAATGATGGTGACTAATATAAATAATGTGCCCTCCCTCTCTTCCATCACTTTAATCAGAACACTCTGCAGGAACACATGCATTAGGGACTAATGACATGAAACAGACAGCCTCCCCTGCGTCTGCACCCACATTAGTATTGTTGGCGTGAAGCTCTTGATTTCATGCAGGTAAATTAAAAATGGAAAGTCTGCCAGCTTCTGCTTTACATGGCCCCGCGAAAATGAGTGAATGTTCTACATCGGTTGATTTGCATTAATTCGGCGGCAGCGTGTGTTGTATACACTCTGATACAGATGTCATGGTGCTCTCCGAGCGTCGGCGCCGCTGATCAAAGCTCACCTGTGTGCCTCACGGTGTAAAAAAGAAAAAAAAGAAAAAGAGAGGTGTTAGAATTCAACTAATGAATTTATATCCGCCGCGCTGGGTGCACTCTCTGCTCCGGTGGAATAGTGTTTTAATAACAGAGTGAGAGGGAGATGGGGAGCAGCAGAATCACAGATGAGGAGATAGGAGAAAGACACACTGCCTATGATATAGAAAAAGCTGTTAATCCTCCAGTAACACTATAAAACAATAGAAATCTATTTGATGATGTGAGCGGCTGTCACCCAGGAGCCTTCTCAGGATTTAGAAGCAGTGACACGCAGGTTATCTGAGGTCACCGGTGCACCAGGACAGGAGCTGCGCGGCTGCCTCCCTCTGCGGCACTCTCCTTGTTTTTATTCAATGCTGTCAACCCGCGGCTCCTCTTATCTCTGCATTAGCCGGGCTGACATTTGAAACCACGTCCATCCTTCAACAGCAATATCCATCCGCAGCCATTTAAACATTAATCAGTGCGATATTGCGGCGTCTGACCCCCCTGACTCATATTTATGGGCTGCTGAAGGGCTGGTAATTTACACTCATCATTTATTGACAGGATAAATCTTTCACCAAGAGATAAAACACAGAGTCAGCCTCATAATGTTGAGATAAAAGTGAATCATAGAACAACAGAATTGTATGTGTTTATTCCCGCATATAAGCTACATGAATTAGATAGTGTAATGTGAGGTTGAAATTCCTCCTTGAGATAAGGAGAAATGTTAATTTGTCGTCTCAAGATAAATAAGAAATGAAAGCCTGTTACATAATAATAATTCAGTTAATTCAAGATCCAAAATCTAAACATAATTGGCTCAAATGAGCTCTGGTTATTTGCTCTTGTGTTCTGTGTTAGTTTGCTAATGAACTAAGTATATTTACATATCTGGCTAGAACTAATTTAGTGCTACTTGAAATCCTATTATAAAGACTGGGTCCCTGGGCGTGAATCCACGGCTAAAAGAGCAAAGACAGAGACATTAAGATGGACGACTGGATGTAGCCTCAATGATGTCACCTGTACAGTAGGTTTCAGAGTGGGCTGCTCCACTGTCGCCATCTTGGCACGTGTGTGGAGCTGAGATTTTGGATCATGCCAGTTTTTGGCAATGATACGCTCCACCTGTCACTCAGAGTGGCTACGCCTTCAATAATGCAGAACTTAAAGCCTTGATAAAATGTAAACAGATGATTTAAAGAGGAACCAAGCAGGTTTCTCCCGTGGCTATGCTACATTTTAACTTGATTAAAAAGCTCCGGAGTAATTGTGATAGTTGTGATAGTCAACTTGTGACTTGTTAGGAGTGAGAATGGAGCCTTCCACCTGGCATCTCATGGCTGAAAACCAACCTTGCAACATCAGTGTAGCTCTCCTCTCTGCACACCATGACACAAACACACTCTGTAAGCCGCAACCTTTTGTTTATGATGGTTAAGACTACACAAATATACACGTTGTAACGTTGTATAATATAATGTTATCCACTGCTCCATGTATTGATTTCTCGCCGGCTTTGTTGTAAACAAATGCACATGGAGAAGAGGAGCCTTACCAAAACAGAGAAAAAGGGACCAGACTTGCATAGTTCCCCTTTAAGTAAGAATTCACCATCAACACAGGAAGTGATTACAGTAGCTATAGCTGTATAGATTTTTTTGTACCGGGCTGTAAACAGATTTATTTCTGCTAAGTTGGACATTTTAACTTGGGAGACGATTGAATCACCTTTTGAGTTATAGCCTCAAATGGCTGTGCAAGGAACTACAGATTGTGGAACTTCAATGTTGGCTTCAGTTTTTCAGCCATGGAGGTTGGAGCTTGGTGAAGCCAGATCCACCCAGCACACATCCTCCTAACCCTGAACCTGTTGGACCTCAGGGCAGCAGGTCCCTACAGCCAGCTTCTTACCTCTTGTGGAAATGTTGATACCAGAAGAGTTAATGCCCCTAGGTCTGGAATTAGATATTCAACCACAGAATCTGAGTGTAATATTCAATATTGCAAATGTTGCACTAAATACACCAAAATTCACTAAAAGTCCATCATTCATTTTTATTATCAATAAATGGTTTAAAAGAAAATCTTCCTGGAAGAAAAAAAGAAAACTAAATACATTTGGCATTGGTGCAGTGGTGATGTTAGCATCTGCATGGGGGAGTCTGGAGGCTGTGCCAGGTTGTATAATATTTACATTCATCAGTGAGACTGCAAGGCAGAAGATTATCCATGCTAATGACTCAGACTCTGCTCTGGCCAAGGTCAAGCTGAGGCTCAGACTGCCGCCGAGGAGAAATGAGGTCTTAAGCTCTGCCTGTTGCCCGCGCCGCAGATTTGATGCTAAGGGGTGAAAGGTTGGCAAATAATCTCCCCGGCTTGAATATCCTCTGGCTTGCATTGCTGCCTTAATCCGTGAATGTCTGTGTTTTTGTTTGTTTGTTTGCAGTGTGCATGCAAGAGAGGGAAAAAAAAGAAAAAAAAAATCAAAAAAGGCTCAATTAAAAAAGAGGAGATGCAGCCAAGAGCCCCGCCGGCTGTGTGTAATAGTCCAAAACGCCTCAGGAGAGTCTCAAGTGTTCCGTCATCTGTCGGCTGTCTGATTATCGAGGCTGCACTGATACTGACACATCCTGCAGTGTGACGCAGCCCGAGGAAACAGCTGTTTATTGGGCTCTGGTGCGCTGAGATAAAAAACCCGACGTGGCTTTGATTTGAGTCATGTTTGCCCCCATAGATGTTTGGCTAGATGACTGTCTGCATCGAGAGGCTTGTTCGAAGGCTCGTTTCTGTTTATCGCTCTGTTTGTGTCAGAGCCCGCAGGGCAAAGAGTAACCACATAATCAACACTCGTGCACTTGAAAAGGAAAGATTACAAAAGGGAATATATAAAAAAAAAATGTTGGTTTTAGTTTGGTGAGAATACGAGCTGAAACTGTTATGAGTCAGTTTCAACTAGTTTTGTAGAACTTTTTTTTTTCCAAGGTAAACTGGATTGGATTTCTTTGTGGAATAGTGATTTGGAGTTGGTTGGAAATCATGTTGTGGGTCTACAATTTAACAAAGCTGCAGTTAAAATGAATATTGCACATAACATCTATGGGAGTTTTACCTTTTAAAAATCATGGAGCCAAAATGCCTGAAGAAATATAAGAAATGTATGTTTATGCTTGGTATGACAGGTGATTTATGGGAGATGTTAAAGTGTTAAATTTTCCATTTCCATAAAGGTTTGTGGTGATCACACAACAAGAGTGGTGAACAGGGGAGCAGCAACAGAGCAATATTTCCTTTTTCACGTTTCACGTGTGGATGAAGCTGCAAAAATGTTGGCTACTACATTTACATTTACGAACGATACCATACAAATGGCTTTATCAATCCCCAAAGGAAAAATCCATTTGTCTGGCAGCTCATCTACCATTTGCAGAAGAATTAAAAAGCCTGATGACTGTTGGTACAAAGGATCTTCTATATCTCCCTATCCTGCAGTGAAGAGAGAGGAGCCATCCACCACTGCAGTTATCTGGTCCACCAAGGTGTTATGAAGTGGATGATCCACGTTGTTCAGAATAGACTGAGTCGGCAACCAAGGGAACGCCCATAGAAACGTCACTTCCGGTAAAAGCCGTGGGGGAAAACAAACCATTCTTCCCGTCTGCTATCATGGGAAAGCGCGGATCATTGACCCAGTATTTTAAAATGTATGGGCAACAATCGACCCTGATCGCACAGAATTTTTTACTATCTCTTTGTCAGCAGATACAAGTGATTCAAACAAAGACATGACAGCGGACAAGCATTAGACAAAGGTTTAAAACGCCGCGCTTTCCCATTGTAGTGGATGGGGAGAATGGTTTGTTTTCCCCCACGGCTCTTACCGGAAGTGATGCTTTTATGGGCGTTCCTTTGGTTACCGACTCAATCTATGGCCTCTACCATCTTCAGTGCGCATCTCTCCACCACATCATTACACTACATTTCCCAGAACACATTTGAGCAGTGACACAGTGTCATGACTTTGGTTAAATGATCATTTCTTTCAAACCTCACACTTCTACTAAGTACGTTAACTTTAAAATTGTTCCACCCTTGCTGAGGTCATACTGGTGACATCATTGGGGTCATTTACTTAAAACTGTATCAATTTTCCCTTCAAAGCAGCAGCAGAGAATGTTTTTGATCTTGATGATAAGTTCACTGACCTTTATGTGTCAGATCTTTGGAGTGTCTCTTTAAGTTGCTGCTTCGCATGCATTTAGATTTATTCCTGTAGGGCAAACATACACGGTGGCTTACTCCTCCCATAAAGTTTTGTGTTATATGCAAGAACAACTCATTGGTAGTAGCGTTTCACCCCTGCATCGTCTTCCAAAGTTTTCTTTTTTTTTTTTTAGACTGAAGCACAAACTGTCAACGAAGCTGTGGAGCTGCACTGTGAAATCTCACCTCACTCCATCATGTGCTTCTCTGCTCTGGCTCAGTTATCACAAGCACTGTCACCTCAGTCAGCGCAGTGGTAACTGTTCTGTATTTATAGTAGCAGCTGTGTGTGTAAAGCTACGCTGTCACGTCGTCTAACAAACCAAAGAGGAGGGCGTGTCTCCGCTGTCAAGTTCTTTACTTTATAGCATCTGGCCTCACCTTGGGCAGGATATTTATTTATATTCGACACGTCTTGTAGTGCTTCTTGTGTGATTGGCAGGTTAAATGCTTGTGTTACATCTGGCTGCTGAGATGGACTAGAGTCTCTAAAGAGTACAAGTGGGTTTTGGCCTCAAATCTCTATCAGACACAAAGAATTAGAACAAAAGGTGCATCTCTCTCTGCACCTCACTGCTGCTCTGCTTCATGGATTTAGCATGTGACACTGCTGCCCTCTGTTGGCATCATGTGCTCCTTATTTCCTTAAGAAACAGTCCACTTGATCACCTCACTGATTCCAGATGCACTTCAAGTAGATGTTTTCCCACTAAAATAAAAAAAGAATCCTCTAAATGCCAAGAAGTTTGATATTCTTTTCTTCGTCTCTCCAGCTCAGTCTGCCTGAACCTGTCACCTTGCACTCATTATTTCTCGCCGGCCACTTGACTCATGGTATCTCATGCATTAATAATACACTCTGCTCGGTGAATTATGTAGGTATTCACAGCAGGATGGCGAACATGGAGAGAGGAGATGAGGCTCTGACAGCTCACCTTGGTAATCGTCACAAAAGGAGACACGATCTCATTACTTAAGAGAAGAGAAACTGAGAGTTAGCTCATCAAAAGTGCTTCTTTCTCTTTTACTTTCTCTCCTCCTTTTTGTCTCCTCACTTTTCTGTTGTTGCCATGCAAGTGTCAGGACGTCTCTGGAAACTTAACTACTTTCTCCTTGACCAGCCAAGGTGACTGGGCGTCCCCAGCCAAGCGGATCCGACAGCCCGGCGGTTCCACTCCACATGGAAAGCTTTTTAAGCTGCCGCTTGCTGGAGTTAGCAGGCAGTGCTGGAGCTGGCCATGCGGGAAATCGCTTTAATTATTATTTTATTTCTTCTTTTTTTCATCTTTGCTAATGCTGTGCTGTTGCCACTCGGTTCATCTTCAGACTTTGAGATCCAATCATTCCCCGCTGAGCCGTGCCAGCAGGGTGCAGGTGGACACACTAGGCGGCCCACCAGAGTAAAGACTAAGTGCTGCCATTAGCTCTATTTCTTCTCATTTCACACTAACATAGAGATGTGTGGAGTTATAATTAGTTTAACAGTGTCCAGCAGTGGCCAGATACCACACAAGCGACTTCTTTTTTTTTTTGCAGAACTTCATTAGAGAACAAATGCACACGAGGGTCTGTACTGCGGGTGATTGTCAAATGATGCCGCATATCAAGTGATTCCACCAAGCGTGCACGCTTAATGAAAATGCTAATTGGTAGTTGATGTCTGTTCATTCCCCCAAAGCCAGCACCCAGTCCCACAGATAAACAGCATTAATGAAATTTTAATTGCAAAAGTTGATATAAATGTAGCTGGTGGCAAGCAGTAACAATAAGCTGGACCGTTTCCATGCCGTCTGCGTCGTCGCCGCAGACTTAATAATGAAGTAGAATTGTCACGGTCATGTGTTATGTTGTCAGGAAGTTCCCTCAGCCAGCGCACATTTACATAATTTCTTAATAAGTCACTGTATTTTGACAGAGGTGTTTTTCTATTTGTGTGTATTTGTGTGTGTGTGCACTGTGTGGACCTACACCGCTCTTGTCCTCAATGTTCCCTTTGAACCTGAGTGTGTTTGTGTGACTGCTACATAATTTCCCCCACCTATCCACACGCACACATCCCGAGTCTCAAAAGAACTTGGTCAAATCTGAGATGTATTGAAGTGAAACTGGCCCACACACACACACACACACACACACACACACACACACACACACACAGACATTACACACACTCACAGAGGTAACAACAACCCCCCAAAAACTAAGGTTGTGTGGTAAAGTGAGCTGCGTACTTGTAACTGTAATGAGAAATTGCTTTCTGGGTGATTTCGAGGAAATGTAGCTGAGCTCTATTTTGGTCGATGGGCTGTACTGAGATTAAAAGCTGCTGTGATTTATGACCTCAGCATTTTGCTACTGTTTGTTTGTGTGTGTGTGTGTGTGTGTGTGTGTGTGTGTGTGTGTGTGTGTGTGTGTGTGTGTGTGAATGAGAGTTCACAAACAGCAAACAGGTCAATCAAGACTTAGCAGGATGTATTTGCTGAGAGGGCAGAGAGGATAACTTTTTTTTATTTTGATGCTTTGACCTGTTTTTAGAGACTTCTGTTTGCAACAGCCCGGGCCAGAGACATTCTGTGTTTGGGTCGTCTGTCCATACACACAAACATTTGTCCTATTCTTGTGCTATGTGATATCTTAGTAAAGCTGTGACGGAATTCCTTCAGATTAGGCTCAGAAATTTCAAAGTTGGAGGTCACAGCGACCTCGCCATCTAGTAGAAACATTTCATGGATCATTCAGAGATGATCTGTGAAGGTCACTGTGACCTCATGAAAATGTGGTTGTGACTGTGTCTCACAAATTGACAGGAATGTCTCATCATGTAAAATGTTGAAGTGATAACGGTGTACATGCAGCAAGTCAGAGGTCACCTTCTTTGTAACATCCAAACGTTCTGTCCTTCATTCAGTGCTGTAACTCAAGAGGAGCAGATTGTGACCATATTCCCTGAAACTTGGCTGCTTGATGGAGACAGACAGTTATTCTAGTTGTGTTATTTTCAGGGTGCTGGTGTTTTGCCTCTGGAACAATGAGCTTTCTCACTTTGTGCCGTTCAGGCTACTTAACATTTGACTGATATTTAATCAAAATTAAACAACTTCACATGCGTAAATCCCGCGTGGTGGCCAACAGGAGATGGCATTTATGAATTAACAATTTAATGACCTTCTGTGAACAAAGAGCAGTGTGATACAAAGAGCCTTACTAATGACACGGCACTTTATACATTTCAAAAGACATTCTCCCAGAACACCTGTTCGTTTCTGACAAGTAACGGCTGTCTGAGTGTGCTGGCCTGAGGCCATGTAATTAACTTATGTCTCTGCTGCTTGAGTTTTTACTCACTGTCATTATGACTGATGGTAATTTTATTCTGATTTGTCCAGAGGAAATTTTCCAGTCCCACATCGCCCATTGGTGGTCTCCAGATGGCGCGAGGTTGGCATATGCCACCATCAACGACACCCTGGTGCCCAGGATGGAGCTGCCCATGTTCACAGGAACACCTTACCCAGTGGGGAAAGAGTACCACTACCCTAAGGTACACATAGAAATAAATAATGTCATTGGTTTTGATTGCAAAAATGAGCTGTGTATATCCAGAAATTGTAGTTTTTGTTTTTGTATATTAATAGTTCACGCTAATTTTCCCATGATTCTCTCATCCTGTTCAGGCCGGTGAGGAGAACCCAGTCATCACTCTGCATGTGGTGAACCTGAACGGGCCTCTTCACACCATCGAGATGAGAAGACCTGATGATCCCAGGATAGGGTGAGACGAGCAGACCGTCCTCCAATCAGTCTCTCTACTCAGTCAAATGATGCGCTATCTTATTCATATTTCGTACGTTCTTTTATGTATCATATAGTGTAATTGTCAGTATATATTCATTTTATGATGGTAGATAAGTTTGCATATTTCATAAAGTCATATAGTTAAAATTATCTCTAACAGTGTGTCCTGTTCCTGCACAGATTCATTTTCTGCAGTGATACATTTTACTTTAGTTGGTTCCGTGTTTAGTTCCATTAAGTTTAATGCCCCCATTCGCTCCGGTCGTATTTATACCCCATTTTTTATTCCTTTTTCGCTGTGGCTCATTATACTGTGTGCTGCTGCTCTAATATCTCAATTCCAATTTGCAAGAGATCATAAATGTTTCATCTCCTTTTAAAATTCTATCATAATCTGCAATTAGTGAATGGAAACATTTTGGTGCTTTTGCCGGTCATTGTCTTATTTTCCTCATATTTTCCGTCACGGTGAGTGGTCACATGTCCACATGGCTGACTCAACTTCAAACTGTCTGTGTTTGTTAGTGAATACTATGTGACCATGGTGAAATGGGCCACCACCACCAAACTGGCCATCAACTGGCTCAACAGAGCCCAGAATATCTCTATACTCACCCTGTGTGAGGCCACAACAGGAGTCTGCACCAAGGTAACGATGTCCAGTGTGTGTGTGTGTGTGTGTGTGTGTGTGTGCTGCATGTGTCAAAGGCTGGTTTTCATAGAGCAACTGAAACCTCTTACACTGTTTTTGTTTTTACAGAAACATGAGGATGAAAGTGAAGGGTGGCTGCACAGACAGGTGACACTGTTGACAACAGATTGGCTTCATGTTTACTATGTTGAATATTATTGATTACTGTTAATTTTTGCTTAAATGTAACTAACCTGACTAATGGTTATCAAATTAAAGTCAGTTTTCCCAGCAGTTCATGTCACATTATAGCTCAGTTTTGCTTAAAGGAGACATGTTATGCCCCCTTTCCACAAAGAGCCTTCAAAAAGTGATATTTCCACAATATGTCCCCTTTAATATTTGTCTAATTGTTGCATTTATAATCAGTTTCTATAGCTTCATGCTTAATTGAGTCATTGATTTGAGCAATTGTCTGTGTATTCAGAATGAGAGGCCTCTGTTTTCCAAAGATGGACTCAAGCTGTTCTTCACCCGAGCCATTCCTCAAGGAGGCAGGGGCAAGTTCTTCCACATCTCCATGTCCATCTCCCAGGTAAAAGATGGTTTATGTAGAGTCAGATTTAAGGATTAGTAAGATTTAGATTGGCTTCTTATTTAGCTCTAGCCTGGGTTTGACTTGATCATAACTTGTTTTGTCTCTATTACTAAAGTTCTGCTTTTTGCTCCTTTGCCTCTCTCACACCCTAAAGCCCAACACCAGCACAGACACGCTGCAGTCCATCACCTCGGGAGACTGGGACGTCACCGAAGTCCTGGCCTACAATGAGGACAGCCAGCTGATGTGAGCACCCACAAACTACCAGCAACACACCAAGCACACTCACAGCTACAAACAGCAGCTTTTAACAATCCTGCTTCAGTCATATCTAGGAAACAAACAAACACATGAATGCAGCACAAGCTCATTTAGTGAAGGTTTAGTCAGTATTCTCAGCCTGTCATTCTGTCAGCTTTCGCCTACAGGGGCATCAGAAATACTACTACTCTCAGTAACTTCAACAGGGAAAACATGTTAGCTGCCTCTGTTACAACAAAGAACCATAAAGTGACACATGAGGAAAAGATTCCAGCATTAGCAGTACAGGCTGATAGTTAAAATGATGTTTTAAAGGGATAGAAATCTGGCCAATTGCCATAATCCCTATAGTTTTAGCAGTAGGTTCGTTACCTTTAATTGTTGGTGCAAGCTATTTTTAGAATGGCGGAGCAGAGCCGCGAGCTGCTACGCTATGGAGGCTAATGGGATTTCTTGGTTCCCCTCATCAAACTCATCAAATACACACAATACAACAACTCCAAAATGCTCTTGTGGACAAGTTGTGACCTGCACATTCACCACACTATGAGATAATAACGGAACATTATGAGACAAAGTTGTTTTTGAGACAAATGCGGAGACTGCTTACTGAAAAACTACTCCTGACAGTAACGCGCATCAGCGGTTTTGCATGAATTTACCTTGAAAACAACTGTCTCATAATGTTCCATTATTATCTCATAGCGTGGTGAATGTGCAGGTCACAACTTGTCCACGAGAACATTTTGGAGTTGTTGGATTGTGTATTTGATGAGTTTGATGAGGGAAACCAAGAAATCCCATTAGCCTCCGTAGCGTAGCTCTGAGCAGCTCACGGCTCTGCTCTGCCGTTCTAAAAATAGCTTACACCAGCAAATAAAGGTAACAAACCTGGCAATGGGCAATGGGCCAATTTGCCAAAATGTTGAACTATCCCTTAAGTACTATTAAACATCTTTGGACACTTCCAAAACAATGCAATAAGAAAACCGAAAACATCCTGAAGAAAACTATCCTTGTCTGCCGTGCTCATTTGCATTTTTGTCGAGGGAACAGGGGTAACTAGGGCGATGGTAACAAAAATACATCACCCCTGTGGCACTCAGTGGGACTGGTTTTTTCAGCACCACGGACAGAGACAGAGCAAGCCCACATTTATATGCAGGGTTACTCCGTCTCTCTCTCCGTGGTGCTGAATCCCAGCGTTTTAAACATTTGAGCACCGCAGAGAAGAGCGGAGTGAAGGAGATTGATTGCTGCCGTCCAGCAGTGAAATGATCCTGTTTATTGCCAAGCTGTGTATTGATTATGATCTATGACTAGTTTGGAGTTTGATTCTGCATTTTAAGAAGGGGAAGCCAAACCTAACACTGATTGCGTCGGGCCTCTACCACCTCATGCATTTCTACACAATAAACTGATCTAAGTGTGCTGGGTGTAAAATAAAAAACACCCTCTGTGTCTGTTAGGCCCGTAAGGAGTGTGACTCACTCCCGTCACTCTCACATCATTTTCACACCCACAATCAAGGCCACAAGGCAACTGTGAGTCTGACTAACATGATCTCACATGTACTGTGCACTCCTGCATTCACACACAACATATATACAGTAGAAACACAGTTACTCTTTTGTTGCCAGTGTTCACTTAAAGCTTGAACTCACCCACCCAAAAACCATCTCCCCCGAGGGGGGGTGAGATTTGGCCTACTTCTCCTCTCATTGGATACATCCCCCCTTTTTCCCTCCATCATTCATTTATAAAACATCTATTCTAGTAAGTAGATGGGGCAGCGTTTGTATGTTCCAGGTGCTTTCCCTCCACCCTCCAACCTGAGTGGTGAATACAGCTCTGATAAACTCAAAAACTCAAATCTTCTGCTCTTACTGTTATTTTTTTCCCCCCATCTTCGTATTATTGCAGATACTTCCTGAGCACTGAGGATGGTCCAAAGCGAAGGCATCTGTACAGGTAATGTCTGCTCTCTGGCATCTACACCAACTGTTGACTTCAGTTCAGCTGAAAGTGAACTGTCCTCTTTGTTTCTGCAGCGCCGACACGTTTGGTTCCTTCAACCGTCGCTGCCTTTCCTGCGCCTTGTCCGACAGCTGCGGCTACATCAGCGGCTCCTTCAGCCACAACATGAGCTATTTCCTGCTCAAATGCCAAGGTACCTCTTGTTCCCCTGAGTTCCTGTGAGGACGTAATGGCACGGTGTGCTTTGTCCTAAACATTCAGCTGCACTGAGATATACAATTCAGGTGTATTATTACCCTCTCAGCCAGTCACAGTACTCACCTCTTACCTCTTGAAGTATTTTCTTTCTTCTAAAGCAGGAAAATAACCTGAACTTACAGTTGATCAGTTTGATGTGCAAAGCAGTTTCTAACATTACAGCACTCACAGTTTTTCAAAAAGAGGCTGAAGGTCACTTATCCATCCTCCTTCCTTCAGATGAGAGGTGAAAATCAGCTCTACACATTGTTGCATTAAATTCCTGCAGTTGTGGAGGAAGTATAGAAGTACCTGCCGTAAAATAGAAATGTTAAAAAAGTACGGTAACTCAACCACATTCAAATATCAGGAACAAAATCTACTAAAATGATCAAAAGTAAGAACCGATTATGTAAAACAGCTCAAGTCATTGTTATTACATTACATTATTATTACTCATTTTTATCAATGTATAAGCTGCAAGCAGTATTTTAATGGTGTAGTTTGTCCCGATGGAGCCAATTAATTCTATAACAATATGTCATATTTAATAAAATATTAGAGTTCCCATATTTAATACTTTTCCTGTGTTTTATTTGAATTTATTTGAATTGTCATTTTAGAACCAAAAACCATTGAATTGTAGTTTTACATCTTCTCCAGGTAGGCGGGGCTTGAGTGCCCGACCACATAGTTAGAGAAATGGTTCCTTTTCAGGTTCAGTTTTTGATACTAGAATTTTTATTTCTCTGTTGACTGAGCCTTTTGATATTTTAACACTATTAATACAGAACCCAGACCTGATTTATAATCAAACAACACATGAACATCTCACCTAATACAATATGGGGCCTTTAAATCTGAAGAGGATTTTGTACATATTAAGAGAATAGCTCATAATGTTGAGTGCTTGTATTTAGTTCCTTCATTCACTCTGCAAAATAGAACAAAAAGCCAACTTTGATTTTGCTGCACTTCTTCTTCCACCTTTGATCCAAATGTGCAGCACTGGGCATGAGGAAACCACAAGAACAGACAAAGTGCTTTTTAAGATCAGAAAAATATCAAGGTGTCATGGCACTGTCTTCGTGCTGCCACAAAAACAAAGGATGTAGTGTCAAAAGATTCATGTTTCTGTGATTTCAGTCTCACAGCTTCAATATTTAATCACTGATCTGACACTTTTGTGTCAATCACCTGTGAACCTCTCTAAGTGATCGTCACTGAATTCCAACAGTGAAAGACCGTAACGTCGTTAAAAACCCTCTCTGCTGACCTCAGAAATCACTGCTAGTCGACGGTCCTGCACCTCATACATTTCTAATCCAGCTCTTCTCCTGCTGCCTGCCTACAATAATTTATATGATGAGGTTATGATATCATTACCACAAGGAGAGAGAGGAGGGAAGGAGTGAAGGAGGGAGGGAGCGAGTGGCCGGCCTTCTTCCCACCAGACGCAACTGCAGTGTTCCTGCGCCCTGCTCCCAATTTGCTAAGTGCATCAGTCACTACATTGGCTGTCCCTCCTCCTCCCTCCTGTCTGAGGTTTTAGGGATTATCTAGAGGGACTTTACCTCTGTTTGCGGCCTAGATAAGGACGAGCTATTTCAGCTATTGCATTACATAAATCGAATAAGAAGAATTGCCTCTTTGTCTATAACAGACAAAAGATCTGGGATGTCTCTCTCTGGTTTTTACCCCGTTTTTACCCAGAGTTTCTCAGTGTGCATTTCATGATACATTTACTCCGGCCTAAAGAGAATCTAAATATAGAGCACCTCTATGTAAAAGACAGTTGTACTGTAGTTCCTTAAGGGAATAAAAGACATGCATTCAAATGAAGCAGAATAATTCCCATTTTCTGGTGTCTTTTGTATAAAACCATTGGCTGATATGTGTATGAATATGAAAATATCAATCTGTAAGTTTGCTAGCCCACTTTTTAACCTCTGATTTTGTCCTCAGGCCCAGACATCCCGTTTGTATCCATTTACAAGACTCAGAGAGACGCTGAAAGTGAGACACAAGACAGAGAGAGTGAGTATTTCAACCAGCTACAGCACAGATTAGCATTTACAAGACTGTGAATTATTCTAAAGTCATTACACCTGACCTTGTATTTATTAGCAATAGCTACTCTGAAGTGACCTTGTCCTAATAGGGACAGAGGTCTTTCCATCGCAGTGCAGAAAGACCACCTGTGTGCACTGAGTCAGTGTTTGTCTACAAGCCAAGTCCAGCGTGATGGAAGTAATCACATTACTCTGCACAATGGTTGTCCTCATTAAATTATGACCTGCCCGATGGCAATATCAGCAAAGAGTAATTTGATTACCACAGTCCGTGTGCACGCCACTCAGTGTCATGGCTTACCAACATGATGTCCCCGCCCCTGACTATGTTAAAGATGGGTCTGTAGATGCTGCAGTGAAATGTCATTACGGTGCATTATTTGATGTATTCAGCTCATAAATGGCACAGAAGCAACAAGGTTTTGCAAATTTTCACCTCCAAAACTGGTATCTTTTATTCAGAGGCGTCTCTATGCCGACAGCTCAAAATGCTACGGCAGTTAAAGGGATAGCTCAACATTTTTGGCAAATACGCCTATCGCCATAATCCTTGTAGTCATAGGAGTAGGTTCATGACCTTTAATTATCGGTGCATGTTGTTTTGAGATCCGTGGGGCAGAGACTCGGGCTGCTCGGTGAACACAATGGAGGTTAATGGTACAGGTCCCCTGTCCCTCATCAAACTCATCAAATACACAATCCAACAACTCCAATGTGCTCTCGTGGACAAGTTGTGACCTGCACATTCACCACGCTATGTAATAATGCATAATTATGTAATATTACGACACATGAAGCAAATACTCAGAACTACTTGCGCTCCACCCAGCAGCCGTGTCTGGAATGTAGTCCCGGCTGTATTTGCCTCGAAAACAACTCTGTCTTGTAATGTTACATTATTATTTCATACTGTGGCGAATGTGCAGGTCACAACTTGTAAACGAGAGCGTTTTGGAGTTGTTGGATTGTGTATTTGATGAGTTTTGAGGGACAGGGGACCTGTACCATTCACTTCCATTGTGTGCGCTGAGCAGCTCATGTCTCTGCCCCGCCGATCTCAAAACAACATGCACCGACAATAAGAGGTAATGAACCTACTGCTATGATTATAGGGATTATGGCAATAGGCGAATTTGCCAAAATGTTGAACTATCCCTTTAACATGACCGTCATTCATCTTGCATGTAGGGTGTCATCAACGCAGCACAATCAGGACGTTATAGTCAAAAAGGAGTCGAATGATCATGAGAGTCATGAAGATTTATCTTTGGGAGCACAGAACTTGGAACCAAATAGTGGTGGAGGATATTTTAATCTCCACAGCTGCTCCAGACCACTGGCGCAGCCAATAAGAAGGGTTCGTGCCTCTCATATTTTAAAAGCATATGAGGCTATGACAGGTGAGATAAAATTGTTAGCGCTTCATATGTTACCAAGAGTCTTACACCACGTTGGGGCAAGAGACAAGGTCACATCCCACTTGCATACAGAGAAGCTCCAGGCAGAGCTGGCTCCTCTCATCTGTCCTTTCACAAAGTTTTAATTGAAATTTTCCTCCAGGAGCCGAACAGCTTTTATCAGTTTGTCAGAACTTGGCTGCAGTTTTGGTTACAGTTTTGGCTTTTGACCATTTTAGCTACAACCGACTAATTCCATAGCACACAATGTTTGCTGCATCCTCCTGTGACTTTAGCAGCTGTGGTAACCAGGTGCAATAAGTTAGCCAGATGTATACTATGAAATGAAAATGAAAAACAAGAGCATAAAAGACTTTTAGCTTTGATTTAATATGTCCAAATACTGTATATTTGGACATTGGTCTTTGAGTTGTTTCCACCTTAAATCCCCTTCCTGTTGGCAAGGCATTAACTGATTGCTGCTTTATTGTGTTCTGTGTACAGGTATCGCAGAAGTTCATAAACTAGAGAGCAACGAGAACCTGAGATTGACCCTGGACTCCATGCAGATGCCCACAGTGGAGTACAGAGAGATCAACGTGGAAGATTTCAGTACGTGTCCACATATTCTTAAATAATGTATAAATGTAGATATTATCAGAGTATAGACTAAGTTACAATACTGAGCGAACATCATACTGAACGATCTTGTTGTTGTTGATAGAATACAACACAATACAATACACACAGCCTTATAAGAAAGAATGGTCCAAACCTCCTGGGGTTATTGCTGCTAATAGAGAATCAAGAGATTAAATCAAAGGGTTCACTTACTTTTTCCACCAGCACTATGAATGTTTAATGACCTTCAATAAAGATCAGATCACAGTTTATGACTGGTTGATGCAGAAAACCAGCTCCTCCTGGGTGCATATACTTTTTTTTTTTACTTCCTCTGTGATGTTTTAATCATCATATCATCAGTTTGGCTGCCACTACTGTAGCAACTTAGGTGAGACTCCTCCAAAACCTGGCTGATGTCACAGTTTATTACCTTCAGCAACTCAAATCTTTGTTGCAGCAAAAACAATTTTGTAGTAAAACAATTTAACAGCTTGTAAAAACGACAGCATGGTATACACAATTTTGTTGTGTGTGTGTTTTATAGCTTTGTCGATGCAGATCATCAAACCTGCAGGCTTCGTGGACACGTCACACTACCCACTGCTCCTGCTTGTGTATGTATGAGTGCGTTTTCACACACAAACACACACACACAGGAAAAAGTTTGTATGCGCCGAATCCCTCGTTGAGTTTATATGAGGACATGCTCGTCCTCATCAGTGGAGATTTCCTGGACAGACTTTTAATCAGGCTTATTAATCTAACAGGAAGATGCGCTGCTTTGTCCTCTACTCTAGCTGGGTAATAATTACACTGCAAATGAGGAAATGTACCCTCCTCTCCACCTCCACCTCCACTCTTTCATTAGCATTCCTCCCCCTTCTTTTACTCTGCAGCTTACATCTAAGCTTTCCCTGTTTGTTCACAGATAAGAATCCGTGAACATTCTGCCACATTAGCTTTGGAATGAAGTAAACTTTCCAAATTAAGGTTTTATCCTGTGAATCCTGCAGAATACTGCCAGCTCACAGAGACGCAAGCTACATGGTACACATCCTAAACTGTCCCAGAGGTTACAGGGCAGGATAAATTAATGTTTCCACAGAATTTTAGACACAGAGTCATAAGTTAAATTAAAAAAAAAAAAAGTTAGGGTATTTGAAACTACTCTGGCTTTGCATTGCTTGTATGAACCCTGTGGTTCTCCTTGTGCAGCGACGGGACACCTGGTGGTCAGACGGTGTCAGAGCGGTTCCACATGGACTGGGCCACGGCGCTGGTGAGCAGCTTCGGCGCCATCGTTTTGCGCTGTGACGGACGGGGCAGCGGCTTCCAGGGAACCAACCTGCTGCACCGCATCCAGAAGAAAGTGGGCGTGTATGAGGAGCTGGACCAGAAGGAAGCGCTCAGGTATGTGGAGTAGGAGATTATCATCCTTTTACCTAGAAAACCTAAACACAAAACATCTGTTAGAAGTGATGCTTCCAACACCCATCTCTCATTTTCAGTTTTTCGAAACTGTAACTTGCTGAAAATACAATCAAACTTCTTTTGGATGCAAATTTGCCTTTGTCTGCCACAGCTAATGAAACCATAACTGTGTTTACATAAAGCCACAGCAGAATATCTCAGTCAGGATGACCTGACCCTGTTTGCAAATTAATTTGAATTAGTTTTGAGTTCCTATTAAACAAATCAGACCATGCTATGCAAATTCTCCCACTCATTACCTCCAATTCAATCTCTTTCACCATGTTTATTCATACAATAATTAATTGATCAGCGAGAATTCATAACATGGATTTAATTACTTAAAAAATAGTACAATCATAATAACAATATCACTGTCTTATCTGTCCGTTGGTTTCTTTATCCCTGTTAACTGTGCAATTTTAATAGTGATATTAAAGCATTAAAGGGATAGTTCAACATTTTGGCAAATTGGCCCATTGCCATAATACCTATTCTTAAGAGTAGGTTTGTTACCTTTAATTGTCGGTGCAAGCTATTTTTAGAATGGCGGAGCAGAGCCGCGAGCTGCTCAGAGCTACGCTACGGAGGCTCATGGAATTTCCTCTTCAAACTCATCAAATACGCAATCCAACAACTCCAAAACGCTCTCGTTGTGACCTGCACATTCACCACGTTATGAGATAATAACGGAACGTTACGAGACGTTTTGAGTTGTTTTCGAGGCAAATGCAGAGACTGCTTGCTGAAAAACTTCACCCGACTGGAACTCGCATCAGCAGTTTTGCATGAATTTACCTCGAAAACAACTCTGTCCTGAAACCATAGGGATTATGGCAATGGGTCAATTTGCCAAAATGTTGAACTATCCCTTTAAGTTGAACTGGGTGTAATGAAAAGTTACTCATATGAAAACATCTTGCATGAGTGAGCACAACATCTAATGCTCCTCCTGACCATGACCGTTGTTTCTGTTGCAGTTCTTTGTTGAAAGAACCCTACATTGACAAAACCAGAGTTGGTGCTTTTGGACAGGTGAGAATAGGAATCATACATGTACTTTCCCTTTTTTAACATACTGTACAGGTTGGATTATTATGTCAGCTTGCCACACCTGAGATTTGACTATTTTTGTGTGTGTGTGTGTGTGTCTCAGGTGTATGGCGGCTATGTGACCAGCCTGCTGGTCAGCGGTGCAGCGTCTCCTGTAAAATGTGGAGCCGTCCTGTCACCCATCACTGACTTTGAATTATACGGTAAGCTGTTTGTTTGCAGTGGGATTTTTCACCCGTGCGTTCACATTCAAAAGGAGTTGCAGTCACTGTCGGAGAGCGTTCAGAACCCAGCACCTTTACCCATGCAGCCGCTGTCTGTGCTCCACATGCGCATGTATGTGAGGGTGAGGAAAGTGTGATGCTGCTGATACATCTGGAACCCAATCATAACAGTGCCAGACAAAGTTATCTACACCAGCCTCACTGCAGATACCAAAGGAGTAAAATGTGTGAAATGCAGAGTTGTGTGTATGAGGAGAGTGACAGAGAGAGGGAGGGAAGAAGGGAGGAGGAGGGACAGTGTTCTTGTAGCTGAAGGTGCACCGAGTCAGGAAACTACAAATTAAGGAGGAGCTGACTTTTTCGCGGTTTGACGAATTTCCCATCTATTTGATTTCTCTCGCTTTTTTTGCCAGAGGGGGTGGGAGACATGCCATGACATTGTATGAGCTTGGAATTGCAAATGAAGTCGTTCCACAGCAGCTTCGAGACTAAAGAATATGTAGATGGCTGAATACATTTGAATGTGGAGGGGAGGGAAAAAAAACCAGGAAATGTGCACTTGACTCTTCAGAGATGAGATAGATGTGATACATCAATCTTGTTATTGATATGAAGGTTTGATTTTGATGCCAGAGGAAAGTATTAATCAAAATCCTCTTCTTGTCTCCAGCCTCTGCATTTTCAGAGAGATATCTGGGTCTGCCTAAACCTGATCCAAGGGCATACACAGTAAGATGTGTCTCCAATTCTTCTGCTAACGGAGATAATTAGTTTAATATCCATTTGATCTAATTTGTGTCTGTCTTTACACCTCAGATGGCAAACCTAGCGCACAGAGCATCTCAGTTGACTGACAAGAAGCTTCTTATAATCCATCCGACAGCTGACGGTGAGTCAAGAGTCGTAGAAACAGACAGAAATTTTTTTTTTTTAAAAACACTAATCTGACGCTTTGGCTTCTGTTTCCACAGAAAAAGTTCATTTCCAGCATACGGCGAAATTCATCGCACAGCTCATCAATGAAAAAGCCAACTATACCTTACAGGTATGTGGTTGGACACGTAGCTGCAGATGAGCAGGGTCCAGTTTCTCCACTTTTCTTTTCTTTCCTTCTTTCTCCATTCGGTTCTTCTCCAACCTTTTGGGAGCTCGGTGGTCCCAGTGGGGATCCCTCAGCAGGCAGAGGATTAGCTCCTCACAATGCCTTCATTCCACATAATGAGCTTATGAGACCTTCTTGGGCATCCTGCGTTAACTCCAGGACTAATCCAATTAGGATACAATGTACTGAAGCTCAGTGTTCATCAGAGCTCATTACTGACCGACAGACAGGTTAGTGCGCTCACATGCACTAACTCGGCTTCCACAGTCGTCACTGATGGATTTTGGGTTAAACATACTGTAAGTAAACAGGGTAACTCAAGTTTTCCATCCACTTCAATGGGAGAGCAATACTAGACCTCTGGATCTCACTGTGTCTGTGTTAAGATCACACTCTAGAAATTAAAGCCCAATTAATTAGCTGATGGTAAGAAAATGATCAATGATAAAACGGTGCTTTCCTTCTTTTTTGTCTATTACTCATTTTAAATTGAATCCCTTTTGGACAGAAACAAGCCAGAACCTTGAGCTCTGTAACTTGCGATGGGCTTTTTTTTTTTTCAATCATATAACTATAGACTGATTTCTCAAAAACAATCAAATGATCAATTTTGCAACTTTATGCTCTTGTGTTCTACTGCCATTAAAAGACTTATTTTTGTTTTGATACCCACCTTGTGAAATTTTCATATCATCGCATAAAATTATGGTAATAAATACAAGCTGTATAGGCTACTTGTTTCTGTCTAGCTATAGTCATTGTACTTATTCCACTTTTTGTTCTTTAGCATATAACCTGGTTTACTCTTGATTGTGCACTGCAGATTGGTTTCTCCAGTAATTCTTAGCTCCTAAACAAAACAAAGAACATAGATGTTAAATAAATCAAGTCTCAGTGGATACCAGAACTCTGCTCATTTCCTGTTTCCCATACAGTAAAAGAACACATACAGTACTGTATAGCAATGGGTGAAAATAGGGCAACCCAAATGAGCTGCAGTAGTTTGTGACTAGAGACCCAGTCACTGTACGGGTTCTTGCATAAAAAGACATAAATTGCTTTTCTCCAGCCATGGAACACATTTCATGTCCAATTTCTTCAGACACAACTGTGCGATAATCATAATGTGACCAATAAAACCTCACATTAACCTGCTGGCACAGCTGACCATGTCATTCAGACCCTTTTTCTCTCCTCATTTCCTGAAATAGCAATGAAAAAATGATAGAAATGAGTTGTGCAGTGAGAGGATTTCTCCAACTCTCTACCCTGTTAACAAAATCGAACCATTTGCGCAGTAATGTTATATTATGTCTCATGTTCTCACCTTCTTCTTGGTGTCTCAGATCTACCCAGATGAAGGCCACTTCATTCACAGCGAAACAACACGGGAGCACGTCAGTCAGTCCCTGGTGAACTTCTTCGAGGAATGCTTCAGGCTACCAGAGAGAGTGTTCGAGGAGGCTCTGGAAGAAGAGAGTGAAGACGAGGGTTAGCTCGGCCTCGTAGGGCTCCTCCTGCGCCCCCCGCCCATACGCTCATCTCCTTCAGTCCACAATATGCAACTTCTCAACTGCTCTTTCCATTAGTTTCGGTTTTGCATTTGGACTCCCCCCACCACCCCGTGTCCGCATGCTGAACGTGAGACTGCTCCTCCCCTCCCCCAGCAGACGACGGATCGACTCCTCTAACATCCACCCTCCACCTTCCTCCTCATCTCATGCCCTTAGTTCAAAATCCAAAAGGGAGAGAGCCAGAGAGCCGACAAAGACTGATGACCTGACGTGGTGTTTTGGAATATACTGATTGATCTGACAGGAAGCAGTCTCCTCTCACAGCAGGATGGACCAGCCCCTCAAAAAGCAGTGGAGAGAAAGCATCAGCTCTCACGCAGACTTTCAAGCTGTGAGGAGAAGGAACACCCTATAGCACATAACCCGCGGGCTTGTATATCGATGAAAAATCAGACACCTGATGAAAAGCGCTGGCTGGCAGTGTTTCTAAACGGTGTCTGGAATTGTGTGGATACAGGAAATGTTACTATTTTTAAAGTTGTGAAGAACTTTTCATGTTGGACTGTGGTTGTGTCCGTTGTTCTTACAGTATGTAAAATAGCACACAAACATTCACTCAGCTATTACAGATATATTTTCCTTTGGTATTCATTAATTTGCCCGGATGCTGGTTTTCATCACGTAAACTTATCTTCTCCAATTCTCCAACTGGCAAAGGAGGAAGAAGAGAAAGAAGAAGAGGAAAAAAAGCCGCCATTTTTTGTTTTTTGTTCATTTTAGACAGTTTTATTGTGATGCACTGGTTTTAAAAAAAATGTTGAAGCATTAACTTGTTTTGGTCACTGTGCCTTACTTTGAAAGAAAACATCCTGTGGGACTGCAGTTAGGAATTATAATGTAATTTTATAGGAATAGTTTGATATTTTGGGAAATATACTTATTCACGCCAACTTGCGTAGCACAAAGACCGACACAAATGTGGGGAAATCTGTCTACCAGCTCCTCTGATGCTTACTATTAGCATGTTATTTCTTGTTTTATCTGTACAAACACCAAAGTGTAAAAACTACAAGTTCTGGTTTTATGTATGTTAAGACCTGGACTATCTTTTGGCCTGCAGCGTTAGCTCCCTGTGTTAGCCAGTCAGAGGTTCTAGTAGACTAGATTTCCTGTTTGTGACAGAACCAGGCTAGCTGGTTAGCTATTCTCCTGTCTTTATGCTAAACAGAGCTAAACTAATGGTCTTCTGGCTGTAATTTAATATTTGACAGAAGGCATCAATGTTTCAACGCTCAACTAAGAGGTGAATAAGCATATTTCCCCACTAGATTAAAAGAGCTAGCATCGACAACTAGCACTTGATTCAGAATCTGTAAAGGGATTTCGACGTAGAAAAATAAAATACCATTGACTGGAAATAGGCCCAATGGCACCTTTACATCTAGCTAAAATGTACAGAATCTGCATGCACCATCGCTTTAAGATGTTTAAGAACGGTAGGTGAAGAAAATTTGTAACCAGTGCAGAAATTGCAGTGTTTGTCATTGAAAGTGCTGTCTCACTGTTGGCTTAAATCAGTGAATACATTGTTACAAGGTTGAAGGCAGGAAGCCATTAGGAGTAGTGTTATACACTGAGAAATTATGCATTTGTATATAAGGGAAAACATTGTGTTGGCTTCAGAATCCAAATCATACATATAGCTACATAATCCAAAATTATCACTTCCTGAGGCACAGTTTAGTTTTCCATCTTCCTATTTTTTTATTTGAATGGCCACTTGTGTTACGTTTCAGTGCATGTTAAGAGGTTATTTGCAGCACTACCCCTGATCAGTTCCACATGGTAATTTTGACATCTTGAATGTTCCTTACTGGATTGCATAAATTACATTTCCAGTAGTATTGTGATTGAGAACCCAGTCTCGTCAGCTTGATGTGTAAATGTTATTCAAATATCATTTTATTCTAAAAAAAAAAGAAAGGAAAGAAAAAAGAAACAATATTACCTGAGTGTTATTTGTGCATAAAGCATTTTGGAAGTTACATTTGACTATTCATTTCTGTTCTCCTGTTGCTGTCCTTGAATTGAGTTGAAAGTGGACTTTGTAAATGCCAATGGCAACATCGGACTTTCTTGCCAGTGGTTGAGGACTTTTTCAAGACGCTCAACTTTGTTATCCAAAGCATTGAAGGAAATTAATGGCAGATTGTGGCATGAAGGTAAATGTTAGAATAAAAAAATAGATATTTTATCAGCCTTCAACGTTCCTGACTCATCTGTTTTTATTATTGATATTTTTCTTTTCTCTAGTCACTTGGGGGCAGCAGACCACCCTGCACGCCGGACACATTTTCACTGTTAGCATGGAGCAAACAAATACATTATTACAAAGGCAGAGAACAACATTAGCATTCATTTGGAGTCACATTTCTGTCCACCAGTTGAATCCTAAGTCCTACATCAAGTTTCTTCGTTTCTTCCCCTCTGTTTTGTATTTCCCTGAGAGATACTGTTATTCTTTAGCTGCTAGCTGCTCAACATCGCTCACCAGCTACTCTTTAACCATAGTATTCACCATTTGGTTGTGGAGTTTTTCTTAGAATGTTTTTGCTAAAACCAGCTGCTTCCTGTTGTAGCAGAAAACGGGGTTAATAATTAATGAGGGTTGGATGTACAGGTCTCAAAACAGAGATTGTGAAACTGATGAAATGCTCAATGAAGGTGAATGGAACCAAGGGGCCAGTGACCATCTCTCACATTTACAGAAATACTGCTAAAACATGATATTGATTTGTGCTGCTTTAAAAAAAATCATTACCAACATGTTCAGAAATTCAACACACAAACTTTCAAGGTAAATTGCCTTGAAGTACGTATATCTGTGTACTGTCTGTAGTAGCATTTACGTAACACTCAGCTGTAAACCCAGCTGCAGCATCAAAGCATGACTTGACTTTTTTCTTTTTTAAAAAAAAAATCCATCAGGATTCACGTTGCATGTTTAAAACTTTCCTTCCCCCAGTCTAGTTTTTGCAGATTGTTTAGTTGCAGATTCAACAAATGTGGAGAGCAGCTAATGCGAAATCAAACAAGCTCAAATTACCTTTAAACATTCACAAGTGACACGATAAGACAGCCAATCAGCTGCTGAGTATGGAAAAGCACTTCGCAAACACACATCAGAAATAATATTTCTGCTCGAAGGAACTTTGTCGGCCGGTGTAAACAGGATTGTAGTTGTATATCAGTGCGTCGCGCTCTGCCTCTATGGATTCAAAGCTGTGAAAGTTCTTCCTGGCTGCGGGGGGAAAATAAAAATAAATTCAGAATTATTTACACATCACAAACACTCCATCATGCAGCTACTGGCTATTCAGTTTAAGAACTGAAAAAACACTGCTGTGCCGTTCGTACCTTCATTGACAATGAATTGGGCCATGTAGAAGGTGATCTTGACTGCTGATGGAGAGTGTGGAATATAAGGCTTCGTCCATTCAAATGCGTTTTTTTCCGGATGCCACTGCGTCCCATAAATTGGGTAATCATACGCTGCGGAGAGGCAAACAAATACGACACAGTGATTTAAACAGTTCTGCTTCAGTCTGCTGCATTTTGCTGTCAAACTTGCCGGGTTATAATTACCTTCCATTGTTGACACAAACTCAATGTTTCCATCCGTATTCGTGGAGATAATTTTGTAAAACTTCTTCAGTTCCTCATTTGTGTTGAAAGTCTGACAGAAACAGAGAGGTCAGTCGCAATGCACCCAATTAAACCGCATCCTGAATTCACTTCTCTTCATCCTTTCTGTGTTGTCAGAAAAATAAATCTTTTTGCTCTGTTGTACATTTGCACTTGACATGCTGTGGCTTTTCCTCCGTGCCCTTTACAACCTGCTGTTGATAACTCTGGCGCCTGAAGCCTCTTCTCGTTATAATAGTAATGAAGGACTCACCGACGTGGTCACGCTCCACTTGTGAGAGTTTTCTGTCAGCGGCTCAGATTCCAGATCTTTCATGAGTTCAGGTGGGAAGCCCTTGAACACCCGGCTGTCGTTGGTCTCTACACACAGGTCATTAATAGATTTACAACTAAATAAACGAATGTAAAAACGTTAAAGGGATAGTTCATCATTTGGCAAATTGGCCCATTGTCATAATCCCTATAGTCATAGCAGTAGGTTTGTTACATTCAATTGTCGGTGCAAGCTATTTTTAGAACGGCGGAGCAGAGCCGTGAGCTGCTCAGAGCTACGCTACGGAGGCTAATGGGATTTCTTGGTTTCCCTCATCAAACTCATCAAATACACAATCCAACAACTCCAAAATGCTCTTGTGGACAAGTTGTGACCTGCACATTCACCACACTATGAGATAATAACGGAACGTTACGAGACAGAGTTGTTTTCGAGGCAAATACAGAGACTGCTTGTTGTAAAACTGCTCCCGACTGGAACGCGCATCAGCGGTTTTGCATGGATTTACCCCGAAAACAACTGTCTCGTAACATATTTGATGAGGGAAACCAAGACATTCCATTAGCCTCCATAGCGTAGCTCTGAGCAGCTCGTGGCTCTGCTCCTCCGTTGTAAAAATGACTTGCACCGACAATTAAAGGTAAAAAACCTACTCCTAAGATTAGGATGGCCAATTTGTCAATGTTGAACTATCCCTTTAATGTAAAGAAGATCCATATTTGTCCTTTACTCTGTGACAACCCTGACACTGATCAGTCTCCACAATGTTGTTACATCAATAACGAACCAACATTTATTGTAACAAAGAAAAGAAATATGCTTGATAACACTTCTAATATTGATGAGTAAGAATCTAAGTATTGTACATCTGTTAAGACAATTTCATACCATTGGTGAAGACAAGAGGCAGCGCCACACCAGTTGTGTTGGTACGCGTCAGTAATTTCTCTCCACTTGTCAGAACAGTCAGCTGCTCAAATCCAAGACAGGTGCCCCACACAGGGAAGTAGTCGCCTCTGTTGTTGGCCTGAAACATCACATACAGTATTTACTGTACTTTATCAAATCCAGCACCAACATCCAAAAATACTGGAAGTCACTACAACTTGAGCACACACCTCAATGGCAAGGTCATAAAAGATTTTGGCAGCCCGTTGGTAGCCAGATGAGGTGATGCTGACTCCTCCCCCTGGATAAAGGATCCTGCTCACAGGCACACACAGGAAGGGAGGTTACAAAAAATGTTTGTTTGCTTTTTTTAATACACACAGGGGGTTAACTAGTGAAACGTGAAACGTTCAGTGAAACGAAATTTCGTTCTATGCACACTGTGTATTTTGAATGACAATAAAGTAGCTATTCTCTTCTCTCTCTCTCTAAATAGTAGTGAAGCTTATAAAGTGATATTGAAGCATTCAATCAATTTGATTCAACTCCGATGTGTTTGAGGTCAGTGAGTTGTTAGATGTTTGTCGAGTTCAACTCATTCCACATTACATGACGCATGTGCAGGGTTCATAGACCTTCATGCACTTACAAGCTCCATTTACAGCACTTTACAGCTGTGGTACATGACATGTTCATAGATGATTATTTTACTTATTAAAAGAGATGGTTTAGGCTATCAGCAACTAAAATTAAAAACAGTAACCTCCCAGCATGTGTTGTCCGCTCTCCATCTAATGAGTGAGTAGCTCTCTCTTTATTCAGTCCTAGTGCCACTTGTTGTGAAATTAAGTTACATAAATACAGATTTCAAGCATTTACAAGCACTTTATCCAAAATTCAAACCTTTAAAATACAACATTAAATGTTTTGTATTTTCAAGGATTTCAACCACCCATTAGAACCCTCTCTAGTAATGTGTTAACATGTGTTAGCAGTTGGGAACACGTGTTAGCAGTTGAAATTGACTAGTTATTTAAAAACGGTGGTTACAGTTTATGTGTACCTCTGGAAATGGCCACGTTGTCTAAATGCACTTAAAAAACATTAAGGTTTGTCAAATAAGTGTGGTTACATATAAACAATTTTTAATTGATATACTGTATAATTTAGCGATTATGTAGTTACCTGCTATTGTAATAAAATATGGACTCAGATCTGAAGTCTTTCGGGGGGGGGGGTTATGCTTTGAGGATTTATCCTTGAAGTCTTTTTACTGCCTTGGTGTGGTAAATGTACTCCTGCTGAACAACACTCCTCTGTTAGAGCAGCGAGCAGCTTTCCTATGGGAGCCTGTGGACCCTCTCTGGATGAGACGGTGCCAGACGGGGCTGTTTGCTGCTGCTGCATCTGTCATAAACACTGCAGACCTCTGTGGTGTGCTGCAAGAATGATGTATGCCTGAGAAATCTCATTTTTGAAGAGACTAAAACAACTTGGTAAAGATTTATTGCAGAAAAAACTGCATCACTATTCATGGCATTAACGTTTGTTGTTTTATATTCTCACTTTCAAAAAAAGTTGTTTACTTCTCTTATTCAGGAGTGCAGAAAATTTTGGGGTGCACACCATGAATCCACTTGCAAAGCTAATATTCACATTTCCTATTAATTCATGATCCTTACACATTGGCCTGCCACCTGTGATGACAGATTCCAGATTCTTGTCCAGAGTCACCCCTTCCACGTTTCACCATTGTTTAACAAAACGTAGCCTATCAAATGTAGGCTACATGCGCAAAAAGATGAAACATGTACGTGCACTGTCTCAGATTTTAGGAGCAATGCTCCCATTTAGGGCAGTCTGGAGCTCTGTTGTTCAACTTGTAATGCATTTCCCCCAATCCCAGCACACAGGCTCTGGATGAACTAACTTGGCTCAGTGGTGTGACACATTTACCCATTAATGGAGTTGAACAGTGCCTTGTAGTCCTCCGGTGACTGGTTTATCCTGTAGAAACAACACAGCACAAGTCAGGGCTCAAGACATGTCAGTCTCGTGTGGTCACAGCTCTTATCTTGTGAGGCCCTGGTAGTTTGGACTAGCCCTACAAAGTGGAGATAAGAGCAACACAGACTCACATGACAGGGACCACTCTGGCTCCTGCTGCCTCCAGGAACTTGACATAAGAAGCAGCGATGTAAGACGTTTGGTTTGGTTTTGGTGAGGAGATTTCTTGAGCCAGGACACCTGACAGAAGAAAAAAACTGTTCAGCCACTTGTAAATACACGTTTCTGTTCAACAGCTGCTACTGGACAAACTTGAACAATAGTTTATATGTAACAGGTAGTTTGCGCTCACCGTGTGTAGCCTTCAAACCGTTAGTTTCACTTTGTTACGTAACGTTAACATGAGAAGATTTACTCACCGATGATGGGTCTGTCGTTTCTCCTGGCCGAGGAGTTAAAGGGTAAACACAGCAGGGAAACGAAGAGCAGCACCACAATCATCCTGATCAGTACAAAACACACAGTTTCTCCTCTGGCCGACTCCATGCAGCCGCTGTTTATAAACTGTCAGCGACACTTCCGGCATGCCCTTTTCAAAATAAAGGTCCGACCTTAAACTGACCTCGTTTACCACCTTTTACTTAAATAGACTTACACAAACATAAATCCAAGTCAAAATTAAACGTCATAATTATTAAATAAACATCAAGAACAATTTTATAATTTCATCATTTTATATCATAATTTTGACTTTATCTCAAAATTCTGACTTTATCTCATGAATTCTTATTTCATAATTACGACCCAGCCAGGGGATATTTATTTTCTTTCAATTCTGAGTTGAGGATTTTTAAAAGAACCTATGGGACTATGACCCATGACGTTAGTATGACTGATGTGGAGGACAACATATTAGGCTAAATGTCAAAACGTCACTGAGTCCCTGAACGCAATCTGCAACTTTCAAGGCACATTTAGGCCTATTGTTCCCTGGCTCCTTAAAAACCTAATTCAAGTAGGATGGATGGATGGATAGATGGATAGATGGATAGATAGATAGATAGATAGATAGATGTCAAACTTTAAAAACCCATTTGTTATATTTTTTTGTTTTTCCAAAGATTTTAATTTAGAGTGAATCATCCTTCTAATTTAAAATCTAATTTGTAGCTAATTAGTGCATGAAGTAAATTGAAACGTCTTGATGTTCCGGATTACCAATGAAAAGACAAATAATTAAGGGTACAAAAGAAATAAAACAGCTTCTCTCTTTTCAGAACAGTTCAACAACAAGTTGGCCAGCTGGATCTCAGTTGGACAGTATTAGATAAGGTTATTTTCTGTACTGCACTGAGAATGAAAGAAAAACAGGTTATGAAAAGAAAAACCTTTATTCAACAATGTATCAATATTTATACAAAAACATGTGCTCTCACTTTTGCCCATGGAATTTTCTAATTGAGTATTTTTTGGCATGAAAATATTTAGCTTGTTTTAATAGATTTGCCTACACTACATGGAATTTTGCTTTGACTTGTCCGTATTGTCCAGAAATCAACTTAAAAAAACCAAAAACAAAAGAAAAACTGTACAAAAACAAACAAAGGCAAAAAGTGAGAAGAAACAGTCATTTTACAAACAACGAACGATAAATTACATTCTTAAATTTAATCATTTGATTTCATGTTATGTGCTGTGACGGTATAAATAAATCATGGAATTTTAAATTAAATAGCCTATTAAGAGAAAGAGCTGCTAAGGAGTGAGATCACCAAGGTGTATGAAAAGCTACAACACAAACAACACATTCAAGGATGAAAATGTTGAACTGAAAAATATTTTTAAAAGTACAGTGCATTAAAAAATGACTTTGGTGGCAACACTGGTTGTCAGGTTGTCCTGCTGTTGGACGAGGGACAATGCAAGTTGTGGAAGGTTCTGGCCTTTGAGTAAACATCTCCTGAAATTCATAACGATTTATAAAAAGAAAAACTTCCATGACAACCTGTAAACAGAACAATGAGAGTAGCCTTTTTACGCTTCCATCACAAAAGTCTTTAGAAAAGTATGGTTTGTAAAAACCGCCACGGGTCAGGAAAGGTGCAGGTTCCTGTAGCCACGTGTGTCCTCAGCCTCAACTTACAGTTTTTTTAAGAATGAAAAGACAGTCACAAAAGAGAGACGTCTTGTCCTCAACACACCCAGGGACTATGTGAAGCTACTTTGATTTTTGTTAAGTGACATGAATGTCACTTGTGAGTTCACTTTTTTTGGAAGGTTTTTTAAAGGTTAAAGGTGCTAGTGTGTCATTTTAACACATCATTTAAAAATACAATTTAATCACTTGAGAGGATTGTAATATTTCCATGAGTTAATAGCTACAACTGTTGCTAAAAAGACTGGCAGGATCCATCAGGCTCTGTTTTCTATTTTACATTATGTGCCACAATGTTGGAATTAATGGGAATATATCATCATTATCAATACATCTCTGTTTGTTACTGCCTCTAAAAACAATCCTCTCACCCATCAGAATGAACGCAGGGAGGGTTAAAATAAATATTAACATCCTCTGAATTCAAACCCCCAAAATGCTACACATAGCACCAACGATGTGCTGAAAGTGACGTTCTTTTTGAAGAAATTATCTTTTCATCTTGTGTTTAACATTTACAGTGGCTGGGACGAGATCTTTGGTGGAGTGGTCTGGGGTGTGGGGTTCGGGGCGTTAAGGGTTTTTGTGGGTCTCAATGCAAAGGACGATGTGCTCGTTGGAACAGCTTCGTGTTTGCTGGCCCAGGAGCAGACCTGAGGTCAGGCTGGATGACTGGCCCATGACGGACATGTGGGACGCTCGCCATGTCTCGCAGTGTTTGTCCACCACTCGGACACCCCTGTTGCTGGACCCGTGCCAGATGCTCTTCTTAGGCCTGACAAATGAAGGGCAGAAAGGTTTAAACACGGCCGACACAAGAGAGCAAACAAAGAAGCAGGCGGTCAACCGAGACTACTGACCAGAAGGGGTCGGCTAAAACATCCCGGCCATCAAAGGAGTAGATGGGTATCCTGGCATTGATTGGACCTCCGTTGCCATTGAAAATCGCACGCCAGTTCCTAAATATAATGTCTCCCTGAAAGACGACACATCATGGTGAGATACAAACAGAAACCCTCTGTAAGTGGAGAGACCACGTCTGATACAACAGCAGCAAACAGCAGGGGAGCAGACTCACCCTGAGGTTGGTAACTGGCAGATTATCACGGAAACCAGGGTAGACCACGTGGACCAGGTCTTGCCTGTTGGATGAAATGAATGCGCGATAGTTTGCAGGTAAGCCCATGGCCTTAGCCTGCTCGTAACACAGCCGGTCGGCCATGTCCAGACCCATCATGTTCCCTGAGTGGGGCTGGTTCAAGGCCACCAGGTTGAGCTGGAGGGAGAGACGGAGACAGAGACGGGTCCCAGTTAGTCTAGGTGTCTGGAGTCATTGACAAGTCCCTTTTAACCACAGCCTTTAATAATGACTAACTTACTGAGAAAAAAGCTAAAGTTTAACCATAACCATGAAAAAGTCTGAGCACATTTCACACATACTGTATGAAAAACATGCAATGAAAACCTATGGATTTTATTAGCTGTTCCTTTAAATAAATTAACACGAAGCAAAGCCTTCTACATAATATCTAATTTCAAATGGCTGTAAATAATGCAATATTTATTTGCCTTTAAAATAATGGGATTTAAACTCACCCTATCTTTCGCTGATGTTATTCTTTCCATCGTGTCTCCTCTTATCTGATATGCGACTCGAGGCTAAATGAATAGTTGAGAGGAGATGTTTAATGGATGAATACGGCACATACAATATAACACAAGAGCAATGTTTCTTCACTGACTAAAAACTCATTAAAATAATCAATAAGCACCTCGTCCTGTGGTATGATGTTATTGGAGAGGTAGATCAGACTGCCCAGCTGTGAGGACAAAACAGAAAAATAATGGCAGTCAAATAGATTTCATGTGTTGTTGTTTGAGTTTGTGTTCACACCAACCAGCACCAGCACGGTTACATTATACATCAAAAATGAGACATTGTATTTTGAAAATAAATTATACATTAATTACATCGGCTGATGAATCATTGATTGTCTTGTAAAGTACAGAGTTTGGCCTTGCAGTAACCAGCGGCCATGCTGGTGCGATGATTCACGATGAGTGAACAAGTCACAAAAATCGAATTAAGATGAATCTTTTTCCAAAAAGACATGTTCTCCACTGTCTAGTGGATTTTTAAATTAGAACTGGATTGTGACAGGTTTCAAAGACAAATCATGAAACTCACTTAATGCCTCGCTGACCGTGACAACTTCCAAGTAAGAAATAGAAAACCAATTAAACTGCTGTTACACCTTTTTATTTGCTGCTTCATTCCAGCCTTGAGCTATATGCATTCCTCTTAAAGACAGCAGGAGGCTGTGGCTCAAGTTTCTACCTCCTGAATGTTGCAGCTTCATTTTTCTAGCTGGAAGGTTACACAAGGTGTAAAGATCCAAAATCTTTAATAGTCTGACATTTCTAGTGTTACTTATCAGGGTGATTTAATGGGGGATTAACCTGAATGCACGACATCTTGTCAAAGTCTGTACCTGTATTTCTTTCCATCCCTGGGGAACCTTCAGGAAAAGACTTCCTGTTGCCGTGACGTACGCCATAGTTCCTTCAGCGTCCCTGGCGGTGTGCTGCATCATGCTCTCCCGGGTCGAGAATGTTTTCATCTGATAAATACACAGAGGTTTGGTTACATTTGTTGGTGGATGCCTTATTAAAAGGTCTAGTTCTGAAGGTATTTGTCAATTCTTGTAAAAAAAAACATCCTCTACACAAATTAACTTACAGATGCTCCGCTGCCAGACGATCCAGGAGGTCCAGGTGGTCCCGGAGGTCCAGGTGGTCCTGCAATGGTGAGAGCTGCTGTAACAAAAATGTCAGCACTTTTCATACAAGCTCATCAGATACAAGAATGGTGTATTACATTCTGCTGTCAAAGTAAGATGCATGTTTGACTGATGATTTCTACCTGAGCCGAATCTTGAGGATGGTCCAGGGGGTCCGGGAGGCCCGGGTGGCCCAGCAGGCCCAACAGGACCAGGTCTCCCATAGCCTGGGATACCAGGTGAACCTGGAACCCCAGGGCGGCCTGGAGGACCAAGCACCGCCTCTCCTTTGGGTCCCTGAAACACATCAGGAACGAGTTACTGACGTTATTGGACAATTCCTTGTCAGACGATTTGGTTGTGAATTGATGAAACTGTGACTCACCACCAGTCCTTGTCTCCCTGGGATACCTGGTAGCCCTGGCATACCAGCCTCCCCCTGGTCTCCCTTCTGCCCCTTGATACCCTGGTCACCACTTGCCCCCTGTGATTCAATACACAGATAAAGACAGACACATCACTCTTTAAATCTCATTTCACATTTAAGTAGCATGTTCCCAAAACAAAACAAAGACTCAGTTTTAAACGTACCCAGCCTCCATTGGGAGGAAGTGTATCTAGAAATGAGAAACAAAGGAAGGAGTTAATTACAAATCAACTTTGAATTAAAAGCTAAAACATATTCTAAAATGTATCATCGCTGCACAGTGGTGTAGTCGTTCAGTACCAACAAACACTGGGAAAGTAATACACAAGAGCCCTAAAGAAAACTTCAGAACTTTATAGAGATAGTTTTTGGCTCTGTTTTTCTTTTTATTAAAGAATATTTTTCCCTTTGGAGATCGATTTTATGGTTTTATTTTCATTGACACTGGGAGTGCTGTTATCCTTTGATTTAATTTGATTTGACAGATTGTGAAGTGCCGACTCACTCGGTGGTGCTGGTATCCCAGAAACGCCTCTCTCTCCTTTCTCTCCTTTTAGTCCCGTCTGGCAGTTACCTTGGAGACAAAAAGCCATGAATCAAAGGCTGATTGAGGGACTTTATTGTAAAAGAAATCCTCTATAAGTATATATAAGTGTTTCAAGGCACTTTTCTGTACTTATATACATATTCTTAAGTCAGAAATGTTTGCTAAGAGTACAGTATATTAAACATAAAAAAATCAAACCTACCAACTGCAATGGTCCCATTGGGATTGAGCTGAAATCATGGAGCAAACATCAACAGCAGTCAGTGATGACTGAACTCATCATGATTTGGAAATCACACTGATATACGTATCAGGATACATTCTATTATTGGTTATTCCATCATCATATCTCTTATGTTACAATCTACATGCAAATGACTGATACAAACTGTCTAACGATACCTTCTTGAATATTTGGCACTTGGCCTTCACCTTCCCAGACTGGACATGCAGCATGCAGGAATAGTGCTGAGTGATAAAATGTTACACATACAAACATGCACTTTATCTGCACACATGAGGAAGAGAGAGACGTGCAAATAAAAACAGGGTGAAAGGGAGTTTCTGATACATAAATTAAAATGAGTTTATGTATAAAAATGAGGGTTAATAAGAAAACACATTCATCTTAGTCTCTCTGGGCCTGTAGACAACAGATCCATCTGGACAATGACTTTCATACAGCTTGTGTAGGAGAAAATTAAACACACTCCTCTACTCCAATATGAATTTATATTATCTTAGCTTATCGATGATGAAGGCAGATCACAGACAAAGATAGTGAATTAATGTCTTGTATCAAATCAGTGAGGTTTTATAAATGGAAATAGAAAACAAGTTCTCCAACACAGGCTGTGATATTAGATTTTGTTAACACATGCTACAATATCAACACACATGTCGCATGGATGGAAACTTACTGCCATTTTACAGTGAGGTCTCAGAGGGATGGGGAACACGGTCTTTAGGAACCAGGAGAGGAGATAAGACAGTCAGCATATAAAACAGGTGATGGTTGGAAAATACTTTGTCAGAACTGTGAGTTATTGAGAGTGTGTGTATGTGTATGTGCTCACTCCTTTGGGGCAGTTGAATATTCCTGGGCGGCCCGGTGGCCCAGGAGGACCGGGGAGTCCCTTCCAAGACAAGAAAAATGGATCATAAGAAAATGCAAGCTTTTAAGGATACACTATCATTTCCACTATCACTGTCAGTGTGTTGACACATTTTTATTCCACCCTACTGCAGCACTCACCGGCATCCCAGCAGGGTCGCCTCTTTCTCCTTTTAGTCCCATCAGGCCTGGACGACCCTACACACACACACACACACACAGACACACACAGACAGAGAGACGTTATACAACAACTATAGTATAGATAGATTCTATTTCACTTTAATGATTCCTACAGGAATACATGGTAGTTTGTTGACCCTTATTGTGTGATTTAATTTGTAAGAGCAGGGGCCTCATTTATCAAAGAGCGTGTAAAAGTCCTCTTAAATTTTCAGTACGACGGAAAGGCAAAATGTGCGTACGACCAAAAAATATACACTCTTTTCAGATCTATCAAACTCCGCGTACACACGGCTGCACGGTATTTCCCTTGATAGATCACACCGGACCTGAGAAAAGCGTGGATGAGAACACGCCTCATACCCAGCCCCCTAAATGGCCCCATACAACCATATGTGGTCAATGCAAATCAGTACGTGCATATTAAGTAGCCATGTGCACTCTGGAAACGTGTGGAATGACGTCAGTGGAAGACGGTGAAGACAACAGACGGACGGAGAGCGGAGGAAGAAGCGGAATTTCTCTGAAAGCGAGATACACGGTAACACGGCAATATCAGTCAGAAACATCATCTTGCATTGAAAGGCTACAATATATACAAAAAAACTCCCAAATCTAAATGAAACAGAACAGAAAGAAGAAGAATCATATTTATGCTGCCCCTTATTTTAGATTATGTCATAATAATTTAAAGCAGGGTTTCCACTGCCAGTCAGTACTTTGCACCCCTTTCCACTAACCCCCAACTGCCGTTCATTGGACGACTTTGATTTTCATTTGTGCATAGCTATATATAAAAAAAACAAAAAACATTGAAGTCCACCAGTCTGTGACTTTTCCTAAAATGATGTTGGGCAGCACCCATTTTTGTTAAATACAATAAATATTATTCACACAAAAAATATCGATCATGTTTTCTCATTTGCTTTGATTTGCGCCGACATTATTGGGCTTGCTGCTTGCTTGTGTGTGTCCAGTCTGGCTACGTAACACACGCACGTCGCAGAAATTATTTTCCAGACTGGACAGACTGGTTGTGGAAGAGGTGTAGCCTACATGCAAGGGAAAAATATCAATATGATATCAAAAGAAAACGAAATTCGTTTTATAAAGCCAGTATTTAGGAGCAAACTAGTGTAAATGCACAGGGGAAAAATCTGAGTCGCTGTGCTTTTCATGTAAAGTGCCGACGTCAACACGTGTGCGGTGGTGGGGGGGTCATCATCACCACCACTTGCTACTTCAAACAGTGTCCGCGCTTCTCTCTCCCTCGCACACTGCAGTTCTCTGACTCAGCAGCGGCGTCGCCAATTCCTCCTGTTCTTCAAAAAGCGTGTAAATGCCGGTACGCCATGGTCGGACTGGTCGTAAATTTCTGCACTTTCTCCCGACAAGTTTTGGTTTGATAGATCCCAAATTAGGCGGAGAAAAGTGCGTACGCACAAAACGGGGGAAAGAGCGTGTAAAAAAGCGTGTATCCACAATGATAAATGAGGCCCCAGGTGTATTTGCACAACAGAGGACAAGCAATTGTTATGTGAATGGGTACTGAATCTAACAATCAATATTAAAGATAAGGAGGTGATAATGTCTGACATATTGGCCGTGTGTGGTGAGTTCATGGTGCTTACAGGTCTTCCAGGGAAGCCATATTCTCCTTTTGGTCCTGGTGGCCCTGTAGGTCCCTGTTTGAAACAAAACAAAGTGACTGTAACTGTCATCCATAACAGCAGAGACAATTGAAGGTTATTGTGATGTAAAACCTGAAATATAAGATTTTGTTTGATTTTCTTGCCAGTACTTACTGGAATTCCACGAGGTCCAGGAAAACCACTTGCTCCCTACACACGCGCACACACAATAATAAAACAGTCATGTACGGTTACACTGTGGTTTGCAAAATGGTTGGTCACTGTTTATATTGACAAATCCTGAAGTACATGTGTGCATTTAATTCTCCTTGTAAGTGCATGCAAAAGAAGACAGCAACGAAATCTGGATCTGGAAAAGGAGAACTATCAGAGATCTAACCTTGTCCCCTTTAGGCCCAACTGGACCTGACAGCATCGCTCCATCTGCTGCAACCACAAATCCTGGTTCGCCCCTCTCACCCTGCATACAGAAACACAATAAACAAACATCTCATATGGAGACTGAGGGAAAATAAATAGCAACAGGCAGAAGTATAAACTTGTATAAACTCTGACAACACAGACAACTAAGTCCACAACTCATGTTTGTTTAACCTTTTTACTTCTTTTGATGTCGTACAGATGTACACATGCCCCACTTACCTTCAGTCCTGGAGGTCCCTGGATACCTGGCAACCCAATATCTCCCTTTGGACCCTGTGGACCCTGCAAACATTGAGGAAATGTAAACATCAAGATAACCCCACATCTAAAAGTTTGACTGTGTCACAACAGTCACAAAGTTTATATCATCTCTACTTTATTTCTCACAGTTTGAGGATTATTGAGGATACCAGACAGAATGTATCATGCTCCATCAATAGAAACCAACAGCAGCTATTCTAAACAAGCAGCTTTTGTTGTTATGACATTGAGACCGTTTGATCTCCAACAGATGTTTTCTTTTTTTGCCTGATACTCACAGAAACTCCCTGAGCTTCAAAAATCCCTGAGAAGTTGAAGGCACCGTCTGTATCATTAAGTAGGAGCTAAAGAGGAGACAGGAAGAGAAACAACCATGATCACATCCCTCAACAAGACAGTACGGTATCAGTCCTGCCAACACTGCTATGTCCCTTACATCCTGGAGGTTGATAACAGGTCCTGGTGGTCCAGCTGGTCCCGGAGGCCCAGGAAAACTGAGTCCGTCCCGTCCCCTCTCGCCCTGGAAAGCATTTCATTGCATAGCAAAAAGGAATTCTGTTAATGTCAAAAGTGTGCACTTGTAAGTCTGACCACCTCACATATCCTGCCCTGAAAGGTTTTACCTTCTGTCCTGGATCACCTCTGTCCCCCTTTGGTCCCTGTAGATGACACAGGATAAAAGAAAATTGTCACAGTTAAACATCCAGTATGTTTCTGTCAGTGTTGTTTTTGTGTTTTCCACATGTTTATACCTTGAACCCTCTATGATGTATTTTGTTTTAAAATGACATTTTACAGATTCCAGGAGGGATCCATTATAAGCACCAGTTACAAGGAAATGTAGCTCTTAAAAAACGATAATCAGTTATTTACTATGGAAAACACACAGAAGAGCCGTCAGTAATTGTCTACTCTGAGCTAGTGTAAAGCTAATTGTAATCAAATCATTAATCCATTGTGTTAAACAGTTGATCCATTCTCTGACCTCTTCCCCTTTTAGCCCGTCATGTCCCGGAAGTCCTGGTGCTCCAGCAGCACCTCGCTCCCCCTGCAGATACAATAAAGCAATATCGATCACTCTCCAGAAAATCCCTGGTGTAGCATAAATGTTCAGGGGGAAATGCATCTCCAAGATTCATGTTTATGAACAACCATTAAAAACTAAGAGTTTATTTCTTGTCTTGTCTGTCTCCATGTTTACTGTTTGGTTTCTATTGTCTGTGGACATCTATGTCCAAGGGCAAAGTCAACTCTTCATCATGAGACTCATGTTGAGTTGAGTTCACATCCTATGGATTCATGTAGTCTTTCACTCAACAGCTGTTTGCTTTGATCAAAATGAAACAGATTTTCAAAAAGAAAGACATCTCAGACAGTCCAAAAGAGGGACAGTTGAACCAACTATACTCACCTTTTGTCCTGGCACTCCCACAGAGCCGTCTAAACCATCTTTACCCTACGAGACGCAGAAGAATTTATGTTTACATTTAAATCAACTAATGCCATTCTTTACCCTAAAACCAAACCATTACTACTGTGAGACCCAACTTTAAGTATACGCACATTCACACACGTCTTACCTTGACTCCTGGAACTCCAGGAGGTCCTGGAGGACCCTGTGGAAAACAGTAGTGTAATTGAATGTCTGATGCATCAAGACTAACTGAGAGTGATATGATGAACGATACCATGGAAAAAAAAATAATAATATGGTGCAGAATAGTGTGACTGTGACACTCCCATTGCAGCTATACCTGTGGGCCTCTGGAGAGTGCAGCACCAAAACCACTCTGCATGGCAGATCCTTCCAAGTCCTGCAAAAAAAAGGAAGACGACATTTATGAAGTTCAGACTGCAAGTCAAAGCTAATGGTCAAAAGCAGTGATTCTTTATTGATTCTATGGAGATATGAGGTGAGATGTTCATCAGTGCAAGGTTCATGTTTGAATTATCAAAGCCCAAATATGAAATAGTTTTTACTTTACCTCAAAGTCCAAGCTGAAGCTTCTTCCAGAGGGTCCTGGGGGACCAGGAAGGCCGGGTGGACCCCTGGGACCTGGCTGCCCTTCTGGACCCTCTGACCCTGGAAGGCCTGGGAACCCTGCAGGGCCCTGATCTCCCTGGGACACGTAAAAAATTCAAAATGTTGATCCATTGCTAAAGATGCATATCATCCAAAGAAACTGTAATGTACTATACAAATTCCACATTGGGTACCAGTGCCAGTGTGAATTACAGCTAACGTCAGTGATGATGATTCACGACAGTCCGTACCTTTGGTCCTGGCTGCCCGCTAACACCAGGCTCTCCCTGTTAACAAATAAAAGATAATCAAATAACATTAACTACAGCAGTGACAAGAGAGCGAACACAGTCTCACAGAAAGGCAGAGCGGCTCCTGCAGCACAGACTTGTTTACACTCGAGGCCCTTAGCTTTATTAGTCCGCAGGGTCACCTCATTAACAGCTTGGCTGTTTGTGTTGGGTGGTTATTTAGTTTGTTTGTAATTGTTTTTGCGAACGGAGCACTGAGAGCCCTGCTCAAGGGAAATCAGATGATACAAAACACAGCGGTGGTGGAAATCACACAAGCAGGAGCCAGATGAAGGCTGGGGTGCTGTGCATTCACACAGGAGGCAGTAGCTCAGACTTTTCTGCTGCACTGTGCAACAACAGAACTTCAGATTTACAGTTTTGTACTTTTTATGTCTTTGTCCATTGGTAATATATTCTGTAATGATTACTACTCACCCTCTCTCCCTTCTCCCCAGCAGGCCCTGTGTCGCCATCTTTTCCATCCACTCCCTGGAAGAGACGAGACTGCGCTTAGATTTCTGAATTTAGGAGGGAGACAATACTGTACATCTATGACTTAATTAGCATGGGTTGTTTAGTTGCAGCTACCATCCATAGGATTGCACACACCTAAACCAAACAGTGGCACAGTAAATAATGCAGACCTGTGAGTCCATTCACACCGTTAGTAAAAGCCTCTAATATTGTAAAGACAAAAAGACACATTTCCTCCCAACTGATGCTACAGCTCAGGCCATCTTGTGAAGTCGGGGGAAATACTGTCTTTTCAGCCCCATAGACCTGATGGGGCCAAATGTTAATACCTGACTGGACCCTGAACCAGAACCAAGCCCAGAACCAGAGCCACTAAACCACTCCTCAATCACCTGGAAACAGAAGCTAGGTCAGCAGTGCATGTGTTCTGAAGACTAGAGAGGAGTCAGTCAGAAAGCTTTCAGAGCACTTTCAACAAATCCTTCCTCTCTTCTCTCAGAAAGGAATTGGTGCTCCTTTGTCTAATTTCATTTTTAATTACTGTCCATGATATCTCAAAGCTCTTGGTGCTCTAAATGAAAACTGAGAGAAAAGACAGGGAGAGAGAAAAGCTGATCTTACGGGGAGTCCGGGTTCACCCTGCTCTCCATCCTTCCCATCTTTCCCAGGGGTCCCAGGTAGTCCGGGGAGTATGCCTTCAACTGGGGACCCTGGTTGACCTGGGGGGCCAGGAGGCCCTGGAGGCCCCTGATGGTACAAAACAATTTGCCTTTGTAATATTTTTCCACTTAATGTGACAAAGCATCTTAAGCAGAAATCAATATCATGCACAGTTTTATAGAAATAAGAACTAACTGCAATAAGTCTACATATAAATAATAAAGATCAATTGGGACAAGACTGAAGATGACAGAAAGTCACTCACCCTCAAAATTTCTGCATCACTGTCAAAGTCTTCAAATCCTGACCCCTCCTGATGGATAGAAGACACAACCAGTCAGTTTGACATTATGTGTCACAATGTGTAAATTCTTCATATTTTATTCAGGCGTCATTTTCTTCAAAGCTTCATCTATTACATCTACAGACATTAATCATCAGGCCGGGCATTAGTCATTTTATATGATGAATTCTTCACTTGGGACCAAGTTCATTTTTAAAGTCTCATTTCGATATATCACTGGTGCATAGAAATGACAGTGAGTCAACACAATGAAAAGGACTGATGCCAGCGCCACTCAACACTGCAGCAAACATGAAATACATCAAATTTGCCAAATAAACCTAAGAGGCTTCAGATATTTGGGATTCATCTCCTCCACTGTGAATGAAATCCAACAGATCAAAGACCGTCTGAAGCTCTTACTTCCTTTGATTTCAAACTCAAGCAAAGATGACTGAGCATCTAGTGACATCTGAACAGAGGCACCCTAACAAATCCAGATCAACAGCAGAGTAATTAGACCATGAATGTGTGATTAATGAAATTACTGACAGAATTAAGGTGCAACAAAAAATGACATTGGGGATTTCAGCATGAAGCCCATCCACTGAATCTTCAGGCGTAACTTCTGTCGACCCCTAGAGGAATTCTGCATCATTACAAAAACACTGCCAGTGCTTCCACATTGTGTCTGGCAGAATAGCCTGCAGTCGCACACACACACCAATGCTGGCAGCGACAGGTGAAGCATAATCACCTGCTGGTGCTGCATGTGGTTACGGCTGAAGCTGCGGTCACACATATATGCAAATAACAGCGGCTAATAAACCGGTTCAATTCCAGTCTATGAGATCGATGCTTCGCCACAGAAAGCAAATGAGACATTCACTTCCTGTGGTGAAGCAAACCTGCATCTTGGACTGTAGCCTCGGCCGCTTTAACCACTGCGCCATGCACCGCCCCAGTCCGACTTATTGTTGACTGCCATCAATGACCACTACACAAGATAAAAAATCTAAAGACTTACCAGGAACATGGAAGATTTGCTAGTTCGACCTGCAGGTCCAGGAGGCCCTGGAGGGCCAGGTAATCCAACACCAGTGTCACCCTGACAAAGAACCATGGGATATTTATGGGTTTTGGGGGATTTTAAGTACCGTAATCATAATTACTAATTCATTCTTTGACTATATAGTCATAGTGTGACGATGGCCATATAGGGGTAAGATTGAAAATAATATTTCCATTCTAACGATATTCAGCGTCACATATTATGCTATTAATGTAATGTGAATTGCCAACCTTTTCTCCCTTAGGACCAGGCTCGCCCTGCAGTCCTGGGAATCCTGGAATCCCAGTAGCTCCCTTGGAAAAAAGACAATCACAGCTGTGCTCAATACAACAGAGACAGTGGAATATCAGATGTCAGGTCATGTAACACAGAATGGGTACATGCCTGGATCAGTTTTCCCCAGACACTAAAAAAAAGACTCTTGTAAGAGGAAACCTATAAATCTACAAGACGAACAACTTCACTTACCGGCAAACCAGGGTCACCTTTGGTTCCCTGGAGAAAAGACAAAAGCAGAAAACCATTCTTTAATTCTATCTTTTGACCTAAAGAGCTAACATAAACAACAGACAAAACTCTGGAAACTCAGGAAAATATAGAACACTACCTTAAAAAATAGGACATTTGAATGAAGGGAAATTATGCATTTATAACTCACAGGCTGTCCATCTTCCCCAGGTGATCCAGGTGGGCCTGTAGGTCCCTCTGGCCCTTGTGGTCCCCGTGGTCCCGGCTCCCCCCCAACCCCGTCTCCAGAGGCCTGTCCCGGAGAACCAGGGGGCCCTGGGGGACCGGCTGGACCTGGGTCCCCTCGCTCCCCTTTCTGCCCCGGAGACACCTGGAGGGACTAATCATCACATAGATTCAGTGACAGATTCATTTTTTCACTCATTTCCTGTAATAAACCAAATCATCAAGCTGTACGAGAGCCGAGTTTTAATCTCCTCAGGACACTGCAGTAAAATGAGCTAATCAACAGCATCCGTCACAAAACCTGCTTCATTTAACTAAGAGAGTCAGTACTTACAGTGTCCAGTATGGAGGCTGGAGTGGTCATCTGGTATGATTGTACTGTGACACAGAGACATAGGGTTTTTTAAATGTCACAACTATTATTGCATCATGTATAGTTTAGTTTTACTTGTTTTTAATTTAGGGCAGAAACAGAGAGGTGAGGAAATGAAGCAGCACCATCTGCTGGCTAAACTGAGAAATATAAGACCGTGGATATCTACTGCAACATCATTGCTCCATCAGGACACACAGCTGTAGTTGGGGATTGTTTCCATGTGTAGAATGATTACTCTGCATCTGAAGGCTCAGTGAAAACAGGTTTCCATCACTGACAGAGGCAGGCTACCTTCCATTGGTGGTCTAACTGTGGTCATCTCCTCCTCCTCCTGTCCTGAAGTCTCCTCCACGTCATCTTCACCATCATCATCATAGTTTGTTGACATCTCAGTGGGCGGAGCTCGGACCGGGCTGCTGTAAGTGGGGTCCAGCTCTGGGAGGGGCTGGAAAACATTAGGTGGGGGGTGTAATTCTTAAAACTATGAAACTACAGAAAAATAATAACACTAGTCTATAAGACTTAAAAAATGTTTTCCCCCAGACCAGATCCAGCTACAGTGTGAGGCTGAAACATTCCACACATTTCACCAGGCTGGCTCACAGCGCTGCAGTACTTCAACATTAACGCTGCATTATTTTTTACACACAACACAGTGATGACAGAGCGCCTTGACCTGGTGCCCCAGAAAAAAGCTGCTGTCCTGTTTATGAATGAGCCATGGAACAACTGATGATATAAAAGAAATAAATCTTTACTGTGCTCAGAAGTATTTTAATCTGTCGTCTGACTGTCCTGATGAGGGATGAGGGAAACATTTATCACTCAGAACTGGCTGGATAAGAGCTGTTACGCATCTGGAAAACACCTCGTGATTCCGTTATTTCAAACCTCAGTGACATAAAGATGAAGGTTAGTGAGGTACTCTGGGAGGCATCAGTCAAGTCAGAGTAAAAGTATTTCACTTGGGCCTACAGTGGCGTGACAGCCTGTCTATGAGCACTAAAATCTACTGCCCACGGAGACTCGCATCATCCTGTTAGGATTCTGTTTTCCTAAAGAACAAAAATTACAAGATGGAGCTGAAAAGAATGGAAGAAAAACAACAACCTGACTACCACTACTGAAAATAAGCTGCTGTTTCAGACATCTGGGCACAGTCGTGGTTGTGTTTTATATTTTGTGCTCCCTTGTTTCCTCTAGTTTATGAATGAAGAGGTGAAAACTGTGTCAGGTGAGCATGTGTGAGAGAGAGCATATAAGCAAAAAGGCATTTAATGGCAGGAAGTGGCAAATTTGTCTGGGGGAAAGACAACTTCTGCCAGTGAATGACTCCCTCCATATTGCAGCCAAGATGTAGAGAGCCTGGCTCATTTAGATGGTATTGTAGTCTGTGAAGTCTCTACCCTGCCATACTGTTGGTATGAATCTCATTTTCTCATTTTCCTGTTTACTACAATTTAGACTCTTGGTTTCTTGATTAAGGTTGGTTGTTTTTCCATCATTAAATCTGTTTTGACGTTGGTGTTTGTCTGAGCTCCATCTTTTTTAAACATATTATAAAGAGAAACATCAGTTCTTAAAGATAAGGAATCTGTCTTCTGCCACCATCTAGGAAAGCAAAAGACTGAGAACCTCCTACAGTTAAGCAGGATCATCCACTGAAGGTTATTTTTAATCTCTTTTCTTTGAAACGGAGAAAAAAGCAATCCGTCAAAAGAGAAGCTGGTGTTTGATGTTGAAAGCGACACACTGTCATCAACCACTTTCTTGTGATTGAAGTTGTCTAAGTAACTATATTTATCCTTAAGTCAAATAACATAGAAGTCTTTTCACCCCTGTCTCTCCACACTGTCGTATTTTTCCCTCTTCATTTGGGAGCAGAGTGAAGCTGGCAGAGAGCTGCACATATCGCCATGTTCCAGTCTCCACCAGGCCTAAAAGGATAAGGGCTGTTTTCTTTGGTCCAAGTCCAGACCAACTAAATAAGAAGGATAGGGGGATGGTGTGGTGTGTACCAGTGTGTATCTGTGTGTGTGTGTCTGTACACACCATGGTATACTCTCTCTCCTCCACAACCTTCTTCACTTCTTCTCTTTCTGCAATGTCCTCATAAGCATCATCACCACTCCCGTATCCAGAGGCCTGGGGGAGAGACGAGTGCAGGGGGAAAAAAAGAGTGAGAAGATAAACATGGACAGAAATGATTAAAAGCTGCTCAACAGACAAAGGACATCTGACCTCAAGCTGTGGAAAGAGACAAATGGATCAGAAATCATGCCAGAAATACATTAAATACTTGCATACCCACTGTTTGTAATTACTCAGGCACTGAAATCAGATTTGATGAATACATGAGAACAAAATATATGTGGAGCAAAAACAACCAATTAGCCCTGAGAGCACAACTTAATTCACTCAAAATGATTGTCCTTAAAAAAAGTAATCTACTTTTCTATTTCCAACCATAATGACACACAGTGCTTTGATTATAGGGGTCCATTTGTAAGAGTTATGAAATAGAACAAAAACACTTGAAACAACACATGCAGTGATTCATTACTTTGTGTACAACTGTTGGTTTGTACACATGGTTTATTTTGAGAAATGCACTTTTAAAGCAGTGTACATCCAATAATAATTTCTAAATGGACTGATGAAAGGAGCAGAAATCTCCTACTGAGCCTTTACTCAGAATTTCCACTAACTTCACATCTGGCAAATTAATCTAAATGTGACTAAAGGCAATTTATATTTCACATTCTAAATACTAGTTTTATGCACAAAAGCACTGCAATGTTCAACTAGAAAAATGGATGAAAGCATTAAGATTTCTTCTAACTAATAACTGGTAACAAGGAAACCAAATATTCAAAGGTATGAAGATAGGCTTGTCCATATACTTTTGGCAATGTGTATGGTAGTGCACTGTTATCACCACTAGAGGGAGCAATGATTCCAGGTTTAAACTGCAGAAGTGGTGTGCTCTGTCAGAACTAGTAAGGGCTGAACTATGTGTGTGTCTGTGTTGTGTTTCCATGCTCACTAACATAAGGATCGTCCTCCTCACACTGGTCATCTGGGGCCGTGGGATCTGACTTCAGCACCAGCTGCTGGATGGAGCCCTGGAGAGAGAGAGAAAGAGAGAGAGAGATAGATAGAGGGGAGTGGAGGAAGAGGAGAGAGTGTGTTAGGCTGCGTGGTAATTTAGCTCAATCTGTGTCATTAAGTTTTATAGAAGCTTTCCGTACATTTCCCACACATACAAACTCAGTGCCTCAGTCTGTCTGCACAAACAGTTTATCTATTTCTCCTCTCCTCGTTATCCCATGCATTATATCTCACTACACACATCCACAAACACCTCACAAAGAAACAGGTGTGTCATGGCTGTTGAAACCATCTGGGCTCCACAAATTATTTCCACAGAAAACCTCAAAAACAACTGGAATATTATTTTTTTATAATAATAATTCAGGTTTTGCATTTTAGAAGTCAAGTCATTATGAGGTTTTATTTGTAAATGTTTATCCATACATATCTGTCAATCATACACACCATTCCACCTCCTCCACCCCTGCAGATACAGATGTTTGACTTCATACTTGGCAACAGACACCCTGATTCAAACACATTGGCCCTCCTTTGAGGAGAGTAACAGCTGCTGTGTGGATCAGCAATGGACTTGTGTAGGTGTTAAGACTGTGACACTGCAACCGTTTACCAGCGATTACACTGACTACAGAGACATCAGTGCTTCGACTGGCCGAGATTCACGAGGGGATGCTGGAGGTCGCCCGGCGATAAAACGTTATCTGATTGATTTCTGACCTTCTGTTCAGGGCGTCAGGTTATCGCAAAGTGAGAGTGGAAATAACTGACGTACGCAACTGTTATGCAACAATTTTTTAAAAAGGGGTGGAAGTTTAAGGTGATAGGGAAAAAGTGTGCGTATGGTGTGCGAATATGCGCGGGAGTGAGTGAGTGGGCCTGCTCTCTTATTAGCTCAGTAAAAACTCACAAAGGCAATTTCAGCCAAGTTTATTGATATTGACTTTAGGCCAGAGGACGAGCACCTGTTTTTAATAGAATGAAGCACGGCCTGTGAAATTCAATGAAGGTGAGGGAGTGAGACGGAGAGAGGGAGGAAAAGAATAGATTAAGAGAGAGAGTGACTGGATATGAACTGGGATGGCAACAAAATCAGACACATCTGTTTGTGCAGTAAACAACACATCTGAAACAAACAAGGAAAATGCACCACACAACCTTCTCCCCTTCCTTTAAACAACTTTAGTATGTGGATTCCCTCTCAAGTTGAGCCACAGAAACCTGGATGAATGATTTGGAAGGTCAGTTTTAAAACTTTGTAATCGCAGGAATGTAAACACTTGAAGTCGACGAGTGGATTTTGTCAGTGCCAGGCTGTTTGTGTGTGGGTGTGTGTGAGCTTTTGAACATACAACCATAAATGTCCCACTCAAAGGGCTATGTCTATAACACGGTTGACTGAATTCAAACTTGCTCAAGTCTATCTGAAACTCCAAAAACATGGACACACAGAAGTACTGTATAGTCAATCTTCTACAGTGTTTGGAGTAACTCAGAGATAAAAGCTCAAGTAGCTGCTTCCACTAGGCAATGTAATCACACTTGAGCTAAAAACCTGTACACACACAGCGTCTAGCTACGGCCCAAACAAAGCTAAGGACTCAGGACCTATTTTCTGTTGTTATGACTAAATTGGAGTCAACACAATGTCCTCATGGAATATTTGAACTAAAAGGAAAAGGTAGCTGCTCTTTCTACAAGATGTTTGGCTCAAATCTTCATATGACCATCTTTCACCAATCAGGAAGTCTTAAGGTGCCAGATGTGAGGATTTAGAATAGCTGCCTCATTTGTGAGACATGTTTAACAGGGATGATAAAACTGTCAGAGGGCCGACTGCAGCCGCTCAGCTCTGGACGTGAGAGGGTGCGGCCTGTTCACTGGGCATCTGCTGGCTTTGGGGTTCAGCCTGACTGATCTGAGCTCAGTGATATTGAGGTGGGTGTGTTTTTGAAATAATAATTGACTCTTTGTTCCTTATGATCAAAAGGCATGTGCTAATGAACAGAGGTGCCATATGTGGTTTAACAAAATAATAATGATTGAGAAAATTTGAAAAATCTGTGAGTCAACTTTTGTGGCACATTCTGAAATACTTTACACAGACTGTTGCCATTGGAAGTCAAATACAAGGTTATATGCTGCTTCGACTGTGAGAATGCTCGGTACGTGCTTGAGTCACCATCTCTCTATTCAGAAGAGCACAACGTTTTCTTAAACCCTAACTGGAAATGTCGAAGATCAGGAGCCACAGGCAAATATCTAACCAGGTCCTCACTTGGGTTATAAATATACCAGCCTGTATATGCTGCTGTGTCACAGCTTTGATATGAATGAAGACTGCCTGTGTGTATTTCACACTGTGGGTATTGTCCACAGTCTGGTATTCAGGAGTGTTCATGTGTCAGGGATGGCAGGCACCATGTTGAGGAAAGTGTTGTTGCCAAAGCAACAGGGTGCAGGTCACTCTGACTGCTACAGGCCAGATGTGTGTGTGTGTGTGTGTGTGTGTGTGTGTGTGTGTGTGTGTGTGTGTGTGTGTGAACGAATGCCATCAGCACTGTGTCCTGGGTCAAGATGCATTTGACTGATTCAAAATATAACCTCAACAGGTTGTGACATAATCGTGTGTTACGTATATATTTACCTAGCCTCTTTCTGCCACAAGGTGTCACTAGCTAATAATAACACAAGACCTGGACTATGAACGGATATACTGTAAGATTATATAGTTATTGTGGACAATGCACTGTATTCATTATATTTTATGCTAAAACCAGGAAAACACATTGAGATTGAGACAAAATTGCTATTCAAACACTGCATTTTTTTGAAAAGCTGTTTCTACTTGGTGGGAAATAAACCCACCCTTCTGACAAAAAAAGTTTTTTATCGTAGCAAACCATGCTTTGAGAAATTTTCAGCACACACACTCTTGGGACAGTAATTTGATTAAGAGCGTACTTGGCTAAGAGAGTGTATTTTTGAACATTATGAGTAAGAAAAACAGTCAGTTGCTCAGGGAGAATGAGAAGACTTATAAAACGGATTGTACTCTCTGATGTAGTGATGGTGCCAGCCACATTTTCCAACGCCCAACATTGAGCATGAAACTAAGGAAAACAAAAATATGACTGAATCAGTGAAGTCAGTGTGGCAGAAGATATTTTTGCATATTTGCTTTTACGTGAGAGAAAGGGTGTGTGTGTGTATGTGTGTGTCCTGCTGCAGAGAGCTGCTGCTGCTGAATGGCTGCTGCTGCTCTCCCTGGGTGGGGATGGAGGATCCCTGTCAGAGCTGCCTGTTCAAACAGTGAACAGCTGGAAACCAACAGTCACTACTGGTCCTCTTTGTTTGAGGGAGTGGAGTAGACAGTGGAGTAGTGAAATCAATGGTGCGGATAGTGGGAGGAGAGATGATGATGGCTTCACTGGAGGTTTACAACTCTTCAGCAATCATGACTTTACTGTGCTGTACTGATTTATGGCGCAGATAAATACATCCATGACTAGAAGCAAAGCAGGGGCGTTGCAGAAGTTCTATTAACACTATTTCTAGCGTTGTGTATAATGTTTGCATGATGCATCCATCCATTTTCAACTGTTTATCCAAGGTTGAGGTTTGCATGATGTGTAATTAAAATAGGCTACTTAATATTAAAACAATGGGCACATAGCCAGAGCATCATTTTTCTTTTCACCTCAACTTCATTTCTCATATTCCAATATTAGAAATACAAAAAGCCTAACTTAATCCTGACTTTCAATCAAGTCGTAATTCACAAAGAACTTTAACACTAAAACTGTCCGTTTGTCTAAGAGAATTTCAAAGTCAACAAAATATAACAATAATTAATGTTTTAAAGCATATACTGATTATAAGTGGATTAATCTAATGAAATCAAGATAAAGTTCTTTCAAGTTGAAAGTTTATACCACTGATAAACTTAAACTTAATACATCAACAGTCCCTCAAAACTGAATGAGGGCACTAACCTCTGCTTTTCATTCAATAATAATTTCTTTATTAATTTAACTTCTTCCTGAGTTCAATACAGAGATACAGGAATTTAAAATAAAGCCTATTATTCCTTTAACACAGTGTTAATATTCTGTAGATGTTTCATTTCATACAAACTGATATTTTTAGCAAAGATATGACAGCAAATATTGTGTTCCCATGATGCTTTGGCCAAATATCAGAAACAAAGAGTCACTGGAAAGAATAACAATTTTAATTCATATGACACTAAATTGAATTGTAATGTTAAGAGGAAAAACAACTTCCTGGTTCTTCCTGTGTCTCTATTATCAGATCAGTGACCCTGCTTCCCCACAAAGTCAGTAAAAGTCCACTGCTATGAATGAAGTCGCTGTCTGGAGCCAGTCAAAAAGATGGTGAGTGGCCACTTTAGCTCAACAGGATGAAGATACTTTAAAATCTCCATGACATTCATCATCTAAACAGTTGTACAGTGAGGTTTTTTTATTTTTTGGCTTGGCTCTCTTTGTGATGTAAATACCTGTGTTGGAGCAGGTTTTAAACCACAGCAGGGAGTAGATAGCTTTTTTGATTAGGTTATTCCAGAACAAAACCGACTCCCCTCTGAGACCAAGAACTCCTGAATAAGCAAGCGCTCTGTGTGCCTGGCTCGCGACGCTTCTTTGAAACTCTCTTCAGATTTCACTAATAAAATGTTAATGAGAGAAAAGCTGCCTGGCGATAGGAATTTCTTTCCAGTGTTCGGGAAACGATGTTGTAGTTTTTCCCGTCACACGAACTCACAAATCAGAAGGAAGGAAAGAGGGCAAAAGATTGTGATGCAGCAGAGAGGAGGCCTGGTCTTTGTTTTTAAGATGACAGGGTCATGTATTTTTTCTTATTTAGCCATTGGCCATGGAAACATTTATTCTATAATAAACTCTTCTTAATAACATGTAATAATTTCAGATCTAACATCTTGATAACATTGAAAGCACAGACAATAGCTTGGCTAAAATTGAATGATATTCCCTTTACACTGGACTATTTTCTTCTCATCATCCCTCCATCCCAGCTGCATTGGGAGCAGCATTGCCTTTCACTGCAATTACAAAACAGAAAATCACAGATGATTGGGAGGAAAGCACTGGAGCATTTACTGGTTCATTTTCTTTTACAAGAGCCCAGAGAGAAGAACACAGCATCGCATGTGTTACTACTTCTTCTCCTGGATCTGATTCCTCAGCACTTCTCAATCACACACCTCTCATTATAACCATTCAGGGATATTTTTAACAGCACATGCATTGAACTAGAACTTCCACAATTGCATCCCCGCTATTGTTTCATTGTAATTCTTTTAATTGATGAACTGGCGACCGCGCATACAGCATAAGTTATTCAAGATGAGCCTATCGGCCATCTTCCAAACAATGTAAATCACACACATTTTGTCATTTATGAGGTCCCACAGGATGAGGCAGTGCTCATAAACACATGTGGTCATTCATTCCTCGTCTCCTGTGGCGGTCATAAAGCTGCCAACAAGGACGATTGTGTTCATGTCTCAAATATAAAATAGGAGAACCGCCCCAATGCCACGTTTATCTCTGCAGCGAGCAGCCCAGTCATTCATTCCTTTCACTGATCCAGCACATCTGACTCTAGGGATGAAGATGCAGTGCAAGGGACACAGGAGGGAATCGTGGTGTTAAATACTTCATGGGTGGCTCTTACACTTAGATAAACAAATACTCCAACTCACCACAAACCTGGGCAGGCCCATACCCCCAGCGTTTCCCACAAAGATCCCAGAGCTGGCCTCGAAGGTCAGAGGCTGAGGACTCCTGGTAAAGGCCACTCGGTGGTACTCCTCACAGTCCATGTAGAGACGCACCTGAAGGACCGGGGCAGAGACACACACAGTTTAAGCTTAAAACATCTTCATCTGACACAACACAGTAATCAATCACATTAACTGAGCTCCCAGCGAAGTGTCATTTTACAACATTGTCATATATTAAATAACCATGTGGAAAAGATGCAAGACTCAAGTGAAGCCAACAAATTCAACAGTCAACACGTATTATTGGCTGTGCAGCCAGAAGCCATCACAGCTTTTTTCCTCTGTGCCACTGAACTCCACTGTTGGCCACAAACTATTTAAAAACACATGAATGAGCCGCATCCATTCCACTGAGTGACATGTTCTCTCATTATGATGACTTTTATGTTTATTTTGATGAGTCCCACACACATCGACCTGCGGTTGTAAATACAGGAGCAATAAATCTCCAGTGGAAAATAGTCACAAGAGTGTACTATTTACACCTTAGTCGTGTTTGCTGTGGACAGCATAGTACAGTGGAGAGTTTGTAAGAAGATATTTGGAACTCTTTATTGTATATTGATCTGTTTTTACACATCCACTTGTTGCTATAGTGCTTGCACATGAATAATATTACTCGTCCGATTTGATATGGAGACCAAAGTTACAAAAACCCAGTTGTTTTCTTGGAAAAGTGTTTTTCTTCCACTCTCAGAAACTTTCACAATGTATACCTGGGAAAAAAGACTTTTTTGTTATAAATTCCAGTCAAATCCAGAAAATTAAAAAAAATAAATCCTAATTGTCATGTACCCTCAACAGTTCCATCAACAGATTCCACAAAACCTGGGATGTCAACAATTGACCTGGTCTGGAACTGGAACTCTGAATGATTACACCTGCCCTTGAACAAATTCTGTAATAAGAAGTATTAGGTATTTTATTATTATTTATCTACCCGTTTGTTTGTCCTTATTATTTACATATACTACTTTGCCATGGGATTAAGTTGTATTATGTTTGCATAATTGAAAACTTCAAAATAAAGTATTCCAAAAAAAAAAGAAAAGAAGTATTAGGTGCACTTGTTGCTTTTGTTGTTGTTTTCTATGTTTTCTTTTTCTTTTTTCCCTCTTGTCTTTGCCTGTCTGTTGTCTATGAGTTTGTCACATTGATTTGGGGTTTGAACTGTCTCTGTCTATTGTCGGGACTGTTTGTTATAGGTATTTGTAAAACAAAGAATATGATTGTTTTATATGTTAATTGGAAAATTACAAATAAAGTGTTTAAAAAAAAAAAAAATCCTACTTGTCACCACACCCACCTCTGCCCCCTGCACAGTCATGGTGAACCTCGCCCATCTTCCTGTCAGGTCTCCCATTTTGAAGGAAGCGGCTTCCTGGGTCCCGCCAGTCGTACCGGGGTCAGTGTAGTACAGTACGACTCTCTGGGAGCCATCCTCCACCTCTGACAACGCTATACCTAAATGTACAATCTTAACAACAAAGTTTGATGTTAATAGAGACAGAAAATAAACAGAGAATGACAGATAAGTGGAGTTAAACACAATGACTGTCATACTTTCTGATAAGCATCTGTGATGGCGAACAGGACGCCGCCGCGCCGTGTGGTGGGTTTAGCGATGACGGTGACGGCGAAGTCGTTGTAAAACGGGTCGGGGATGAAGGACTTTGTGAGGCGGCCCACGTTGGCATCCGGCCCAAAACTGTAGGCGGGGTAACCCTCAAACCCTGTGACGAAGGAGACGGAGGGGGGGAGGGGCACGCCGATCAACTCTGTCAGGTCCAAGGCTCCCAGAGAACCACGCTCTGCAAAAATAACAAAAACAAATATAAGAGATGGGAAGTACAGAACCTGAACCCAGAGTGCAGTATCTTTCTATAAATTAAATCAAGCTGAAAAGAACAGAAGCAACATGAGGAATACAGTAAGGGGTTAAACTTGGCTCCAGGTTCATGCACAGACAACCAGAGTCCTGTTGGTACCTGGGTGCAGACAACATAATGATGCAGCTGCCATGTGCAGTGTGCTGTGTGCTGTGTGTTTGATGGGTGCTTGAAGGTGACAGGACAGACAGTCCACACGGAGCAGGGGGGCCAGTGCTGAACTCCAGCCGGAGCCTCCCCAGTGGGAAGATCCAACCTCAGGTCAGACCACTGAGATATTAAAGCATTCCACAATGCAGAGTGGCAATTATCCTCTACAACTCATGTTATGGGGCTGAAAAGATGGAGCTCTACAGATGATTAAATCTACAGAACATTTAACCCTAAACCATCCTCCATACTGTACATGTTCACTTTTCATCCATGGAGTTCAGGTGGGCCACAGATCTCCTTCACACATATTCTCCATGAGTTCCCAGATCAGCGCTGAATCTGCTCCAACCAGCTTGGATTCTGTCCTCAGACGTTTTACAGTTTGACAACATGTCAGATACACCCCATAAAGTTTGCCAAGAGGCTGAGAGAGGGGGCTTCCGACTGTCTAATGCCCCAGCCCATGTCATCATATTCTGCATACTTAACCATCATTGTACGCACGGCTGGATGCACATTTGCCTGCTCTCTTCCTGTCTGTCAGTCACACATATGCACATAAATGAACACACACACTCTCTCGAGCAAGCCAGACTCTTATTCTCCCTCCAACAGACACGCAAGCACTTTGTGAATGCCCACCTACCACTTCTCCTTTCTCCTCCTCTCTCTCTCTCTCTCTGTCAAACACATGCTCACACACAGTCCCCACCGCCACACCTGGTTCTCCTTAGTGGGAGGAACCCCTGGAACAATCGTCTGTTCTTCGGGTGCATATGGGCAGCGGGGTATAGATGCTGGGCATCTGGGAAACATTAGGCTAAGTCCAACACACACGTGCTGCGCAGCGGCAGCTCCTGTAAATTAGGCTGCACCGCGTAGCCTGAGTGTGTGTGTGAGTGAGGTGGCTACGCAGACGAAGACAGAGGAGAAAAGAGACAGAGATGAAGTAGGAGAGTGCCAACATTAACACTTCCACAAGGGCAGAGTGTGTGTGTTAGTAGTATACTGTGAGCCGCCACGCCCCCCACCCACACAGGAAGAGGGGCACACTTCTCCCCCCTTTGCACTAATAGGATTGAAAGCCCTGCAGACTTGGGCAATTAAAAAATAACAATGGGGTGCAACCCACCCCACTCTGCTGTGTGGCCTCCACCGTAGCCCACAGTGAGGGAAATAACAGCGTTGTTGTGTTATAACAGTAACTCTTTTGATGACTCATTATTGTACTGAAAAAAGTAGTGTCATTATTTTCTGTTACTGTTTCTGACAATAAAATGTGCCGTTCCTTGACTGTTGTATGTTATATACACATTTTTCAAAAAATGTGTTTATCTGGTACTAACCAACTCACTACGCTACGTCGTGGACCTGGGCTTGTGCGGAGGAATACTGAGTGAGTTGGATAGTTCCAGATAAACGGGTGGTTAGGGTTATGGTTAGAGGGTTAGGGGGGTGAGTCCAAGTAATATCACAGACGCCACAATTGGTTACATTTATAATGTAGTAATTCAGTTACTAATTCAGTTACCCTTTGGGGAAAGTAACTAGTAACTATTACTAATTACTTTAAAGTAACGTGGCCAACACTGGTGGCTGAGTACTGTACAACAAGGCTGGACTGTGTTTACAGCTGCTTCTGTCTCTGCCTGACACAGTGAAATCAGAGCTAAAACAAGCTTTAATATTTTCCAAGGCACTGACTCATTTCTGATTCTGGAGAACCCTGGAGTCAGAACGAGGTGACCCGTTTTGTTGGCGGCTTCACAACTAGACGCAGACGCTGCTCTCCATCTTGTGTGTTGTCAGTGGTGAAGCTCTGCCAGCGGCGCCTGCCAACATTCCCACAGGTCGGCCTGTCGCTCCTCGTCGCCTCTGCCCAAATGTGACATCACTGCAGATGTTCCCCCCCTAGTAGGTCAGCAGCCTTAACAGCTGGGCAGATCGCCATGGAAACTAAAAAAGAAGATACACTCTCTGAACTCGCTCGAGCTCTCGTCACGGAAACGGACGCTACGCAGGGTCGATGTTTCTCCTGTGACCGTGCATCATCCCATCGGCTTATTCGCAACAAACAGCTGATCAAGTTCAGGCTGTGGAGCTTAATGATGCTGTCAGTGAGAGAGGAAGAAGAGCGGTGAGACATCCCAGTGGAGGACAATGTCAGCTGTGAGCAATTCCAAGTTAGGGTGTGACTTCAGACTAATCAGACTTGGCTGAGTCGGAGCACCACCTGCACCGGAGCACAGAGCAGAGAGCAGAGCAGAGGAGGAGACACAGTCAATGTTCACACTAATATCCTCAATATGTATGAATGAAGTACAGGACACTGCCAGGTGACTCACTGAGGAAGGTAAACTTTGTTCATGGGAACAAGAGGATCTGACCGCAGTGAGGACAGGAGCAGACATGCAGTTAAAGTATAGCACATTTTAATTGGTCAAGGATATTAACAAATTGTCCATTTCATGATAATAAACTAAGAAAAGTAAGTAAAGGTGTTGATAGTACGGTAGGTGTATGAGGGTGTGTGTTTGCATGTGTGTGTGTGTGTGTTTACAGGGTATCTAGTGTTTGCATGCCTGCTGCCTTTCCAAATGTGCAACAGACAATCCAAACACTGCTGTCTCCACAGTGCCGTTTCTTAAAAGGGTCAGTGTGTTTTGGCAGCGTGCGTCTCTTACTGAGAAAAGTCCCGGGGTGACACACTGTTACGGCAAAATCCAGACCCCGATAAAGACCGGCTCTTTGTTTTCTGAAGAACTGTGACTATGGGATTTCAAAGGGTGGGAAATAACTTAGTTTGTAACTTACACATTAATCAAACAGGCAATTCAGCATCAGTTAAGAGCACAGTACCATAGAGAGCTGAATGGTTCTCTTGACCAACCTCTAGATCTAGCACAAAATATGGAAATGCTGCAAGAGGAAATCTGTTCAACTGGCTGAGCAAGGACTTTTTAAAGTTTAACTGTACAACAGCACAACTGCACTTGAGTTTCACCAGAGCACTAAATGCACAAGTGGACAAAATGCTTCATTTAATATCACATCAGCACAGACATCTACTGGCATATCATTGTGCAACACAACTGTGTGTTCACCAGAGACACACACAAACAAATTCACATTCTTATGCATAAACACACTCATAACTCTCAATAAGAGCAGAACAAAACAGGTTTGTTCTGGTGCTCAGATCCCGGACAGAGCACAGGCCTAGATAAACTGCTCCTGGTAGAAAATGCAGGGGTTTCCCATTATTTTGTGTTTCACATTATCATTACAGTCCACAATCAGCTTCTCATTTGTAGGTCTGGTGGGTGTTCACCTCACAGTGTATAACAAAACTATAGTCCGCCCTAGGTTTTAAAACTTGTGTGCTTGGCTCAGATTTTCAGATGTTAAAGCCTGATCAGAAAAAGGGGGGAAGAGTATCTATCATCACCACGTTATTATGGCCCAGACTTTGGACGACTCTGAATGGCTCTGGCCAGAGAAACCCAGCTGTCTGTCAGTGCACAGCAGTTTGTAATGAGCTGCCACATATGACGAGAGGCTCCAACTCTGGAATCTGATCAGACCTCCACCACCAATAACGCCACATCATCACAGATCGTCAGATAAAAAACATGTTTACTCCACCACCATACAAGTGTGCCTCCACAAACACACACACAGATTGCCTCGTTTCAGCAGCGCAATCCAGAACAAATGGCTCGTAAACTCTAGTCAAGTATTTAGAGATGCTAAATCTCTGTGGCTGTGGTCACACCGCGTTTTACAAACAAGCTGCTGTCTTTCCCAGAGTTTCTCTCATCGGCTAATCATTTTTAACCCCTTGTCTGTTCCTGTAAAAAACAATTAACTCCACAGACTTGTACTGGGAACTTCTACAAGGACACATCTGCCAGAAATCACAGCAAAAACCTCAGATAATCATGATAAGCTTTGGGGAAAAAAGAGATTGCAATAATGAGCTATGCTGGGAATAAAGTAAAACCAGACAAATAAACAATACGACTTTCATTGGCTTCATCAAAAAGTTACCTCTTGCCAGTAGATTTTGAAATAATAAATGACTGGGTGCTATTGAATGCACCAGGGTTAAGATTACACCTGCATCTTAGAGACAAATGCGAAGGCAGTAAATCATGAATAAGATTATATCAAATGTCTGATTAGAAACTTGGGAATCAAATACTTGTGTAATGAGGGAAGTGATTATTGTTGAACACACTCGCTTTGTAGTTAATAGGCCAAAACATGCAGCGGTACTAGTACAGACCTGGGTTTTTAATGGACCAAAGAGTCATTTAACACCTGTTTAAGCTTGAGGAGGCTTACTGACAACCAGATGTGCTTCTCACATCTGTGTGATGGCACAGGGTTTCAAATAAACGGGGATTTCCTCTCTATTCTGTTCCACACTTCTGCAGATTAACTGTTTCTAAAGCGCCTCATGTCATTCACTCAGGTAGACAAAACAAGAGCCCGCCGCAGCGCTTGATTGACAGGGGGAGATGTGATGTCAGCCGCGTCTTGTTGTGAAGAGCAGGAAGTTCTGGGTAAATTGCGAAGACCACACAGCGCGTGTGTTTGACCCGTGTGTGTGCGACCAGGTGAGGCTACGGGCCTCCCGTTTAGCACAAAGCTGCTCTGTTAGCGTCTCCGCTCAAGTGCCAAGTCAGCGCAGTCATTAAGAGGAGGAGAGCGTGTAGACCGTGATCAAAGACTCCTAGTGCTTAGCTCACTTAGCTCAGACATGAATGGATCATGTCGAGGATGATGTCAGAAACAAAAGGCACTTTTTCCCCAATGGTGTGAATAGCTGATGGAAGAGATTAAAGGGATACTTCACCCAAAATCAATAATTCACCAATTTTCTACTCACTGCCATGCCAAGGAAGGGTTCTGAGTTATCAAAACGCTTTTGGAGTTCCTGGGGGGGTCCAGTCGGCAACGGATTTTCATATAATGGCGGCGGATAGAGTTCACTTTAGAGTTCACTACTACTACAACAAGGCTAAAAACAGAGATCAAATAATTTTTTTTCTGGACAACTTTTTCATGTCGCTTGGGTCAGTCTGCACGAGCAGTATGGAGGTATTTATATGTTTCATAGTGTGTGTTTTGGACGATTCAAAAGTGAACTCTATCCGCCGCCAAAAATCTGTTGCTAGCCGGACCCCCCCGGAACTCCTAAAGTGTTTGGATAACTCTGAAAGTTCTCCAAACCCTATCTTGGCATGACGGTGAGTAGAAGATTGGTGAATTATTGATTTTGGGTGAAGTATCCCTTTAAGCTTGTCTGTGCTGTATGGAAATACATCCTGATGTGCTCTAGAAAAAAAATGTCTTTCTTTACAGTTTTCTTTATCAATAAAGCCTAGAAAGACAGAGTAGTAGCAGCTCGTAAATCAATGGCTTACCCTTCATATACAGTTTATGTTTATTGTGTTATGTTTATTTATTTTCTGAATGCATTTGCGTCATACAGGAAAGGAGGAACGTTAGTGAACCAGTCAACACAGAATATGAGAAAGACAAGTGGTAATTTCATCATGGGAAACATCTGTCATGTTTAGAAATATGAGATTCATGCATCTGAGGAATGAGGTAGCACCTGCGTATGTTAGGTTTCCTGTATGTTGGGAATGTGATAGTCATGCGCAGATCAAAATAAGTACCCTGTGTGGATCATATGCACAGAAACAACCCAACACACAAAGAATGTCCCCAAGTCAGCAAGCTACCAGCTCTGCTCAATTTGATACAGCTTTTTCAGACAGGTTTTATCCAAAACAGACAGTTTGTGGTTGATTCTGCATCCATTTATTCCTCCCAGTGGGGAAAACTGATTACATGGTGTTGCAAGCACCTTACAGCAGCAGCTGAACCATATGAGCCACACGTGGAAACAAACGCTATGAAGACGTGCTGAAGATGATTTGTATTGGGAAAATATCTTCTACTGTTTCAAGGGTGGGTCCACCAAAATAAAAAATAAAAAAATTCCTCACATCTTTTTGGTGGTATTATGCCATCCAGATAGCTATGGTTCTCATTTGTTCTTCTGCCTCCACACACAGTTTAACAGAAGTCGATAGAAATTTGTTTGTGATTAGTTTTCAAAAAGCAAGAAAAATTACCATAACTCACTGCACAATTTCCACATTTTTTCCCCAAATATAGTCTCCATGAAACATGATGACAGTATTGATGTCTTAAAATGATTGTAAATAAAACCAGAACTATCTGCATGACTGCATTTCCTTTTTATTTTGATGTGTGAACACTTGAAGCCTAAATCAAAAAATTATCTGTAAATAAACCCCAGATACACCTTCATTGTACGGTGGCCCTGAGAGCTCAAAGCACTGCTACTTAGTAAGCACATGCAAATGCACACCACAAATTCAAAAAACTGAATTTCTCAACACAGGTACTGAAAATTCTCACAAAAACAAAAGCAGTGGCAGGGGATACTAAAAAGGTGAAAGATGAAACCGTTGTCTGATGTCCTGTTGTGACTTTTTAGCTTAAAAACATTGTGTATTTTCATCACTTCTTTCCCTTTCTAGTTATTCCCCTTAATTCTGATGCCAAGAGCGAGAGATAGAGACATGAAAAGAGAGGGAGACGGAGAGAGAGAGAGCTTTGGCACATAGGGCCATGATTTGGCTTCAGACATGGTTTTCTGCAGTTAGGATTGACGCCTTCATGGTGCCCCCACCCATATTCCTGTGTCCACTGGAGACATTTCTGTTGTGTTGTAGGATTGACTTTGCAGTGTATTAGTTCATTTGCATGTAGTTTCTTAATTTGCAGTGCTTTGAGCTCTCAGGGCCACCGTAGAGTAGTCCTGAGGAAGCACAGTTACAATGGAGTCCTTCATATGCTGGGAAATCCAAATAAATACCTGGAGTAAATATGTGGGGTTTCCAAAGTGGGACGGTACTGCAGCTTCAATGTACAGCAGGAATATAAATGGAGCTTGTTGTCTGTTTGTTAAACCTTGAAATCTCAGCACCCTCCTAGTGACCTGAACCAAACCTATGCGGAAGAGACCCATTTCTCATATCATATCTGAAAAAGGGTAAATATTTGTTTCAGTCCCAAACTGTTTGCTCCAGAAATTCTCAAAGTAGGACATTTTCATGATAAAGCCAACATGAGTTCATGTATTAATGGGCCTACAACAGGACACCAGCACAAACACAGCGCGGCTGATTATCTCATAAAATGGAAACAGCTTTTATAGCTATTTAAATTTAAAGTGCTGGTGAGATGAACCAGATGGTTTACAGGAATCTGAATAAGCTGTTTCAAAGCCTGCCATCCTCGCTGCTGGAACAGACCCAAACATATCTCCGCAGGTATTGTAATTCATATTTGGATAAATACAACTTCATTTTTTTAAGCTATCAACACTCTCCATTTGACAATTAGTCTCCGCCGGAAAGGCTGTGAGAGGCTGTTTGGGTTATTTCCTACTCAACCATGTGAGGTCATATCATTTGGGAACATTGTAAATGACAGAAATTGTTTTCCACAGCGGCCCGTTTTCCTCATTGTATACCACATTTATCAGTGTTGATGCTGGGGAGGTGCGCTCCACATTCATTCTGGATGGTGAGTTATGTAAACAAAGTACGCCTGATGCAGCTGTTGGGAACACCAACCGCAGCAATGTGCATTCGTTACCGACTCCAGAAGAAAAGAAGTGTCGGCATTAATTTGCTGTTACCAGCTACATCACCACCAGTCACATCCAAATTCTATCTCCAGGATTTCATAACCAATCAGTTTTCCCACCCATGACACATTATGCTCTTGGCTCAGCAGCAGTGCTCTACAAAGTCTCAGTGCCAAGACTGACTCAACCAAAACTCTGCTCATGTCCCCAGTTAACCCCTGTAGAGAGCTCCGGTCTCCATGGAAGAAAAAGAGCTACTTCAGCATTGTGCTCGGTGTCTGATTATTCAGGCATGAGCTATTAGTTCCCTGGGTGGAAAAAAAATAAATATATAAAAGAAAATGCAATTAGCTTTGTCGGGTAAAGGGAAGCAAATTCCAAACATTAAATGTTTTTGGGGAAATTCCACAGTAGCCAAACCAGTATAAATAATACGACCATCCCGCAGGGAGGAAATGATAAGCTGGATGGAGAGCTAATGCTAAGTGGCTTTAGTCGCAGACCCGAGTAACACAAATCTCTGGTTAGTTTATTCAGAACTTTATTTTAAAAACATTTACAGACTAAAAACAAACTAAAATCTTTGGGTATTAATGATACAATTTTGGACATATTTTGTTGGTCTGACGTTTATCCCAATAGATTTCACATAGAAACACCAAAATATTTTATTTCTTACTGGAATAAAAAAACAATACAAGACAGTCATGCGCTTTAAAAAGACTGATTTCTACCAACTCTTTCCAATGGGTTTCACATGCCACAATTTGTCAGACACTGCTTTTGAAATTAAGTGGAAACGCCACACTGCAACAGTGGCCCAAACAGGCACACCTCTTTGTGCTGTTGTTGAACAAGCGCAAAGCGCAAAGCTCCAGTTTGACTCCAGTTTGTGCTCCAAGAAATGACTCGCTGTGCCCGCCGCAATAAAATGAGGTAGTGCACACTGTCTCATCCTTATTGATGCCAGCTGCAGCACTGAAACCACCAAGCAACACTCCCAGATGTCAGGAGATGGGTTTTATTATAGCATCTACTGTGGGGTTTTATCACTGATTTATTTGTATCCGTTTGTGATTTCCACAGACAGAAATGTAGGAGCAGCTTATTAATGTCCGATGTGGCGACTGCAGTTTTATATCTGCTTTTTGCTGATGAAGTCGTCCTGGTCTTTGACTCTATTGCACCGTGACCTTGAATTGTGAGTAGATGCCAAAAGCAACAGAGTTTAAGTAACCTGAGCTCTTTTTCACATGTGATTGTATCAGGTGCAAGCCTACTAGCGATACAGGTGTTCAACTGTAGTTGGGCTTTATGGAAAATGCCAGTTCAACCATGTTCCAGACTGCCACCTATGATAAAGAGTAAATGGTTTAAGTGATTCAAGGACAATTGAACTGATCACAGAAGCTCCTACCAGAGGTAAACTGAACACGTCTCACTGGGTAGACCCAAAACACACTGGAGGGATTATATAGGTCAGCCTCAGACCTAGAGACACCTTGGGATCCCCCAGGGACAGCCCATGACCTCTGGGAAACTCTGAACTTGCAAGACTAGACTCAGTTAAGCTGAATGGATGGACTTCATAATCAACACAGACAGGCTCATGTTTTCTCATTAACTGCTGCTCAAGCACTATGTGAGTAAGTATTAGATTCCAGTGAACCAAATGACTACAGTGTCTACAATGGCTGTCGTCATGGAAGTTATTCTAGCAGTTATAGCAGTGTAAATGCAGCATTGTGACAGTAACTCCCACTGTTCAGCCAAAGCCAAAGGATTAAGGATTCATTAGTCGCCCGTCTTCTTCCTGATGGTTGATGGGATGGATTTAGAGGAATATCCATCATTATGGATAGAGTGCTGCGTATTTTCCTCTCAAGGCTCGAGTGTTTACATGCTCAAAAGACCGTCAGCCTGTGGCCAAACCCTACACCAGAGATTTTATTGTATTTATACTTCCTTTATACTTCCTTAATTCAGCCAACAGGAGGACATGCGAGATTGAAGCTGCAACAATGATTGTCTTACTAGTTGGAAACCTTTTCTTAATGTAGCTTTAAAAAGCTCTCTCTCTCTATAGCCCTTTCACACTGCACTACACACACACACACACAACGGGAGCCTTATGTGTGACAGGTAAAGTGAGGTCTGGGCTGGGGTAAAGGGGGCTGAGCGGTAAGCGGAACGCATTCTTGTGTTTCATCCAACATTCATCTTGGGGAGCAGGGTCAGTGAAGCTGCTCAGCTACCTCTCGGCCGGTGGTCCCACAGACGATCGTCCACTTAATGTATGGTAATGTATACAGTGGAAAGCTTTCAATGAAGCACGCAAACTGGTGGTCTGAATCTGTTCTTTGATCCACTTTTCTCTTCCGCTGCAGTCGTGCAAAATGCAAACAGGTATAGAGTGTGACGTTCTGTCAAATGGCATTTGGTTGCATTTCCTATCATGGATCGTAAATATCTTAAATATTAGCCGTTTGTTCAATGTCTTCAAAATAGCTGTAATTGTGACATCTTCCACGGTCACCCAGGGCTTAAACTGTCGTGGAAAAAACAGACGTCTGCCAGGAAACTAGTTTTTTAGTGGTAGCACTGCTGTAGGTTTGACAGGGGGGTAAGGGGTCCCAGTGCGACTCCAGTAGACCATGGAACAGGAGCGGATAATGACTTCCTAATGACAACAGTGTAATTGTAGCATCCAGGAGGAGAGGAGGGGGTCATTTCAGGTCAGGGCAGAAAAAGCTTGCAGTGTCATGATTTATGTCCATGATGTTTAACTTAAAAAAAAAAAAAATCTTATTTCTAAGCAGGAACAGACTTAGAATTTCCTCTTTGGTGCAGACTGGGCATTTCATGTTATGAATAACTTAATTTATATCCCAGCGGCTATGCTTTTCATATTCGTCCCATGTCATGTTACACTCTAAAAGAAATGTTTCTTTCTGCTCACGCATACCATTTGCAATAACAGAGGTAAAACTCCAATTTCAGGAATCTATTAGGCTCAGTAATATAGGAATTCAAACCATCTCTGCAGATTTAAAGCTGTTTTGGTGTGAGTCTGGACCGGCCATTCAGAGGTCTGGAGTGTGCCCATATAAGCCGACACTGGACAGGACTGGGGTCACTGATAAGGGTCTTTTTTCTCCATATCCGTACAAGCTGGCCAGGTCCAAGGCTGCTCAGTGCCAAAGGCCGAATAGTTGAGTCAGTTAGTGTCAGCGGAGCCAAGTATTCCTCCAGTCTCTCTAACCAGAAACACACACAAACACACTTCTACGCTCGCATACACGCACACTGTCGCCAGCTCCCCTGCTCCTTCAGAGTTCTTATCTTCCATCTCAATATGGGGCACCGACTTGGCAGTAGCGGCGAGAGAACAGGATCACCTTTGTAAAGTGGAATATTTGCCGTATTTTCTTCTTAATTTTTCACTTAAGCCCCTCGGGTCACTTTTCAGCAGAATATCGGAGTTACGTGCAGCTTTCAGGTGCATACGCCGCTGCATACGCCGCTGGAAAAAGCAAGCTCAGGTACACGGCTAAACACAAACATCTGTAGCAACGTTGGTCTTCATCCTGTTTCATGTGCAACTGAGTCGAGTTAAAAGACATACAGTATTTTTCTGATTGGACAAGCCAAAAATAATGTGGGAGATCTAATGTTATCGTGCCACATTGAGAATTTACTTATTCAAGAGAACCTCAAATACACAAGATATGCTCAATAGCTGGAATGAGATTTCATGCAAACTATGAAATTCTTGGAGAAATGAAAACCTAACACAATATTATAAATGACACAGGAGGACCAAATACAACAGATGGTCTTGAGCCTGGGCTGATTGTGGTTGGTACTTTGAGTGAGATGGAAAACACAAAAGGACAATGAAGGACCTCAGAGCCTCAGACGGGCAGATAAAAGCTGACAGAGCAAGTAAGCACCACATTTAAAGGAAGGCTTGACTACAAAATGTTTTCTAGACTCTCAAGTTCAAATTTTATTACTAGTTAGATCTGATAATTTTTAATGTGTTTCCTTATAATGTTTAAAACCTTTTGGAAGTTCTCCTTACTCGGCCTGTGAGTTAATTAAAGCAGCAAGAGGCTGGTGGTAAAAGCGGACATCCTCAGGGGTCAGATGTCATGGGGCTCCGTGTAAACGGCACGTTGTTTCGACTTACCCCACGCTGTGTTTAACCAGCTGTAGAAACTGCACTCTGACCAAAGTGCCAGAGGAATGAGATAGCTCAGAAAAAAATAATAAATACGTGCCTGTTTTTGGCAGCTTGCCGCCACGACGTCCAACCCCTCAACGCAGAGTGCAAAGTGCCAAAGCCTCTGACTTGGCTGGAGTTGATTTGATGAATGAGCAAGAAGAGGAAGAAGGGAATGGGAGCGAGGAGAGGTGATAATGTGGAGGAGAAAGAAGCGATCAATCACCTACTAACAGAGAGGAAGGTGCAAAGCTTCTTTCCCACTTTATCAAGGAAACAGCTGGGGCAGCTGGTAGCTTTTATCACAGCGTTGGGTTGTCATGGCTCCCGTTAGAGGAGAGAGACCAAGAATCAAAGGAGTCAAAAACTGCTGACTGTGTAAGAAAGAAAGAAAGTAAGGAAGAGATGGGCTCATGAAAGAAGGCACAAGCGAAGGATTAAGAAAAAATACAGATGAACAAAGGTGCGACTGAAGGGCCAACATCTGCAACTAAACATCGCCCTGTGACCTTTTCATTTTCATCTATATCAGCTCCTCCAGCCATAAAAGAAATCTCCTAAGATCCCCTTTCCTTGTTTTCCAGTGACGGATGCCAAAGCTCTGCAGTCAGGCAAAGGTTTGGCATGTCTGTGTTCATCACATAGGAGATACTCATGTAGCTTATCCAAAGTGTTCCAGCGGAGGGCTGATGGAGGAGCGTAGGGCAGGCTGAGTACTACCATCTGCTTTAACTCTGCAGAGTGAGCAGCTCGCTGCAGCGTCAGAGGCGGGCGCTGGGCCAGTCCATTTGTAGCTCCATCCATTCACTGACATGAGTGTGGCTGCTTGGCTGTCGCTGTCTGAGGAGATGAAACTGTACTGGATGACCTGAGTGGAATGTGCTCATTCCAACGTTTGAATTATGATACATCACAGACCATACTGGTGTTTCTTTCCAAAAGTGGTCCCCATAAAAGTTAGTCATATAGACGGGGACAGAAGAGAGCAGTATGAAGACAGTGTGCTTCTTAATTCTTGCCAATAATTTGGGAAGGAGCCTTTTGTTCTCTCAGCGTGACAAATTACTTTCTTCGTTCAGTGTGGAAGAGCTCGATGCACAAGTTCTTGACGCCTGCACTGGGCTTCATCTTTATGCGACATCTCTGGAATAAACACGATCTGAGCTTCCACTTACTGGTTCTCTGCTGGTTTTGTTTTGGAAATTATTCATACTTTGCAGCTGCTGGCCAGGACCCAGACAAGTCAAAGAGCCACTGAGTCATTGCCTGGGACATCCTCATTAACAGGGCTTATACTGGAGCATACTTCTGGTGGGCTGTAGCAAACACAGGTACGTTTTTCCAGTAAAAGACCTTGAGGTCACCAAGGGCAAGGACTCAAAACGTTGTTAAACTGGAGCTTAGTGGAATTCTCTGTCATCTCCACCACATTTACTTCTTATCACCAGATACATAGCCAGAATGTCAACGCTTTTATCAAATCAGACAATTCACCTTGCGCCCCAACTGTCTCCAAATTCATTAGTCAATCAGTAGCTAAATTGGGTCAAAGCACAGTCCAGGTTCACAACACAGAGGAAACGACCCCGATCCTTGACCCCGGTGTCCTACAACAAGCGAGAACACTCAGCAGCTGTTAGCATCATTTGTCAGGTCGGAACCAGGTCAAGCTCATTGGCTTGTTATTTTAACTCAAAATTCCTCTTGTCTCCAAAGTGCTTGAAGTGGTGTAGCCACAACAAAAGCAAATCCTTTTTAGGAGAACTCCTTTGGAGGTAGAAAAGCATTTGTTTCATACGTTGTTTAGAGAGCGGTCAAATTTTTCCTGTCGGGGGAGTTAATGTTCAATTCTGGTCGTCAGGGCACAACTAAGAAAAGTATGTGATTTGGTTTAATCTGCAGGATTTAGATAGTACACAGTGTGTTGAACTTGGCCTGACGTCGACATGCAAGAAGATAAAAAGTGGAAATAAGAGAGGGAGGAAGAGAAAGCATTTACTCTAGATTGAAAAAGAAATATATAAAGTAAATGATAAGATGAGAGAGAGATGGCTGTTCAGTGTGCCAGCTCTTATTCACCCTGTAAAATGCTTTTTATCATCAGGTATTGAGGGGATGACTAGCAGTATTGTTGCTTCTACAGTACCACATGTTCCTCTGAGCCTCTGGCCCCGACTCAGTGTGAAGAAAATCACAAATTCTGATTTCAATTTAAAGCAAACATGTGAAAATAACACAGACAAGCGGCCGAGTGTTCGTTTCTCAGCTTCATGACCAAAATCCCCACAGTGCTGTTATGTGCACTGTAACGCTCCGGCTCCTCAGGAGCTCCCGAGCCCGTCTCTGCTCCATCTGCTGCTCTGCACCGTGGACACATCACTTCTGTTTTTACAGTCAGGGCCCGGAGCTTCCAGCATGTTTTCATTTGCCATATTCTCAGTTGTATGTATATTACTCCGCAGAGAACATCTTTGAATTGCGCGTCTCCATAGCTGCAACATGTCAATGAAAGCTTGTTTTGTGTTTAGCTTGATGACAGGTTTTGAAGTAATGCCATGAGTGTTGGCCCTACAGATGGAAAACCCCAGCTATGGGATCCTCACTTGACTTAAACAGTTTTACTCCTTTTGTTTAAACTCTCTTCTAAAAGTTTCAAAGTTATTTTGTTGTTACTGGCTCTAAGGGCTTCTCCTCCGTCCTGCTGAATATAAATTTTTATAGTGAGTGGCAGACATGGATGGAAGCCAGTGAGTGCTGTCAGTTAAGTCGAGTGAAGTGCAGCAAAGAGACAATGACAAACTGAGTGATGCTTAAAGGAGCACCAATAATATTAAGCGTTGCAGTCAGTCAGTCTGAGGTGACTTAATAAGAAGCAGATCTGTGTTAAAACAACGTACTGAATGTGAAGCTCCAGTACAAGGCACTTCAGTTTGTAGTTTGTCATTAAAATGCCAGAAAATAAGGAAATGTATAAATATATTTGATATAATAAAGCTGCATATTCTCATAAGTGGGCTGTACAGATTGACATTTTCATTTAATGGTCAACTGTCTAATCTCTAAATTGCTATTCTACTCTGTGAATATCTGTGTTTATTGAATCAAATGTCCATATACAGCACTGCTCCTGAGTGGAAACTCTAATAATAGTTTTATAACCAAGAGACATGCTGCTTTGGAAGAGAAAAAAGAAAAACACTGGAAATGATGCCATAAATTCTTTACTCTGTCCCCTCTCTCCAATAATGAAGAGTCTCAGTGCTCGGCAGAATGAGCAGTCTCATTACGGAGCCATTGTTGAGGTTACACAATCCAGAGGCAACTGTTTCTTATTCCAGCTGCTCTGAAGATCTACAGTATGTGTGTGTGTGAAAACGTGTGTGTGTGTGAGTGATTGGATGAGGGAGGGATTGGATGAGGGAGAGAGTGGGTGACGCAACGATTGTGAAAACTGCACACGGACGCGAGATCCATCGTAGCAACCTGCTACCGCATACTGCAGAGTTCTGTCAACAACAAACACACAACGCAGCAAAAGAGCAAGTTCATGGACAATCATTACCCAATACTACACACTCTGGTGCTCCCTCACACCTGGACCTGGTGGATTATATAAACACACAAACAAACAGACTGGAAAACTTCACTGATCAATACTACCTGCAGGGCAACATGTCAGATACCTCCAACTTACTTACAAAAGGAAAATCACTCTGCAACAGACACGGACCATTTGCTTACACTCAAAACTGAAGTCAGTGTTATACAATCCATCAGCCAAAAAACTCAAACAAACTGTATCCAAACTAAAATACATTCAGTCCAGCTTTGACTTTGCCCACAACTGGATTGGAAAAAAAAAAATCAATATAGACAGCAGCTCGCTACAGCTTCACTGGACAAATGGACACTGTCAAATCGCAATGAAGGAAACCATGCCGGACATTCAGACTTGAAATATGTGTGACAACCTTAAATTCTCTGGCACAGCAGAGACAATGATCCAGCAGCTCTGCATAAAACATCCCAGCTCCAAATCCCTAGAGACTCTGCCAGAAACATAACCTTTCACTATATTCAGACTTGGCAACCGTTCCGACAAAGGCCCATGCACGACCGATCACTGCCAAACTGGAGCGCTGCAAAGACAGGGTCCTCGTAAAAAAAAAAAAAGAGGCGAAAGGACCTCGGTGAACCAAATACGGCATCGACTATCAGTTTCCCTAAATGACAGCAGGAGAAACAAAAAAGTGTGAGTTACTGCTTAGGTGTAAAGCTTTCCAGATTTAGCAGCTGACCTCTCTCCTTGCTAACAGTCTCCCGCTAACAGAGGAGGTTGCACATAGCTGTTAGCCTCCATAAAAATCCTTGACAAGTACCTGCTGGCACCCTGACAGCCTCTTTCATCCCCAACATCTGACCTGGAGTTGGTTTCCTCAAACACTGGCATCACATCCTTCAGAGATATTAATGAGATGAAGATGTGGCCTTCGTTTGGCTCGTTAGCTGTTAGCTGTTCCTCTGAACCCCCCCCCCCATTAAACAGTTTACCAGACTTAGTGTATATAAATATGATTTCTGAGGAAATTGGTTCCAGTGTCTTGTACTGACAAATGCTAGGGAAAACCGGATTACACCAATTTTTCTGGGATGTTTTGATCTAAACATGTTAATGTATTTGCATATTTTCATCTGCCAGAGGGACAGTCATGTCTACAGAGTCTGACCCAACCTGATGAGGCTGCTATTAAACTGCAGGGAACATGTGTCTGTTAAAATGCAGGTTCAATTCAGCATTTATTTTTGATTTAACTTACCAATTCCATCTTTATAGATGTAAGAGATAAAGAAAATAATGTTAACATAAAATCAAAACTGGACTCTGATTCTCTGCAATGGGATTGGAGCTATTTTGTTTCTGTAATGGTTCCATGAATGTCAGTAGAATCTCACTTGGGAATTGCTCTAAAAGCCAATGATACGGTATTTGAACACTGTTTGGTTCTGTGGTTCAAACTTGGGTGCACAGCATAGAAAAATTCATGTTTAAATTTTCAGCCATCACTTTAACATCCTTAGAGACTGGACAAACCAAACTGGACTGAAGTTTACTTTCTGCAATACATTTCAAACTGCTGACAACATTGGGGAAAGTAAGCCATACTGAAGGTGAGATTGCACTTTAATTGAGTCCATAATATCCTTTGAGAGCATGTATTTTCCAGACAACTTTTTTAAAGTAGTGGTGGTCTAAAACTGAATGAATGAACATGGGAGAAACATGTCTCTGAAACCACAATCCTTCCCCTTCATAAACTTAAAGACCTCAGTCAAAACCCTGACGAACACCACTCTGCCCTTCACTTCAGAGCTCCGAGGTTATGAGACCAGCCAAGGCTGCAGTAATAATAATAATGATGATGATGATGATGATACTGCCTGTCACACTCTTCTTGTTCCAGACCATTACACGTACATTGCATCATCTGTTGGAAACTTCATAGAGAGGCCTTGAAGCCGCTCAGCAGACTTCATCTTGTCTGAAAAAACAGTGAGGACGGGACAGGGGTAAAAAAAAACGTGCCATCAAAAACATGTCTTCAGCAGTGAAGGGAGGGAACACGTGAATGAAAGGAAACTGTTACAGAGTTTATTGCTAAAATATATGTTGTGACACTGCCAAGTGGCCAATATGACGCAAAACCATAATAGCCTTTCAGAGTTCACGATCCAGATGTACTGTATAAGTCATCTTACCTGCACCAGACAAGTTTTTACATTCAACTCAATATCTTTTTCAGCTGCTGTCTAGGTGATTCAGAAACATATCAGCTTACAAGTCTCTCCCTGCTGTTTCAATATCAAAACAAAAGATAAAACTTCTGCCAGAATCTGCAAGATCTCATCACCAGCGCCCGCGGTCCAGCTATGCTCAATAAGGCATCAAGAGCAAACTGATTTCCCAGTTGGTGTTGTTTGCTGAGAGGAAATTGGGCCAGAGTTCATGTTTGGTATCTGCTGCCAGTGGGACGGGATCCAGAGGGTTGCTCGCTAAATGGGCAGAAATTCTCCGCAGGTAACCACAACATCGCATTAAACTGGTTCTATTCCACCCTTGGCCACGTTGCCAGGTTTGACTCAGCTGTTAAAGTTTGCTGACGAGGGGCTGCGCAGCGCACTGTTCAAATGGAAAAAGACAAGGTTCTTTATTGAGAGCAGGGAGGTGATTTAAGGAGAGGGACTTAGGAAAATTGTGTTTGTGTCTTGATCTAGTCCAGAACATGACCACATTATCTTAAAAAAAAAAAAAAGTTTCAACAACACCATTGAATCAATTCATTCTAAAAGTTCATGTCGACATGACTCCATACATATATCAATGGAAGATGCCTCAGACAATGATGCCAAGATGCACTCTGTTCAACTTTAATGCATTACAAAAAATACAACCCAATAGAAAAACTCTACCAGAGAGGCCAATAATATTTGGCAGATGAACCACAGACAAGATTTACCAAGTCACTGTTTCACTGCAGTTAATTCCAGGTCCTGTTTGCCAGATACATGTCTCTAACCACCACGATTTTCCATTAAAACCACTGCCTTCAGCGCCAGGCTTCATTCAGTGTCTATATGGGTAAGGCACCACTGAACCACGGAGGAGGTGGCTGTTGATGTTGATGATACTGTTGATGACCATGACCAGATAAATACAGAGGAATTCAGCTGATTGTGTCTTTTCAATCTAATGAAAACAGCTCCAATCAAGACAGAAACTCTTCTTTGCTGCTCTTTCCCACTTTTGTGCCTAAATTCCACAGCCTGACAATGCTGCCATGACTTGGGGCTCGCTGACTGATTTCGAAAGGAGCCTCTGAAACAGAAAGGAAATGGCTTCTTTTTTTTTGTAAAACTAAGGAACGACCTTTGCTCTACAGTCAGTGGGAGGCTGGAGACCAGAAGTGTTTTTCTGTTTTGCTCAGCACACTTTGGTAGAAGAAGCTTTTGAAAAATTCAGTAGCTACAGAGCCACACAAAACACAAAAACTATGTCTGTGTGGACAAAACTAGATAACCGTTATCCTGATTCCAATAAAGTGGTCTTAATACTTTTGTTTCAAAAGCTCAAACAATTAAACATAACAACCGGAGGCTTCGGTTCAAGTCTAATGAAAGCATCAGGACTGTTTTCAGAGGCTACATAGGTGTTGAATTTGCTCTCAGGTTCGAAAGCTTTTGGGAAATCTGATCTGTTTTTCTCTTTGCTCTGGTCAAAGGAGATTGCTGAAAGCTTTCGGCGGCCTGAGCACCAGACTGGGATGTTGGATGTTGCATGAGGGATGGACTGATGACAGCATTGTTCATCCCCGGTCTGATGAGAAGGAGAAGATCTCTGTGCTCTCTTGGCTCACTTAGAATAATATTTGAAGGTTCTAGTCAAACCAGTAGGAACCCAAAATAGTTTTTGCAAAGTATAGCTTTAACAAAGGCCTTGATGTGGTTACTGTTTTTTTTATGGGTTAAAAGAGGTCAATTTAATTTTCTGGAAAAACGCTGTCATTCATGTATCTTTTCTAACAATCTCCAGTCTGTCACATGGAAAAGTTTTAAGAAGAGAAACTCAATCAACAGGCGTTTGCGAGAACAAAGCCAGGGTAACGATCTCCCCTCAGATTTATTGCTCGACTCAACATTAAGCAGCAGAAAGTCTGTGGGAATAATCCACACTGAGGTTCGAGGTTAAATAAATCGATGTGAGTGTAATCAACATGGCTGATTACTGCTGCACTGTTTTGCTCCACACAAACCCGTAAACAAACCTGCTTCTTGTTTTAAACTGAGCAGGTTCCAAATATCATTATGTACAACTTTTTCAAGTTTCTCACTTCATATGACTCTGTTTGCAATAAGAAGGCACATTTATAATGCCTTATCTCTCTGTTATGACAGAGAGCATCTGTTTTTTTTTTTTTATCTCTGCAAGACCACACATAAAGACGGAAATAATTCAAATCTCATATTTTGGTCATTTTAAGGGTCAAGGTGAGAGGATACAGAGGCAGGAAACACACCAGAAACACCCCCACTCATCAACATGAGGATATTGTGGATGGATAATTATTCCTGTAGGAAAGTCAGGATCTGTTTTAACCATTTTAATCTTTGTTTTTTTGTTTAGTTGGTTGGTTACCAGAAAAACACATTCCCCTTTCCACAGAGCCATCTGAAACAAATCTAATCTGTGACAAGCTGCGAGTCGAGCAGCAGGAAGTAAAGAAACCAGTTGCTAGATGTTTGACTTGGTTTCTGTGACCACACAGGCTCAAAGTTGTGTTAGCAGCCCTCATGAATCCAGCTTTACCAAGCCACAACATTTTCATACAACACCACAGCAGTGGCTCCAAGTTCACAGCAGCAGCTACGGGACAAATGCTGTGAACACTTACACTTACAAGAGTCTACTGCATCAACAAATATTAGGAAAACAACAAAGACAACACCTGACTCTCTCATACCTTAATTCATTTCACAGCAAAACAACGGGTGGTGAGAAGTGAAGAAAGCGAAAGAATGGCTTCATAGGGAAAGGAGAGACATTACGATGAGGAGGGAGATGGATGAAGGACAAGAAAGAAAGTTAAGAAGAAACAGAGGGAGGCAGATGTTTATTGATGATGATGATGTTGATGTTTACTCGTCAGTGGCGGAGGAACAATAAAGTAAATTGAAACCAAACCATGAATTAGATTTGTGTTGGGATTTTTCAGGAAGTGAGTCGACAGTGTGCCCAGAAACAACGCAGCTGTGGACCAGCTGAGCACGCGAGCACACACGATCCGCACACACACACACCTCAACACCTCCACTAATCCCACCTCCCGCTGGGAAACAATCAGAGCTCTTCAGGGAACGTGTCGATCGTTCCTCATTCCAGCTCTCTGCTCATCGATCTCCTGCTTTCTTGTGCCCAACCCCCCAAAAAAACCTTCTACAATCATAATGACTTAATCATAAGTATATAACTGCCTGGTTAGTCCAATACCAATCAAGCAGGCCAAGAAAATTATGTCCCAATTACGCAAATAGGACAAAAAAGGCACAAGGTCAAGTGTCAATGAAGGGAAGTCCCAAAAACACAGCCTGTCTTTGAAGTGTCTTTTCTTTTTCTTCTGGTTTGCTGATGACCAGCAGTCATCTGTCAGCTTGACAGGAGACAATGTAGAGCCAGGAACAGGTTCAAGGTTAGGACAACATACCAGTGACGCTGCCTGGACTGTGACCTCAGGTAACCCTGAGAACAGATGTTATTTTGACCAAGTTTTATTAAAATAGACACTTTCTATTTACTCAGGAGCCACATCTAGGAGAATTACCTACATCAGTTGCAGGTTCTTGCATAATATGTGCACACACTTGTTCACAAGCATATTTTGAACAGTCATTGTGGACAATCCTGAATGTCCTGCAACAAGTCCTGCATATATTTATCTTGCATTCTTCTATTACTTGTGTTTTTTCCCCTCTTTTCTTTCTTTCTTTCTTTCTTTCTTTCTTTCTTTCTTTCTTTCTTTCTACATAGCCCCGTCCAAAGCCCATCTAACAACTTTGGAATTAACTGTCACCTTGCCCGTCTCCATCTCCCATCAGTACCACACTACTGTTCTCCTCACAGCTGGATGGGAGCCAATCCCTGCAGCCAGTTCAAACCTCCCCAGAGCAGTGGGGCAACTAAACTCTGGCTGTCTACACACTTTTGGCCATGTAGTGCATAGAGAAAGAGGACTGGAGGGGGTCATGCACATGAAAGGGAAGCTGCAACCCTCGTGTCTGCCTGCATTTGATTAGCAAAACATCCAATAATGGTTAGCTGGGTTCAAATTAAGTGTCACTGCTGAAGCAATTAGCAGAGCAGGGAGCAGAGCACCTCATATTCATCACCAACATCCTGACCCGTCACACCAACACGGAGCAGAGTGCAATGGAGGGAAAAGGGGAAAAAGGAAGCCTCCATAAATCTGTTCTCACTGATGACAGGTCTGTGCCTCCTCCACAAACACAGATGCAAGTAAAACTCACTGCACTAACTAACTAATGCATCTTGGGAAAACAATTACTTTTTAATGTAATAACAGAATTCTAATTTAACAAGGATTAGGATGAATTAGGGACGCTGAAATCCTATTTTCATACATGCCAGCATGTTTGGGAGCCACACACACACACATACACACACACACACACACACACACACACTCACTCTGCACTCCATGACCTCATCAGAAACTCTGATGCTTCGTTGCTGTATAACAGGACATGCCCCCTCGCTCCCTCTCTGTGCTCTCCACAGAGCTGAACAGACACCTGCTTGTTTCTGCTCTATCTTTCCGCTCTGACTGACACTTTCCAGGCTGTTAGAGATTCCATGTTTTGTAGAAAAAAATGAAAAAATGAAAAAAAAGCCAGGAAGTTCAGCCGCTCCCAGAAAAACAAACACGCTGATTCATAGCACTTTACATTATCGTAAACTGATGCTGCTCAACTCTCCCTCTCTGACACCAGCCTATACTGTATGTATGGACTCTACAGGAGCAGGACGACTTAGGCTATTTTATTCAATGAATTCTCCCCACAGCCATGCCCTTTACTGCTCTAACTAATGTTTATGTGCTGTAACAGTCCAAATCCCAGCTACAGAGAGATTTTCTATTCTTCATGTGTCACATCTAGGGGCCACTGAACAACTCTGTTGGGAGCCTGGGTGAAGGATGGGACATTAATGGATGTTGAGGTCACAGAAAGTGTCTCTCATTCACTTTCCGCAGCCACTTCGTTCCAGCTCTTCTACAACTTTCTAGTCTAAGACCTGCTCCTCTAAACTGTGCTGGCTAAACACTCCATTAGCAGCCCCTATAACAACATTCTACACTACAGAGCTGAACTGCAAGGGAGCTCAGCCAATAAATGGGATGTTCAACATGGTTACGTATAAAAGACAGAGGCTAGTCATAGCAGTAGGTTTGTTACCTTTAATTGTTGGTGCAAGCTATTTTTAGAACGCCGGAGCAGAGCCGCAAGCTTCTCAGAGCTACGCTACTCTGCTATGACTATAGGGATTATGGCAATGGGCCAATTTGCCAAAATGTTGAACTATCCCATTAAGACACAGGTGTACCATTGATTCACAAGAAAGAAGAAAGTTTTGGTTTTGCAACTACATTATCACGTGACCACCAAAGTTCATAAGGTAAGAGCTTTGTGGTGTCAATGCCAAGGAGCCCATTATATCACAATGCTTTCATATGTGAAAGGTAAACTTAAGGATATAGATCAAAAACAGACACATTGACAGTTGAGTCATGCTTTGGACTGAAAGTTGTTGGAAAATGTTTCATTTGATTTGCGTCATTAAAACAAGGCCCAAGGAAAGAAAACAGTTGACCACATCAAACAAAGTGTTCAGGGCTGCAGTGTTTGGTCGAAAGGCTCTTTGATGGTTAAAGCTTTGATTGCAGTGAGACGACGGGTGTTGAGATAAGAGGTGAAACAAAGATAAGTTAGGAATTCTAATTTATTAACAATACATCAGAGTTTCCCACTAAAACCACTTCCTAAAGGACGGATTTTAGGATTTAGCATGAAACAGAATTCATATTCTAATCTGCTTTCAAAGCTCTTTAAACAGACAAACAGACAACAACAAATTATAAAAAGCTGTACAAGACAAAGGTCAAAGTGACATTTGGCGTCACACCTTAACTCTCCCACGCAAAATCCTTCCCATACTTAACACATCCTGTGTTTGTCCTTTAGTTTTCATGCTTTGAAGAGAGCCATCAATCTCATCTGTCTGCATCCAACCGTGTCCACCGTGTAGTGGCTTGTTTTGTCCAGGACAAATTTAGCCGTTCCTGTTTACGCTCCAGGATAATGCACATGTTTTCAGTTATGGGTTTGCTTTAGATTATTTGCAGATGCAACCAGGGAGGCTCAGAGACTGTGGAGCAGCTTCTCTTGAAATGTTATGTCAGCAGAACCACCACTTTAAATATCCGACAGTGATCCTTTTACTGATTTTACATTGTCTATTGCTTCCTTTTCACATGTTTGAGAGTTTATAATAACTACTCAAACAGCTATAAGGTCACGTGGCAAAAAATTACCTACTAGAAGAGAGAATGATCAGCAAAGTCACAAAAACAACAAACTGCATTGATTACGTGAGAGAAATTAATTAGGAGCCAGATGGAGATAATAAAAGATGTTATACTGGAACAAATTTGGCACTTGGTGGAAGTAAACGGGAACAATCCGGGCTGCAGAGGCATGTGCAACACACACGACCTGCAGCGCATCTTGAATCAGTTTGATCCTGCTGACACATGAAAGTAACAAACCGCCACAATAAAGGCTTGTGTCACCATTCTGGGAACAAACAAACTAATAAATATGATGTAACAGTGAAATTATTAGAATAAAATTCATCTTAAATTTCAAAGACTAAGAATGGAAAGTTCTAGGAATCACGTGGAGTAGAGATGCAGCTTTGCATTGCAAATAACTGCTTTGATATTTTGGGAAATTTTCACACTAGACAATTGGACTGGAGGCAGCTAAGTTAAGTTAAGTTAAACTAACCAACTAAGATAAGTAGCAGCTGCTTTACCATGCACACAGAATGACCTAGATCTTCTCTCCTGAACTGACCCTAACCCAGATGTTTGCAGCTGCATACTGTACTTCAGGGACATGCATTTGGTGATTTTGCTGTTTGGACAGAGAAACAATGGGTTGATATGTTAGTTTAAGATACAATTGTGGGTTTTTATTTTATTTCCTTGATGTAATGTAAGCCCTACGTGATCAGCCCAGCAGGCCTCATGGGTCTTACTCACTTGTGCCTGAGCCAAACACTGAAACTGATCGCAGTGTAGATGATAAAATGCAAAAAGAAACAAATCACTATAAGATTGATTTTTATGGTTTTGCATCCAGCAGATAATTACTTGTATGTGTCTGTTATGCACATCATCCCAGATGTAAACACTATTTATTCAATTACCTCATACTGTCACGTAGCAGAGAATGAAATCTTCGCCCTGTGCAAACTCACACAGCCTGGATAGATGCAGAGTGTAAATACACATGCGCGTAGTCAAAGAAACATCTGGCTCCTTGTGTAACATGCAGTGGCAGTCATCATGATGTTCTTGGGTTGGTTTTTATTTGGTGACAGCTCTGGTGCTCAGGGCTTATTAATGCGGATTTAAGGCAGGAAAGACCTGCCTCACATTACGCATTTCAAGCAAAAGAAAAAAGTGAAAAAAGTAAATGAATAAGGTGCACATCAGTGGACTCACTTGTGTGTTATGTCATGTAGTGAATGGAAACTAAGTGGACATTCATTTATAGGAAAATGTCAGAGTCTTTAAAAGTCTCCAGAGTGTGTGCGTTTTGTCTTACTTCAGAAAAAAAAAAAACTCATCATGAAATCATTGTTGGACAAGACCGAGGATCTCACTGTGCCTGAGCTGAAATTGCAAATCTAATCAAAACCTGACGTGTTACCTCTGTGCGGGGCAGCGGTCCAGATGACCTATATCAAACTCAAGCCAGACCACATCTCATTACAATCAGAACCAAATGGACATGGAAGAATTTACACATTACTTCCTTAAACTCAATGTCATCTTACTTGTGTTGACAATCCTATTACCAAGAGGCAGTCTGCAGGTGTAACTGCTGCTATTTCTTGGAATTTAGTTAATGAACTACTACTGAGCTTCTGGCTCTGCCTGCCTGTGTCAAACACTTTCCCTCTGTTTTTCTAACGTCTCAGTTTTCTCCCCAGCTTCAGTTGAGACACAGGAGAGAAACTTTCTTCATGCTCAGATATCAGCATCTGTAAACTGTCTAATAACACCTCATTTCGCAGCCATAATCCAAGAGATAATATCACTTTAAATGAAGTTTAAGTCTATTCACTGGGTATGATGTAAGCGCCATCTCGTCAAAGTTAAGTATGTGTGTCATGTATGAGTCTACATCATGGTCCGCCCTGTTTGTAATACAGTATCTCACACGTTTTCACCAACACCCCTCACACATTTAACTGATCTGTGGGGACTCGCACGACCTCGTCACTCTCATCATCACCCTTGTTGGCGTCTTATACATCATCACCCACACTGTACTCATCATCACTCAACCACATTTGCCAAGAGTCACGTCACCAGCCAAATCATTTTATTCATTATCTCTAATAGTCAACTGTGTCTGAAGCATTCCTCTAATTCCATTCAGATAATTACAAACATTTTCTTTTAATAACTACCATGTGGACATCAGATGGAGAACAACATTTTTGTGTGTGTGTGTGTGTGTGTGTTCTTGTGGGTGTGGCACATAGGCAACGGCAAATGTGCGCAAGTGTGTGTGCATGCACACTGGAGCGTGTCAGTGTAATAGTCATTAAGTGCAAATGCTGATTCTCATAATAACTGCAGGCTGAAGATGTCATAATGTGCACTGTGTTTGTTGATGTGTTGCTCATTAGTAAAGATCTAAAGCAGTCCGTTCCCTGAAGCTGCCACTTTATGATCCGTCTGTAGGATGAAACGCACGACTCCAGCTGATATCTGGAAGCTTGACAATGAGGAACAAAGACATTTTACTGGTTGTTAACTTGGTTATGCAGTTCTGTGTTTAAATGACATAAATGCATCAGTTCATTCATTTACTAGTTAATTTACAAGTTCATCAGCTTACATAACAACGACTAATTGCCTCGTTAATTTGTTCATTAGTCTTTGTCTGCATGAAGTTGTTTGCCAGTCTCATGTACAGTATCTATTCAATTTTTATGCCAGGAATCATTTCATCTGTTGATTCCTTCATTCAGTCATTCATTCACCAGTCTTTCTACTGAGCCCCATCCATACATCACTGTGTTCCATATGCAGCCATTCATGTTGTCATTCACTCATATGCTCCATCGATTTTGATTGATTCATTGACTCAGTCACAGATCTGTGCATTCATACATCCAGGCATTCATTCACTCATTTAATTAATCTGAGGAACCTGGTAAAATCTATGTTCTTATACATCTGTTAACTCATCTATTCATTCACTAACGGGTAATATGTTTCTGCTTCTATGATCCAAGTCTGACTGGAATTACATTTTCCTGTGAGCCAATGCTAATGTACGAGTCCATGGAGTTTCTAAAAACATCAAAACACTTGTAAGAGACAGTGGTGAGAGGAGCAGAACACACAACTTCTCATTTGTCTGCACAATAATATGAAATAAAGGTCATGTAATAAGTTTCCTTAGTGTGAACGTTGCTACGGAGACAGCTCTGTTTTCAAGGATATTTACAGCATGCAGCCTGGAAATATTTGTCCCTGGTGCTCTCTCTCTCTCTCTGGCAGGCCAGCCAGCATGTGCACACACTGTTTTTCCCCCCTCTCGAAAAAGTGAATCATGGCAGACGATTATGAATATGGCAAAAGCACAAACAGCCGGGGAGAGGAGCCACTTGTTCATGCAGCCTCTGCAGGATCTACAGCAGAGCAAAGTGGACCATGAAATCACACTTCAAAAACTTTTCTTTAGCTGGACGGCTCCGCCCAGCTCCCCACACACACACCCACTGTCAAGTTCACCAGGGTTGCAAACATCCACTTCTCTGACTTCTTTTGAATCAAAACTCACATCTGCAAGGTCATATGTCATCATATGATAATTATTGCAAAGTGGTGTTCGATTCAAAATGACGGGCAATCAAACAACACGGGGCCACATCAGCTAATTATTTGACTGGGCTCAGACAATGCAGCTTTTGTGACATGGAGGTCCTAGTGGTGATCACAGGTCAAGATATCCACACACAAATACATACACACACACACAGACAAGCTGCTTCAAATGCCAGTGTGGATTCCAGCACACTGACGAAAGCAGTGATGGTACATTGGCCTGTCTGTCTGAAGGCCAGGAGGAAAACTAATAAAAGGAAGCTGTGAGACAATGACCTTCATGTCTGACCTTCTGGCACGCACATTATAAAAATAAAAAAAAATCTGGAGCATGACATCATCTTCGCAACCTTAATCAGACACTGCTACTGACTGCAGGGCCTGTCTGTCAGCCTGCACCATGTGAGGTTTTGTCTGCTTCCAACTGCAATGGAAAAGAAAATCTGCAGCTCCTTGTGCACTAATTGGGACCATGTTGAAGTGTCCTGATTGATACGTTAATCATGGAAAATCATCTACGGTTAAGCTGTGAAAACAGTCTGCACAGGCAGCAGCAGCAGCACAACACAGGGGCTCTGAAAAACATCTCAGTCAAGATATAATTGAAACCATGGTACGACAGCACGGGAGCCAACAGGTATCTGGATGGTGTGACACTAATCTACAAGCAGCGGCTCCTAGGAGTTTTGCAAAGTTTCCTAAAGAGTTTGAGGAGTTCCATGTTTCACTCCCCACACAGTTGCCACACTATCGCCAGTATAAACAGTCTTATATACAATGACTCTGGATCCAGTCCAACATTAAGTATCCCATGGGATGATCTTATCAAATGGAGGTGTCTAATGAAAATATGCCTGTTATAAAAAAGTCTTCAAGACTTTCCCAGGATCTTTGCCATATAGACACTCTAGTTATCATCCACATGTGAGAGAACAGATGATTTGCGATTAAACAAGGACATTTTTACTATAATATCTAAAGTGCTACTTAGAGAATATTCAGAAAGGTATGAAAAGCTCATTTCTGGCTATAATATCATTGCTTTATGACTATGACATCATGGAAGTCCAAAATGTTTCAAATTATACAGCACAATCATATAACCTGTCCCAATACACCCACACAGGTCTTGTTGTAAAGTTGTAGCATCCTACAGCACTATCATGCTGCGCCTCAGTGTAACAGTCCAGGACCAGACTGCAACAGTTTCATCATTCATATTCAGCAGATGAAAAGTCAATGAGCCAGCAGAAAGTTCACAAGCAGCAGAAGAAAAAAAAAAGGAAAAAGACATTTCCCCCTGCAGCATGCAATCAACAGACAGAGAGTGCACATACCGTCCAGCAGCTGATAGGCAGAGCAGTGACGGCTACAGAACCGGAGGACTAGGAGAAGTAATCCAAAGAGCCAGGGAGGAAAGCTGCACAAAAAAATCACAAGAGTGAGAGAAGAGTGACTAAAAAGTTAACTTGGAACAACTTCTTCACAGAAAAACAATGTGGCTTTCATTTACCGTGAAGACATCTTCAGGGTTTGGTGAGCTTAGATCCACTGTAAATTTGCCCTGGTCATGAATGAGAGTGATAGAGCAGTAGAGAGATGGACCCCACTCTGCCTCTCTCTCTCTCACTTACTCCAAACTAAAACCCTCTCACTCTCCACCTCCTCCTCTCCCTTGCTCTCTCTCTCTCTCTCTCTCTCTGGTTCCCAGTCAAACAAAGGCAGCTTCAGTGCGTCGGGACTCAAGGGGCCCTCGCAAAGCTGAAACCCGACTCCTTGCGTCTCTCTGTGGACCACCGCTTTCTGATCCAGCCCTCCCCTCAGACATCACAACCCCAGATACAAATTAACACACTCCGGTTAAGTCCTCCTCCCCCTGTTCCTGCTGCTCCTCCTCGCTCGTGTGCTTTCTCTCACTTTCCCCCCGCCGTCCTTTAAAGCAAGTGTGGCCTTGATCTACGAGGGGAGATGCCTCAGGAGCTGCGGCATCAAGTCCAAATCTCTCTTCTTAAGTGCAGTAAGAAAAATAAATTATCTTGGATCAAAGGAAATATGCAAACAGCTAAAAGCAAATCTGGCATTGGGGGAATGTGTTTTATCATTTTGTAGTGGAAAACGTTCGACCTATTCAAATCAAACTCCACTTATCCACACTGTAAGCATTATCTAGTACACAACCCATTTTAAAAACATAAATATTTTGTTGGTAAAATACAAATTAAACATCAAATTTCTAGATAACAGTGTCAAAAGTCCATATTATTGTGAATAAAACTCAACCATCAAAGCCAATTTCTAGTGGACTTGTTTTTCCAAGGCTCTCCCAGACACTTGTATTTGTTACAAAAAGCATAACCACCAATTGAAGGTTGGATCTTAGGAAATGTGAAACTGATGCAATAACCAGAACTACATCTTTAAAAAGATGCAATCTACATCGGTGTTCAGCTACTCTGTGACATTTGGTCCAGATGACGCACAACTTTGGTGATTAACATAAAAGCATTTAATTTGATTTAAAATAAGTGATAATGCATTTCTAAGTAGATGGGTAATATTTTCTTACCCACACTCAAAAAAAATGAGCTATGGTGACGCTGCACACCTCTGCTGGTGATTATATCATCACTGAATCATCTGCCACAATGTCTGGACTTAAGAGCATTGTGCAAGGGTGCCAAATGGAATCTGCCTTGAACAAACATGCAGTCGCACACACACACACACACACAAATAACCCAGCGGTCTAGCTGCAGGAGCCAGTGAGGTAGGGGGAGGACAGATAAAGATGTGCTCAGACCTTGTCTCTGACAGCTCAGACAGATAACAGCCATCATGACCTGAGAGTGTTGCTGTTAGAAAGGCGGCATCGGCGATAAGCCGGGCTCCCTTCACTGACCTCGTAAGGCCTGACCAGTGGTGTTGTCGGGCGACATTCCTCCTCACAATGTTAAAGTTGTAAATTGGTCAACAGAACACGTGCCATCGCTTTTGACAGTGGAGATGTGGCTCCCTGTTCTAATAATCTATAGGATTATGGGATAATCAAACAGCTTGAGTTTTACTACACAGGTTTAAATTCATTAAGTTCTCTCAGGAAACTTTCTGAAATGCTACCAGAATCCCATTTGATAATCAGCTTCAAAAGAACATGTCTATCTCACCTCAAAAGGCCTTTTTTCTTTGCATCCTGTCTGCTGAAAGTCAGGTTTATAAACCAGGT